>NC_134359.1:258872539-259198850 GCF_048569485.1 Anomaloglossus baeobatrachus | reverse complement strand
GCCGTTCAGTTGCCGCTGGTCGGCCGTTCAGTTGCCGCTGGTCGTCCGTTCAGTTGCCGCTGGTCGTCCGTTCAGTTGCCGCTGGTCGGCCGTTCAGTTGCCGCTGGTCGTCCGTTCAGTTGCCGCTGGTCGTCCGTTCAGTTGCCGCTGGTCGTCCGTTCAGTTGCCGCTGGTCGGCCGTTCAGTTGCCGCTGGTCGGCCGTTCAGTTGCCGCTGGTCGGCCGTTCAGTTGCCGCTGGTCAACTACTAACCACAACATTTAAATGGCTTTGTTCCTCATAGACATATGTACTGGCTCCCATTGGCCCCTCAGCAATGTGTCTGCCAATTGCTGAAGGGTCACTATGGCAGCTATAGGCCTAATGAAGGTCCAAACAAAGCCATCTTATTCCTCCAGTTACTTGTTTACATACAGCAATACTGTATATTGCAGTATATAAACTACAGGTTCAAGTTCCCTATGAGAACTAAAAAAAAAAAAAGTGCTAGTGTGATGCTTTAAATGTAAGCCCCTGCCCCTTTCATGCACTCCGGCAGGCAGCTTCACCCACTATCGCCACCGATCCATCAGTCTCCTGTGATTTGTGACCTGCTGGCATCTCCAGTATTTCATGAGATCACAAATCAATATAAGTCTATGAGAGCCGCGTCCTGTGCTCATCCTGGCTCTCATAGACTTGCATTGAGACCTTGTGATGTAACTTCTGACTTCCAGCCAGTCAGAAGTTACTGGCACGAGATGGCACTGCGGGACTGGAGTGACGTCAATAAAAGGTGAAGCCACCGAAACGTGAGCTTATGACAGGGGGCAGGCGACTTGGATTTAAGCGCTACTCCAGCACTAAAAAAAACCAAACCAAAACATGCTGTAGTGGCGCTTTAAGAAAACAAAAAATCAAATTGTCTATTCTTTATTTAAAAGTAATGGAATAAAATGTGAAATATTTGATATCGCCAACATTGAGAAAAGTCCTATCTACCAACATATCAAATTTGAATAGAAATCGCTGTAGAGCAAAATAAAATATGAAAACCCCCAGAATTATCATTTCTCGATCAATGCACGTCCCCCCAAAAATGCAATAAAAACTGATAAGAATATTGTGTGTACTTCACGGTGCTATCAATAAAAATATCAGCTATCAGCTAGACATGCTAAAAGCAAGCCCTCAAAAACCTTAGTTGATGGAAAAAACAAACAAAAAAAAAAACAGGTCAGAAAATGGCGGCACTAATCAATTTTGGGTTTTTTTTTGTTTTTTTTTTTTTTACCACATACCGAATTTTGTTTCACAACCAAAAAAAAAAAAAATAAAAATGCACTTTTACTAAATGCACATTAATTATACTGATTTGAAGAATCACATTTCCAGATAATTTAAATATATAAAGCAGAAAATGTCCTGGAGGATCTCAAATCTCAGTTATGAAAGCTGCCTCACAGTCAGACTGTTCTAGTTGTCCATAGCCACCAATCAGAGCTCAGCTTTCACTTTACCTCAGCAGCTTCAATGCTGAAATCTGCACTCTGGTTGCTATAGGCAACCAAAACGATCTTCTTGTGAGGCAGCTCTCATAAATGAAGCTGCAGTTACTTCTGCAGTGGCTATGGGCAACCTGAATGTTCTTAAGGCCCTGTCACACACAGAGATAAATCTTTGGCAGATCGGTGGTTGCAGGGAAATCATGGACATATTGTTCCATTTGTACACAGCCACAAACCTGGCACTGATTGTCCACAATTTCACTGCAACCACAGATCTACCACAGATCTACCACAGATCTACCACAGATCTACCACAGATCTACCACAGATCTACCACAGATCTACCACAGATCTACCACAGATCTACCACAGATCTACCACAGATCTACCACAGATCTACCACAGATCTACCACAGATCTGTGTGTGTGACAGGGCCTTTAGGCCTCCTACACACCCATGCTAAAGACTAATGTTTTGCACGGTTTGTGGTGAAAGTGCGTATGTGTGTGCGTGTGTCCATTTTACGTGTGCTGTCCCTGTGCTATCCATGTGACATTCAATAGCACACAGACAGTATGAGCTGGTATAATTACCTATCCTCGGCCCTGCTACTTCCGGGTCCGCAATGAGTGCAGTGAATATTCATGAGCATAATGAGCGGGATCCAGAAGTAACAGCAGAGGCAAAGACAGCAGCACCGGAGACAGGTAAGTATAAAAATTCTTTATTATTATGTCACCTGTGTTTTTTCCCTTATGTGCCACACTGATGTCACATGGATCACATCAGTGTGCGGTGTGACATCCATGCTACCGGCAGAAAACTGACATGTCGCCATGTGGAGCACACGGACATATGTGCGTTGATTTTAATGGATACACATGTGTCCATATCTCCGGTACATGTGAAAACGGACGTCACATGCACCGGAGACGCGGATGTGTGATAGAGGCCTCACTGTGAGCCAATTCTCATAAATGAGGCTCCAGTTACTTGTGCACAGAAAGGCATAGAAGTGGTGTCTAGGTATAGTAAAGTATCCATGCGATACGCAATGAAGCCACCTATAGCGCCACCTGGTGGAAAACAATGGAGTTAGCATTTTTATCTCGAAAACGGAACGAGATAGAGAAAAAAAGTGAATTACAAAGTTGTAGGGCATCATCAATTCAATACAAATCGACACCTTGCATACAGAAATGCTATGATTAGAACGTGTAAAACTCACAAGGCTGCGGACTTGAAGCGATACCTCATGGAGACCTTCCTACAAGTCACTGGGTATGGTGGCTGTGTGGAGTGGCCTCCACGCTCACCTGACCTGCCCCATTGGACTTCTTTCTGTGAGGTCACATCAAACAGCAGGTGTATGCGACCCCTCCACCAACATTGCAGGACCTACGAGGACGTATCACAGATGCTTGTGCAAACATGTCACCTACCATATTGCACAACGTGCAGCAAGATACAGTATGCTGTGCAGAGGCCAGATGTGCATTGCAGCTGACGGGGGCCACTTTGAGCATCAAAGTTAAATGAGCGCCATATGCGTAGCCAGCATTCAATGTGTTGGGGGGGGGTCATGGGTTTCATATCATAGCATTTCTGTATGCAAGGTATTGATTCGTATTAAATTGATGATGCCCTACACTTTTTTTCTCTATCTCGTTCCGTTTTCGAGATGAAAATGCTAACTCCGTTGTTTTCCACCAGGTGGCGCTATAGGTGGTTTCATTGCATAGCGCATGGCTACTTTACTATATCTAGACACCACTTCTATGCCTATAGCTGCCGCCGTTCTCAAGTTAATGGCGGTGGACAGGATATGGGTGGACACACTGTATATAATATATATATTTTTTTATTTTTTTTTTTTGTTTTTTCATTATGAGGACCCTTGACGTGGGTTGCGAGCTTGCGTATTTTGGCCAAAATATGGTTCAATACCCCATGTATTTTATACATAATTTTTTATCTTTTTACTGCACATTTTTCCATTTTTATGCAGGATGCCGCCAGGCCCTTTTGTGCTGGTTGGGTGAATTGGGGTGTCTGTCCTGTATGGTGCACTTATATAATGCTGGGTAGCCCCCCTGATCTAATTGTATGGGCGTCATCAATGGGATGTAAGCCAGACACTGTGCATCACACATACCTGTGTGACTAACGCCATATGCAAGCCTTATCTGTGTGCATGTTAATACTATGAGGCACCCATCCATGAATTGATATGTTGTGAGTGGTTGTTTTATCGGTATTTTGCACTTGTGCTTCGCCCACCTTCATCATGGAGATGGTGCATCCTGCTAGTGAATTGGTAATCTGACCTTGGGTTGGTAGTGGTTGTTTTTGTTTTTTAGCTTTTCTGTGAATTTTTTTTTTTGTATGTGATGAAGACCCCTCTCTGGGGTTGCAGCAACAGGTTTCACATTAACAGGCTTCATATTAAGCTATGCAGAATTTTCAACTTTGGATATATAAAGACGTGTTCCACTACTGATATGACCCCCCTTTCTTTTATCCTAACTCTTCCTACCTAAGGATACCGTCTCATAAACGACATACCAGCGATTCTGACCACAATTTGACCTGGTCAGGATCGCTGGTGCGTCGCTACATGGTCGCTGGTGAGCTATCAAACAGGCAGATCTCACCAGCCACCAGTGACTCTGCGCTTGGTAACCAAGGTACACATCGGGTTACTATGCAAAGTGCTTTGCTTAGATACACTATATTTACCCTGCTTACGTGTGCAGGGAGCCAGCGCTAAGCGGTGTACGCTGGTAACCAGGGTAAATATCGGGTAACTAAGCAAAGCGCTTTGCTTTGTTACCTGATATTTACCCTGGTTACCAGCGTACAATGCTTAGCGCTGGCTCCCTGCACACATAGCCAGGGTACACATCGGGTTACTAAGCAAAGCGCTTTGCTTACTTACCCGATATTTACCCTGGTTACCAGCGTACGCTGCTTACAGAGTCGGTGCTCGTTGGTCTCCCGCCGTCAAACATGCCGATGTGTGCTGCACAGCGGGATACCAACGAGCAAAAAATAAAGCAGAACAGTGTGTAACGATCAGCGATTTCACAGCAGGGGCCAGGTCGCTGCTTAGTGTCACACACAGCGAGATTGCTGATGAGGTCACTGGTACGTCACAAAACCTGTGACTCAACAGCGATCTCGCTATGTGAGAAGTACCCCTAAGGCTATGTGCCCACGCTAGAATGTCCCTGCGGATTTTTTTGCCTGAAAATCCGCGACTTTCGCGGCAAATCCGCACCCGCGGATTTGCCGCGGATTTTGATGCGGATTTTTTTTTTTTTTTTTCCCATTCAAAGCCAAAAATCTGCACCAAATCTGCACCAAACAATTGACATGCTGCAGATTTTTCCGGATCAAAATCCGCGGCAAATCCGCCGCGGAAAAATCCGCAGCATGGGCACAGCATTTCCAAAATGCCATTGAAATGGCTTGGAAGTGCTGCTGCTGCAGATTTTCGGCAAATCCGCGGCAAAATCCGCGGTAAATCCGCGGTAAATCCTGTAGCGTGGGCACATAGCCTTACACTTTCCTAATATACTTCTGCTATCTACTCTGCTCCTCTAAGCTTACCTCTAAGAGGCTCATAAATACCTTTTACTGTTGTTGTAGCTTTGATCCTTCCAGCTGCAGACCGGAATCGGACCAACTGAGCAGGGCACATAACTGGTGGGGGCTGAAAGCTACAACAACATTAAAGGTATTTATGAACCTCTTAGAGATAAGCTTGCAAGAGCACAGTAGATAGCAGAAGTATATTAGAAAAGTGTTAGGTAGGAAGAGTTAGGATAAAAGAAAGGGCATCACATTAGTAGTGGAAAACATCTTTAAATATCCAAAGTTGAAAATGCTGCATAGCTTAATATGAAACCTGATAATGTGAAACCTGTTGCTGTAGCCCCCACCAGTGATGTGCCCTGCTCATTTGGTCCGCTTCTGGTCTGCAGCCGGAAAGATCAAAGCTACAACAACAGTAAAGGTATTGATGAGCCACTTAGAGATAAACTTACAGGAGGAGAGTAGATAGCAGAAGAATATTAAAAAAGTGTTAGGGAAAAGTTAGGACAAACGATAGAGAATCACATTAGTAGTGGAAAACCTCTTTAAGCTCTTTCAGGGATGTGAAATAATTTTTGGGGATTTTGTGACCAGTGTATCCCTTGTATTCCTTTGTAGGCAACTCATGGCAAAGGAGCCCCTGGAAAAACTCGGCTTCAGGAGTCTTACAGATGATAAAGCCACAGAAGAGCAAAAGAAATTATAACTTCTTATCTATGAACTATTTACTCCTGGAATTTTCTTGATTATTGAAGGGTATTCTGCGAAGAATGGACACTTTCCTGAAGGCTCCTTTTTTTTATATTGTATATATTGTAATAGTTTTTGCTTTCGTACCATCATTGGATGAGGAGTATGGGAAAACGTCTAGAATGTTTTCATTGCTTCATTGCCTCTTTAGTAATAAATACATTCTTCATGCTGTTCATCAACCTATTTATTTCAGATCATTAAGGCTAAAACACTTTGGTGAGAAACGTCTTGCTAAGCTCATTCACATGCTGCATACAAAATTACTGAAAATGATCTGCGGCGCGATTTCAAGCCTCAGACTAGTCAATTTATGCAGTGGACTTTCACTGAAGATTTTACCTTTATCAATGTATGTAATTAAATCTGCAAAAAAAGCAAAGCGAAATCTCTATATACACTACACAGACCTGGGGTCTCCAACCTGTGGCTCACGGGCCCGTAATCTGGGGCTTGCGGGTCTTTACCAACTTGGTGCATTAGCACCAAGTATAGAAAACAGCTATGAAGAAAGAGTCTCCAGATGATGACTTTTGTAAGTAAGGGCGGCGCTACACGGGACGATATATCATGCGATCACATGAGCGATCGCACCCGCCCCCGTTGTTTGTGCGTCACGGGCAATTTGTTGCCCGTGGCACACAAAGTAGTTTACCCCGTCACACGTACTTGCCTCCCGAACGACCTCGCTGTGGGTGGTGAACATCCTCTTCCTGAAGGGGGAGGGACGTTCGGCGTCACAACGACGTCACACAGCGGCCGTCCAATAGAAGCGGAGGGGCGGAGATGAGCGGGACGTAACATCCCGCCCACCTCCTTCCGCATTGCCGGCGGGATGCAGGTAAGCTGTGTTCATCGTTCCCGGGGTGTCACACGTATTGATGTGCGCTGCCTCGGCAACGACGAACAACCGGCGCACAGAAGGAGGAACGGCATTATCACAATGAACGACGTGTCAACGAGCAACGATAAGGTGAGTATTTTTGCTCGTTCACACTCGCTCGTAGCTGTCACACGCTACGATATGTCAAACGATGCCGGATGTGCGTCACGGAATCCGTGGCCCCAACAACATATCGCCCGATATATCGTAGCGTGTGACGCCACCCTAAACCTCAACAGAAGAGAAGATCTGAATTGGCATTTACAATCATGGCCGAAAGTGTTGGCATCGTTGATATTGTTTGAGAAAATTATACATTTACACATTATTTGTTATACAAGTGTTTATTTCCTTCGTGTGCATTGGAACAACACAAAAAGAAGAGAAAAAAAATGCAAATTGGTCATACTATCACACAAAACTCCAAAAATATTCTGAACAAAATTGTTATCCCCCTCAACTTAATATTTGGTTGCATACCCTTTACCCTTTGGAATATATAACTGCAATCAATCGCTTCCTATAACCGTCCACAAGCTTCTTCCTCCTCTCACCTGGAATTTCGGACTCTTCTTTATAAGCTGCTCCAGGTCTCTCATATTTGAAGGAGTCTTCTCTTCTCCCAACAGCAATTTTAACATCTCTCCATAGATGTCAATGGGATTTCGATCCGGACTCATTGCTTTCACTTCAGAACTTTCCAGCATTTTTGTTTCCATCCATTTCTGGGTCTTCTTGAAGTATGTTTGGGGTCATTGTCCTACTGGAGGACCTATGACCTAGGACACAATCCCAGCTTTCTGACACTGGACACTACATTGTGACCCAAAATCCTTTGGTAATCTTCAGATTTCATGATGTCTTGCACACAGTCAAGGCCCTCAGTGCCAGAGACAGCAAAACACCCAAAACATCTTTGGACCTCCACCATATGTGACTGTAGGTACTGTGTTCTTTTCTTTGTAGGCCACATTCTCTTTTCAGTAAACAATAGAATGATGTGCTTTACTAAAAAGCTCTATCTTGGTCTCATCTGTCCACAAAATGCTTTCTCAGAAGGATTTTGGTTACTCACGTACATTTTGGCAAACTGCAGTCCTAGCTATTTTATGTCTCTGTGTCAGCAGTTTGGTCCTCATGGGTATCCTATCATAGCGTTTAATTACATTGAAATGTGGACACATAGTTTATGCTGACACTGATGCACCCTGAGCCTGCAGGACAGCTTGAACGTCTTTGGTACTTTACTGGGAGTGTTACCCACTATCCGTACTATCCTCTATTGCAACCCTTCATAAATTTTTCTCTGCCGTTCATGTCCAGGAAGATTAGTTACAGTGCTATGGATGGTATAGTTCTTGATTATGTTGTGCACTGTGGACAAAGAAACGTCAAGATCTCTGAAGATGGATTTGAAACCTTGAGCTTGTTGATATTTTTCAACAATTTTGGTTCTCAAGTCCTCAGACAATTCTATTCTCCTTTTTCTGTTCTCTATGCTTAGTGTGGCACACACAGACATACAATGCAAAGATTGACTCAACTTCTCCCCTTTTTACCTCGTTTCAGGTGTGATTTTCATATTGTCCACTCCAGTTACTTGCCACAAGTGAGTTTGAACGATTATCACATGCTTGAAACAAAGTTGTTTGCCCACAGTTTTTTCCAGTTCAGTTTTCGGGTTTTGTGTGAAATGACTGTATGTTCAGGGTTTTTTTTTGTGTTGTTCCAATACACATAAAAGAAATAAACGTATGACAAAATGTGCAATTGCAATCATTTTCTGGGAGAAATATTTTTTTTCTGGAATAATTCCAAGGGTGCCAACACTTTTAGCTATGACTGTACTTTCTTTGGGGTTTCAAAATTAATTAAATATGATAAGCTGGAGATATGATGATGTTACTTGTCACGGGGTCCTTCTCCCATATCACACAATCAACAGAGCGAGAGATGGATGAACAATCCAAAGAACATTTATTCCAAGCAAGTCAGACGATCCATCAAATAATCCACCATACAGAGGGTAAAATAGTCCAGAAACACCGATATAGTCCAGTAAGCGATAAATGTCCAGTTCTCTCTGGAGAGATGCAGCTTCTCCCACAGAGGATGAATCTTCCTGCTTCTCTCTTGAAGTTCTCAGACAGACCAAATAATCTCCCTGGTAAGCAGAGAGTTTAGTGGCCCTGTCCCCCAGACTTAAGGGTACTTTACATGCTGCGACATCGCTAGCGATCTCGTTAGCGATGTCAAATTCTAGATCGCAAGTGCGATCTTTCGATCTCGCACATAGGTCATTTTACGCATGGGCGATCTCTAAATATCGCACTTGCGATCTAGAATTTGACATTGCTAACGAGATCGCTAGCGATGTCATAGCATGTAAAGTACCCTTTAGGGACAAAAGCCTGGCAGGGGGTGATTAACCTAACTTAACAGGACAATGTACACAGAATGGACAGCGCACCACGCCTAAAATACGAACCTACACAAAAATATACACAACCCCCATATTCCACCATCACATTACTAGTCCGAGAAGTTGTTTGAAGCTGAATGTGACCGCGGAGTGGAAGTACTAGATGGAAGAATTCTTCAATGTAAGTATACTGCTTCGGTGATTTCTGTGGAATAGATTTGGTTGTCATTACACTGGTAATGGGGGTTCTGGTTGTCATTACTCAGGGGGGTCTGGATGTGGTTTTCGACCCTAGATCATTCATATTACATCTCATTTGTACAAATTCATTGTAATTATTACCTAGGAAAATGTATTTGATCATGCACTTTTTTAACATTCTATATAAAATTGGATGTTTGGATGTAAACATTGCATACAGACGAAAGTATAGATGAAAACGTCTAGTTTTGCTAGATGAAAACGTCTGAATCATTTTTATATGATCTTCGCCTCTAAGGAAGAAAACCAAGGGTCAGCTGCAGAGTCAACTACAAATACATGTTGGCCTTTTTTTCCCCCATGTACTCACAAGGACAAAGGTGTGCAGCAACAAAACCAGCATGACCGCAATGTGTCTCTATATACGCATTAAGGCCCAATGCAATAGTAAAGATTAAAGGGTTAATCCCATCTTTAGCAATCATCAGCTATGCTATAGGATGAGGGATAACTAGTAATGAGTGAGCACTACCGTGCATGGGTGCTCGGTACTCGGAATGGATGCTCGGATGGGTACGATTCAATTACTTGAGTATAATGTAAGTCAATGGGGATCTCGAGCATTTTTTCGGAAGACCTCCTGATTGACTTAATTATATTCGGGTACTCGAATCGCGCCCATCCGAGCATCAAACTGCTCATTATGAGTACTGAGCCCCTGAGTATGGTAGTGCTCACTCATTACTATACCAGTACTGAGCACCTGAGCATAGTAGTGCCCGCTCATCACTAGTTACAAGTACTGAGCCCCCGAGCATGGTAGTGCCCGCTCATTACTATACCAGTACTGAGCACCTGAGCATAGTAGTGCCCACTCATTACTAGTTACAAGTACAGAGCACCCGAACACGGTAGTGCCCGCTCATCACTAGTTACAAGTACTGAGCCCCCGAGCATGGTAGTGCCCACTCATCACTAGTACTGAGCACCCGAGCATGGTAGTACCCACTCATTACTAGTTACAAGTACTGAGCCTCCGAGCATGGTAGTGCCCGCTCATCACTAGTTACAAGTACTGAGCATCCGAGCATGGTAGTGCCCACTCATTACTAGTTACAAGTACTGAGCCTCCGAGCATGGTAGTGCCCGCTCATCACTAGTTACGAGTACTGAGCACCTGAGCATGGTAGTGCCCGCTCATCACTAGTTACAAGTACTGAGCACCTGAGCATGGTAGTGCTCGCTCATCACTAGTTACGAGTACAGAGCACCTGAGCATGGTAGTGCTCACTCATCACTAGTTACGAGTACTGAGCACCTGAGCATGGTAGTGCCCGCTCATCACTAGTTACAAGTACTGAGCATCCGAGCATGGTAGTGCTCACTCATCACTAGTTACGAGTACAGAGCACCTGAGCATGGTAATACTCACTCATCACTAGTTACGAGTACTGAGCACCTGAGCATGGTAGTGCTCACTCATCACTAGTTACGAGTACAGAGCACCTGAGCATGGTAATACTCACTCATCACTAGTTACGAGTACTGAGCACCTGAGCATGGTAGTGCTCACTCATCACTAGTTACGAGTACAGAGCACCTGAGCATGGTAGTGCCCACTCATCACTAGTTACGAGTACTGAGCACCTGAGCATGGTAGTGCCCGCTCATCACTAGTTACAAGTACTGAGCATCCGAGCATGGTAGTGCTCACTCATCACTAGTTACGAGTACAGAGCACCTGAGCATGGTAATACTCACTCATCACTAGTTACGAGTACTGAGCACCTGAGCATGGTAGTGCCCGCTCATCACTAGTTACAAGTACTGAGCATCCGAGCATGGTAGTGACCACTCATCATTAGTACTGAGTACCCGATCATGGTAGTGCATGAACATCACTAGTGATAACTTGTTCATCAGTGGGGACCTGACCACTTGTACCACCACGGATCCCGAGAACGAGGCTCCAGAAAGCCATATTAGATTGGAGTGACACACACACACACACACACACACACACACACACACACACACACACACACACACACACAAACACAATACAGCTGTCCCATAGATGAAAAATGGAGGTAGCTGAATCCAAAGCTCGGCTTCTACCAGCAGTGCATAGAGAATACAAGGAGCAGGGGTGCACACCTCTGGCCACTGCTCCATTCAGATGGGGTTCTATGGAGTCCTATTACTGGGATCAGTGGAGGTACAGGAGGTCGAGCTCCCCCTGATCGCCAAGTGATGACTCCGAAAGACTGGAAAAACTCTTTAACCTATGATTACTCCCCTAATCCTGCCATGACCTACCAAAGATGAACTGAATTTCACTCCAGTCATCCGTAATTTCCGGATAATCCTAATCTGAGGCTCACAAAGTGGTGGATTATGATAATTTATGATAATGATGTAACCATCAGGGTAGATTCACATGCTGCATAGTTGGTGCAGAAATTTGCATACAGAATAATACAAGATAAGATCACTTCAATAAATCTCTTTTATCCATTGCTGAAGATTTGCTATGAAAATGGTTAAATCTGCACCAAAATCTGCGTGTAACATTATCAGATTTTGCTGCAGATAAAATAATCTGCACCAAAAAACGCAAGGTGTGAACTCCTCACTATTATGATATAGAATGTAGTAATTGATTACGTTCTGCTGATTAGGAATGTGCCATTCTGCCCAATTTTCCTCCCATTTGCTATAAATACGTGCAGATCAGGGTGAGGCACAGGAGGGCAGCGCAGCCCCCAGCTCCAGGCGAGGAAGTCCCAAGTCCTTATATGGTGATAACCTATGACGTCAGCCTTTCTATTGTAGTACAGTATGAGCTGAGGAAAGCCCGGCGGCTGCAGGGCGCGCAGCGGACAGCAGGGGGCGCCCCCGAGCAGCGCATCTCCTCACGACTTTCTTAATATTTGGAGGAATGCGGAACCAGAAGTCTCCGTTACCGGAGCTGAGTCCAGTTTGAATGAGAAGAAAGGAGGAGCCGGACGGACAGTGATAGCCGGGAGCAGACGGACGGCCACCTGCAGCCATGAGGACTACGTGAAGCCCCTGCGCTAGCCCTGGTGTGTCAGTCTGTGGCGAGGAGAGCAGAGGCTGCAGCAGATACAGCAGATCTCTGTGCACCATGGCGGAAGAGAGGAACAGGAGAGCGCTGCTGGAGCTGGCCCGCAAGCCGGAGAACACGCTCTGTGCCGACTGCGGGGCTGCAGGTAACCGCACCGGGGAGGGCACGGCGGCTCCAAATAGAGTTGTGTCTGCTGCTGCTGCAGAACATCTTTAGCAAGTCCAGACTGGCATATAGCTCTGCATATGTGATAGGCTGACATGTCTGTATTTCCCTAGAAGTCATAGTTTGGCTGGTAGCCATATCTGCAGAGACCTAGGCAACTATGGATATATGCCAGCCTATAAGTCATCAGCTGGCATATAGATGACACCTGCAGAGAAGCCATAGGCTGGCATGTATCCACACCACCAGGGAAGCCATAGGCTGGCATGTATCCACACCACCAGGGAAGCCATAGGCTGGCATGTATCCACACCACCAGGGAAGCTATAGGCTGGCATGTATCCACACCACCAGGGAAGCCATAGGCTGGCATGTATCCACATCACCAGGGAAGCCATAGGCTGGCATGTATCCACACCACCAGGGAAGCCATAGGCTGGCATGTATCCACACCACCAGAGAAGCCATAGGCTGGCATGTATCCACACCACCAGAGAAGCCATAGGCTGGCATGTATCCACACCACCAGGGAAGCCATAGGCTGGCATGTATCCACACCACCAGAGAAGCCATAGGCTGGCATGTATCCACACCACCAGAGAAGCCATAGGCTGGCATGTATCCACACCACCAGAGAAGCCATAGGCTGGCATGTATCCACACCACCAGAGAAGCCATAGGCTGGCATGTATCCACACCACCAGAGAAGCCATAGGCTGGCATGTATCCACACCACCAGAGAAGCCATAGGCTGGCATGTATCCACACCACCAGGGAAGCCATAGGCTGGCATGTATCCACACCACCAGGGAAGCCATAGGCTGGCATGTATCCACACCACCAGGGAAGCCATAGGCTGGCATGTATCCACACCACCAGGGAAGCCATAGGCTGGCATGTATCCACACCACCAGGGAAGCCATAGGCTGGCATGTATCCACACCACCAGGGAAGCCATAGGCTGGCATGTATCCACACCACCAGGGAAGCCATAGGCTGGCATGTATCCACACCACCAGGGAAGCCATAGGCTGGCATGTATCCACACCACCAGGGAAGCCATAGGCTGGCATGTATCCATACCACCAGGGAAGCCATAGGCTGGCATGTATCCACACCACCAGGGAAGCCATAGGCTGGCATGTATCCACACCACCAGGGAAGCCATAGGCTGGCATGTATCCACACCACCAGGGAAGCCATAGGCTGGCATGTATCCACACCACCAGGGAAGCCATAGGCTGGCATGTATCCACACCACCAGAGAAGCCATAGGCTGGCATGTATCCACACCACCAGGGAAGCCATAGGCTGGCATGTATCCACACCACCAGAGAAGCCATAGGCTGGCATGTATCCACACCACCAGAGAAGCCATAGGCTGGCATGTATCCACACCACCAGGGAAGCCATAGGCTGGCATGTATCCACACCACCAGGGAAGCCATAGGCTGGCATGTATCCACACCACCGGAGAAGCCATAGGCTAACATGTATCCATACCACCAGGGAAGCCATAGGCTGGCATGTATCCACACCACCAGGGAAGCCATAGGCTGGCATGTATCCACACCACCAGAGAAGCCATAGGCTGGCATGTATCCACACCACCAGAGAAGCCATAGGCTGGCATGTATCCACACCACCAGAGAAGCCATAGGCTGGCATGTATCCACACCACCAGAGAAGCCATAGGCTGGCATGTATCCACACCACCAGAGAAGCCATAGGCTGGCATGTATCCACACCACCAGAGAAGCCATAGGCTGGCATGTATCCACACCACCAGGGAAGCCATAGGCTGGCATGTATCCACACCACCAGGGAAGCCATAGGCTGGCATGTATCCACACCACCAGGGAAGCCATAGGCTGGCATGTATCCACACCACCAGAGAAGCCATAGGCTGGCATGTATCCACACCACCAGGGAAGCCATAGGCTGGCATGTATCCACACCACCAGGGAAGCCATAGGCTGGCATGTATCCACACCACCAGGGAAGCCATAGGCTGGCATGTATCCACACCACCAGGGAAGCCATAGGCTGGCATGTATCCACACCACCAGGGAAGCCATAGGCTGGCATGTATCCACACCACCAGGGAAGCCATAGGCTGGCATGTATCCACACCACCAGGGAAGCCATAGGCTGGCATGTATCCACACCACCAGGGAAGCCATAGGCTGGCATGTATCCACACCACCAGGGAAGCCATAGGCTGGCATTTATCCACACCACCAGGGAAGCCATAGGCTGGCATGTATCCACACCACCAGGGAAGCCATAGGCTGGCATGTATCCACATCACCAGGGAAGCCATAGGCTGGCATGTATCCACACCACCAGGGAAGCCATAGGCTGGCATGTATCCACACCACCAGGGAAGCCATAGGCTGGCATGTATCCACACCACCAGAGAAGCCATAGGCTGGCATGTATCCACACCACCAGGGAAGCCATAGGCTGGCATGTATCCACACCACCAGAGAAGCCATAGGCTGGCATGTATCCACACCACCAGGGAAGCCATAGGCTGGCATGTATCCACACCACCAGGGAAGCCATAGGCTGGCATGTATCCACACCACCGGAGAAGCCATAGGCTAACATGTATCCATACCACCAGGGAAGCCATAGGCTGGCATGTATCCACACCACCAGGGAAGCCATAGGCTGGCATGTATCCACACCACCAGAGAAGCCATAGGCTGGCATGTATCCACACCACCAGAGAAGCCATAGGCTGGCATGTATTCAGACCACCGGAGAAGTCATAGGCTGCCATGTACCTATACCACCGGAGAAGCCATAGGCTGGCATGCATCTATACCACCAGGGAAGCCATAGGCTGGCATGTATCCATACCACCGGAGAAGCCATAGGCTAACATGTATCCATACCGCCGGAGAAGCCATAGGCTGGCATGTATCCATACCGCCGGAGAAGCCATAGGCTGGCATGTATCCATACCACCGGAGAAGCCATAGGCTGGCATGTATCCATACCACCGGAGAAGCCATAGGCTAGCATGTATCCATACCACCGGAGAAGCCATAGGCTGGCATGTATCCATACCACCAAGAGAAGTCATACGCTGGCATGTATCCATACCACTGGAGAAGCCATAGGCTGGCATGTATCCATACCACCAGGGAAGCCATAGGCTGGCATGTATCTACACCACCGGAGAAGCCATAGGCTAACATGTATCCATACCACCGGAGAAGTCATAGGCTGGCATGTATCCATACCACCGGAGAAGTCATAGGCTGGCATGTATCCATACCACCGGAGAAGTCATAGGCTGGCATGTATCCATACCACCGGAGAAGTCATAGGCTGGCATGTATCCACACCACCGGAGAAGCCATAGGCTGGCATGTATCCACACCACCAGAGAAGCCATAGGCTGGCATGTATCCACACCACCAGAGAAGCCATAGGCTGGCATGCATCTATACCACCAGGGAAGCCATAGGCTGGCATGCATCCACACCACCGGAGAAGCCATAGGCTGGCATGTATCCACACCACCGGAGAAGCCATAGGCTGCCATGTATCCATACCACCGGAGAAGTCATAGGCTGGCATGTATCCACACCACCAGAGAAGCCATAGGCTGGCATGTATCCACACCACCAGAGAAGCCATAGGCTGGCATGTATCCACACCATCAGAGAAGCCATAGGCTGGCATGTATCCATACCACCGGAGAAGTCATAGGCTGGCATGCATCTATACCACCAGGGAAGCCATAGGCTGCCATGTATCAATACCACCGGAGAAGTCATAGGCTGCCATGTATCCATACCACCGGAGAAGTCATAGGCTGCCATGTATCCATACCACCAGATAAGCCATAGGCTGGCATGTATCCATACCTTGTATATACATATATATATATATATACATCTAACTCCTGAAAATGTATAGGTTGTCATATATTTATGGCTGGAGAGAATTCACAGGTTGGCATGCTATACCTGGCAGGGGTCATTGATGGGCACGTAGCTGAATAGTCTATACCCACAGGAGTTTCTCGCTTTTCCTGTGTTATATATATATATATATATATATATATATATATATATATATATATATATATATATATATATATATATATATAACAGTGGATGGGGGTGATTGACATCACTCACTACAGGTGACACAATAGTGCCAGCGGTAGCTGCAGGCGATGGGTAACGGCGGGGAACTTTCAGACATATGTCATCCATTGACAGTGTCATGTAGCAGGGCCGGCACCTTGGTTTCGTCCGTCTGTATACTCACAGTAACTGGTGGGAAAGAATGACAAACACTAACGACTCGGCCGGTCACAGCCATGACGTTGAGGCTGGAGGAAATCGAGCTGATACCATGTTCAGACCTCACTGTGGTTGAGGTGTCATTGAGTAAAAAAAAAAAAAAAAAAGCAAAAAAAAATCTATTACACTTTTTGCTGTGCCAAAAATGAAGCTGTTAAAGGGCCATAAACATTAAATTAACATCAGCCCGAGCCCAAAAGGATCGTCTATCTACTTTGTATTTCCTAGTTCTGCTCATAGTAGATATTTCAGGAAAGAAGAATTTCTACATTTCCTATTCTTTTGTTCTATGCCACCACCAGAGATTAGAGGAGGCAGCTTACTTACACGCTCCTCACTCTGAATAAAGCTGAGTGTGCATGTATCTGGGGGCACGGGAGCAAAGCAGGCATCTGGGGTCACAGAAGTAAAGCTTGCGCCTGGGGGCTCAGGTGTAAAGCATTTGTCTGGGAGCTCTGGAGTAAAGCATGCATCTGGGGTCTCAATTCTAAAGCATGCGTCTGGGGGCTCGGGAGTAAAGCGCGCGTCTGGGGGCTCGGGAGTAAAGCGCGCGTCTGGGGGCTCGGGAGTAAAGCGCGCGTCTGGGGGCTCGGGAGTAAAGCGCGCGTCTGGGGGCTCGGGAGTAAAGCGCGCGTCTGGGGGCTCGGGAGTAAAGCGCACGTCTGGGGGCTCGGGAGTAAAGCGCACGTCTGGGGGCTCAGGAGTAAAGCGCGCGTCTGGGGGCTCGAGAGTAAAGCGCACGTCTGGGGGCTCGGGAGTAAAGCGCACGTCTGGGGGCTCGGGAGTAAAGCGCACGTCTGGGGGCTCGAGAGTAAAGCGCTAGTTTGGGGGGCTCGGGAGTAAAGCGTGCGTCTGCGTCTGGGGGCTCGGGAGTAAAGCATTTGTTTGGGGGTTCGGGAGTAAGGCGCGCATCTGGGGGCTCGGGAGTAAGGCGCGCGTCTGGGGGCTCGAGAGTAAGGCGCGCGTCTGGGGGCTCGAGAGTAAGGCGCGCGCCTGGGGGCTCGAGAGTAAGGCACGCGCCTGGGGGCTCGAGAGTAAGGCACGCGCCTGGGGGCTCGAGAGTAAGGCACGCGCCTGGGGGCTCGAGAGTAAGGCACGCGCCTGGGGGCTCGAGAGTAAGGCACGCGCCTGGGGGCTCGAGAGTAAGGCACGCGCCTGGGGGCTCGAGAGTAAGGCACGCGCCTGGGGGCTCGAGAGTAAGGCACGCGCCTGGGGGCTCGAGAGTAAGGCACGCGCCTGGGGGCTCGAGAGTAAGGCACGCGCCTGGGGGCTCGAGAGTAAGGCACGCGCCTGGGGGCTCGAGAGTAAGGCACGCGCCTGGGGGCTCGAGAGTAAGGCGCGCGCCTGGGGGCTCGAGAGTAAGGCGCGCGCCTGGGGGCTCGAGAGTAAGGCGCGCGCCTGGGGGCTCGAGAGTAAGGCGCGCGCCTGGGGGCTCGAGAGTAAGGCGCGCGCCTGGGGGCTCGAGAGTAAGGCGCGCGCCTGGGGGCTCGAGAGTAAGGCGCGCGCCTGGGGGCTCGAGAGTAAGGCGCGCGCCTGGGGGCTCGAGAGTAAGGCGCGCGCCTGGGGGCTCGAGAGTAAGGCGCGCGCCTGGGGGCTCGAGAGTAAGGCGCGCGCCTGGGGGCTCGAGAGTAAGGCGCGCGCCTGGGGGCTCGAGAGTAAGGCGCGCGCCTGGGGGCTCGAGAGTAAGGCGCGCGCCTGGGGGCTCGAGAGTAAGGCGCGCGCCTGGGGGCTCGAGAGTAAGGCGCGCGCCTGGGGGCTCGAGAGTAAGGCGCGCGCCTGGGGGCTCGAGAGTAAGGCGCGCGCCTGGGGGCTCGAGAGTAAGGCGCGCGCCTGGGGGCTCGAGAGTAAGGCGCGCGCCTGGGGGCTCGAGAGTAAGGCGCGCGCCTGGGGGCTCGAGGGTAAGGCGCGCGCCTGGGGGCTCGAGGGTAAGGCGCGCGCCTGGGGGCTCGAGGGTAAGGCGCGCGCCTGGGGGCTCGAGGGTAAGGCGCGCGCCTGGGGGGCTCGAGGGTAAGGCGCGCGCCTGGGGGCTCGGGGGTAAGGGCGCGCGCCTGGGGGCTCGGGGGGTAAAGGGCGCGCCTGGGGGCTCGGGGGTAAAGGGCGCGCCTGGGGGCTCGGGGGTAAAGGGCGCGCCTGGGGGCTCGGGGGTAAAGGGCGCGCCTGGGGGCTCGGGGGTAAAGGGCGCGCCTGGGGGCTCGGGGGTAAAGGGCGCGCCTGGGGGCTCGGGGGTAAAGGGCGCGCCTGGGGGCTCGGGGGTAAAGGGCGCGCCTGGGGGCTCGGGGGTAAAGGGCGCGCCTGGGGGCTCGGGGGTAAAGGGCGCGCCTGGGGGCTCGGGGGTAAAGGGCGCGCCTGGGGGCTCGGGGGGTAAAGGGCGCGCCTGGGGGCTCGGGGGTAAAGGGCGCGCCTGGGGGCTCGGGGGTAAAGGGCGCGCCTGGGGGCTCGGGGGTAAAGGGCGCGCCTGGGGGCTCGGGGGTAAAGGGCGCGCCTGGGGGCTCGGGGGTAAAGGGCGCGCCTGGGGGCTCGGGGGTAAAGGGCGCGCCTGGGGGCTCGGGGGTAAAGGGCGCGCCTGGGGGCTCGGGGGTAAAGGGCGCGCCTGGGGGCTCGGGGGTAAAGGGCGCGCCTGGGGGCTCGGGGGTAAAGGGCGCGCCTGGGGGCTCGGGGGGTAAAGGGGCGCGCCTGGGGGCTCGGGGGTAAAGGGCGCGCCTGGGGGCTCGGGGGGTAAAGGGGCGCGCCTGGGGGCTCGGGGGTTAAAGGGCGCGCCTGGGGGCTCGGGGGTAAAGGGCGCGCCTGGGGGCTCGGGGGTAAAGGGCGCGCCTGGGGGCTCGGGGGTAAAGGGCGCGCCTGGGGGCTCGGGGGTAAAGGGCGCGCCTGGGGGCTCGGGGGTAAAGGGCGCGCCTGGGGGCTCGGGGGTAAAGGGCGCGCCTGGGGGCTCGGGGGGTAAAGGGCGCGCCTGGGGGCTCGGGGGTAAAGGGCGCGCCTGGGGGCTCGGGGGTAAAGGGCGCGCCTGGGGGCTCGGGGGGTAAAGGGCGCGCCTGGGGGCTCGGGGGTAAAGGGCGCGCCTGGGGGCTCGGGGGTAAAGGGCGCGCCTGGGGGCTCGGGGGTAAAGGGCGCGCCTGGGGGCTCGGGGGTAAAGGGCGCGCCTGGGGGCTCGGGGGTAAAGCGCGCGTCTGGGGGTTCGGGAGTAACGTATAGCTGCAAGCCCCCTTTAAATTGTATCAGGTTTGTCATTATAAGATTTATTAGAGTCCGATGAGTGTCTGCAGAGGTCGCCTCTGTACGCTGCTTCCCTCTCAACTCTGGACGATCCCGATCTTCCATTGGAAACATTGCCTGTGTATTGTTGCGGGGGGCTATAATAAGACTTTTCCTAATAGCTGAGCACGAGACTACAAGAAGCGTGATTTACCACCCCCACACAATGCCTACAGCTCCCATGAGGACCTAAGCATCTCCATGACTTTTCCTACAGTTGTATTCCACCCCATCTGTCCCTTTCTTCTTACTTGCCCAGTACTGTGCAAATGTTTTAGGCAGGTGTCCATAAAAAATACTGCACTACTAATGCTTCCAAAAATAGAAGTGTTAGTAGTTTATTTCTATCAATTAAGAAAATGAGAAGTGAATGAACAAATGAGAAAGCTAAGCCACATGAATATCTGGTGTGACCGCCCTGTGCCTTCAGAACACAATCAGTCCTAGGTACATGTGGCTTTTGAAGAAATTTGGCTGGGAGGTTGTTCCAAACATCTTGGAAAACCAACCACAGCTCTTCTTGTGCAAATCCATCTGTTTCTTCATATAATCCCAGACAGATGGGATTATGTTGAGGTCAGGGCTCTGTGGGGGCCGGATCATCACTTCCAAGACTCCTTCTTTACCTTCAAGATAGTTCTTAGCACCATTCGCTGTACAGTGGGGAAAAAAAGTATTGTCGGACACCAATTGTGCAAGTTCTCCCACTTATAAAGATGAGATTTGCCAGTAATTGACATCATAGGGGACCACAACTATGAGAGACAAAATGAGAAGACAAATCCAGAAAATCACCGCGTCTGATTTGGAAGATTTTGTTTGAAAATAATGGTGTAAAATAAGTATTTGGTCAATAACAAAAGTGTATCTCAATATTTTGTTATATATCCTTTGTGGGCAATGAAAGGTGAAACGTTTTCTGTAAGTCTTGGCACACACTGTTGGTGGTATATTGGCCCATTCCTCCCTGCAGATCTCCTCTAGAGCAGGGATGTCTTGGGCAACATGGACTTTCAACTCCCTCCAAAGGTTTTCAATGAGGTTGAGATCTGGAGACTGGCTAGGCCACTCTAGGAACTTCATATGCTTCTTATGAACCACTCCTTCATTGCCCTGGCGATGTGCTTGGAATCATTATCATGCTGAAAGACCCAGCCACGTTTCATCTTCAATGCACTTGATGATGGAAGGAGGTTTGCACTCAAAATCTCATGATACATGGCCCCATTCATTCTTTCATGTACACAGATCAGTCATGCTGGTCCTTTTGCAGAGAAACAGCCCCAAAGCATGATGTTGCCACCCCCATGCTTCACAGTAGGTATGCTGTTCTTTGGATGCAACTCCGCATTCTGTCACCTCCAAACATGACGAGTTGTGTTTCTACCAAACAGTTCTACTTTGGTGTCATCAGACCATATGACATGCTCCCAATATTCTTTTGGAAAATCCAAATGCTGTTTAGCAAACTTCAGACGGGCCCGGACATGTACTGGCTTAAGCAGGGGAACACGTCTGGCACTGCAGGATCTGAGTCCCTGGCGGCGTAGTGTGTTACTGATGGTAGTCTTTGTTACGGTGGTCCCATCTCTATGCAGCTCATTCACTAGGTCCCCCTGTGTGGTTCTGGGATTTTTGTAAACCGTTCTTGTGATCATTTTGACCCCCACGTGTGTGGAGCCCCAGATTGATGTAGATTATCAGTGATCTTGTATGTCTTCCATTTTCTTATTATTGCTCCCACAGTTGATTTCATTACACCAAGCTGCTTGCCTATTTCAGATTCAGTCTTCCCAGCCTGGTGCAGAGCTACAATTTTGTTTCTGCTGTCCTTCGACGGCTCTTTTGGTCTTCACCATAATGGAGTCTGAAGTGTGACTGAAGTTGTGGACAGGTGTCTTTTACACTGATAACAAGTTCAAACAGGTGCCATTACTACAGGTAATGAGTGGAGGACAGAGGAGCCTCTTAAAGAAGAAGGTACAGGTCTTTGAGAGCCAGAAATCTTGCATGTTTTTAGGTGGCTAAATACTTATTTTCCACCATAATTTAAAAAAAAAAACCAACAAAACAAAAAAAACCTTTCAAAATCAGACGAGGTGATTTTCTGGATTTGTTTTCTCATTCTGTCTCTCATAGTTGTGGTCACCTATGATGCCAATTACAGGCAAATCTCATCTTTATAAGTGGGAGAACCTGCACAATTGGTGGCTGACTAAATACTTTTTTTCCTCACTTTATGTTTGGGGTAATAGTCCCATACATACAGCATACATTTCGAGACGCTTCCCTAATTTTATTACACAATCTAGAAGAATCTTCCGGAATTTCTCAGTCCAACTTGCCCTTAAACACTGTTTGCCCCAGGCAACCGCGTGCCACACAACTATAGACAATACCTTTAACTTGATCTTGCAGTCATATTATTATCCAAATGCCCACTAGTTTTTGCTTAAATATATTAGGTGGAAATAAGACTGCAGGCTCTGACTACACAATGTTTGTTTGTAGTCTGTTGCCATAGAGACTCATAGGTTTGTATTGTTGAGAAGTGTCTTTTTTGTTTTGTGTTTTTTGTTTGTTTTTTTTTGTTTTTTTACTTTGGCAGTTATTCTTAAACATTTTTACTATGGTGGATAACCTCTCCAGGGAAAACATATCATGACCGTGTGAATTTTAACTTCCGTAACAACTTTGTATTTGGACCAATGCGTTGGTTACATCGCAGCGATTTTTCTGTCATAGTCAATGCCTTATAATAATGGCAGCCGGCAGGGATTTTCCTTATAAATATACAGTTTACCTTCAGATTCTGCCGATTCCCGAGTTGTCAGTGTTATTCTTGTTTCATGTCGACCTACATTACTGTATAATCACTTATGATACATCTGAGGAGGGGGATACACATTGTCAGCGTATTATCCGTGTGCGCTCCGGGAGCCAAAATACAAATATATTTTCTCCATCCGAGAAAAACGGTCCGATGATGCCGATCCGACTCTGATCCGAGTGGAATCCGTTTTTCTCGGATGTGGAGAACAATAATAATTAAAAAAAAAGTTTCTCCATCTTCTCCAGTCTGTCAGTCTGTGAAAATTGGGCCACTCTCTGATGTCATCTGAGTGCAGTCCAATTTTTTTTTTTTTTGCCCGGACTCATACCCTTGAATAGCCAAGTGCCATCCGAATCTCGGGAGAAAATCATGCTGCAGTTCTGTTCCTCAATCCAAGGGATAAAAATTGGACATGAGCACTGTCACATTTAATAAGATTGGTCCAAGTGCGATCCCATTTTTTGACAGATTGCACACATCGAAAATATGGTCATCTACGCAAACCCTGACTCCTGTGGCTTCGGATAGTCTATGCTGTGTAGGCGAGTGAAGCATCTAGGAGTCCGGCTGGGCTATTTCTCTATTCTTAGGAGTCCGGGGATGCTTTGCTATGAGGGACATGGACTATTTATGGACTTAAGCGGGCTTTACACACTGCGATATCGGTCCCGATATCGCTAGTGTGGGTACCCGCCCCCATCTGTTGCGCGACAGTGTTCATACGCAACCTTTATCCTAGTGATCTGGTGGTGTCAATCCAGTTTTAGGTATTATTACTTTACATTTATTCCACATACTCTCCACTGATGACAACACACTTCTTACATCGGTATTCCTAGTTCTGTAAGCCTAGCAAAAAGAAGGATTTCGGTTGTGCCTCAAACCAGGCATCCGTAGCAGCCATGGCATCAGAAATGGTGTGACATTTGGTACCTTGAGATGTTTTTTCAGGTTTGGAAACAGATAATAGTCGGAAGGCGCTAGATCTGGTGAATAAGGTGGGTGGTCAACCAGCTGGAAGCCCAGCTCTGCCAGTTTTGCCGTGGTCACTTGTGCAGTGTGAATGGAGGCGTTGTCTTTCAGGAACAAGATTCCTTTGGACAGCTTGCCGCGCCTTTTGGCCTTCAGAGCTGTCTTCAATTGGTCCAAAAGTTCAGTGTAATACCTTGCATTGATGGTGGAACCCTTTTGAAGGTAGTCCACTAGCAGCACGCCCTCCTTATCCCAGAACACAGACGCCATCACCTTAGTGGCTGATTTTTGCACCCTGATCTTCTTTGGACAATGCGAACCACTGCGCTTCCACTTTTTTGACTTCTCCTTTGTTTTCAGGGTCATACAAATAAATCCAGGTCTCTTCCATAGTGACCAGTCGATCCAGGAAGTTTTTATCAGTCCGGAAACGCTGACAAATGGACCGGGGAGTTTTCACTCGCTGCTTCTCTGATATGTTGTCACACATTTGGGGACCCGCTTTGCAGATCGCTTCCTCATGTCCAAATGTTCATGGATAATGACGCAAACGCGGTCACGGGAAATCCCCATGATGTCTGCTATTGCTTTAGCTGAAATTCGTGGATTCTCCAGTATGAAGTTGTGCACAGCATCGATGATCTCCGGAACAACAACCACTCTCGGGCGTCCAGGAAGTTCCTCATCATTGGAGCTGAAGTGGCCTGTTGTGAATTTGACAACCCAGTTCTTAACTGTGGAATATGAAGGGCACTGATCCCCCAATGTCTGCGACATATCACCATGAATATCCTTCGCGGACTTTCCTTGCAGAAACAAGAATTTTATCACTCATCTGCTCTCAGTTCCTGTGAATATCTCTGACCAGAAGCCAAAATAAACCTCTGACTAAAAACCAATATAGAGGGTTGTTCACACTCTGGGGTTTTGCCATGTAAAAAAAGCAAAAAAAAAAAATGTGCAGTATTTTACAGTACCAGCAAAGTAAATGAGATTTCTAAAATCTCATGCACACGCTGTTTTTTTTCCTTACATATTTGGAGATCAAAGTGGGTTTTTTTTTTAAAACCTGCAGCGTGTCAATCCTTTCGACTTTTTTGCAGCATTTTTCACCCATTCAATTAAATGGGTAAAAATGCGTATATTTTACTTACAACTCTGTTTTTTTTGCTGCGGAAAAATATGCTGCAATTAAATAACTTGTGTGCATAACCTAACGAAGACCCCTGACCAGACTTCAAAATAAACAAGAACTTCAGACCAGGCCTTAAAGGGAATCTGTCACCAGGTTTTTGCTCCCCCATCTGAGAGCAGCATAATGTAGAGACAGAGACCCTGATTCCATTGATGTGTCACTGAGCTGTTTGCTGTCATTTTGATAAAATCAATGTTCTCTGCTGCAGATCTAGCAGTTATACAGGGCTCATGAATATGCTGGACTACCTGCAGCACGCCAAGTAGTCCTATAATGATAATATACTGCTGATTAAACAGTGTTATTTGTCCAAACTACTCTAAGCAGCCCAGTAAGTGACACATTGCTGTAATCAGGGTCTCTGCCCCTACTTTATGCTGCTCACAGATTAGGTGTTAAAAACCTGGTGACAGATTCCCTTTAAACTAAACAGAGTTCCCTGACCAGACCTCAAAATAGAGACCTTTGGCCAGAACTCAAAATAAACAAACCCCTGACCGTGGACCCCTGACCGTGGACCCCTGACCGTGGACCCCTGACCGGGGACTCCTGACCGGGGACTCCTGACCGGGGACTCCTGACCGGGGACTCCTGACCGGGGACTCCTGACTGGGGACTCCTGACCGGGGACTCCTGACTGGGGACTCCTGACCGGGGACTCCTGACTGGGGACTCCTGACTGGGGACTCCTGACTGGGGACTCCTGACTGGGGACTCCTGACTGGGGACTCCTGACTGGGGACTCCTGACTGGGGACTCCTGACTGGGGACTCCTGACCGGGGACCCCTGACCAGAAACCCCTGACCAGAAACCCCTGACTGGGAACCCCTGAACAGAAACCCAAACTGAGACCCCCTGACGTAACATCAAAATAAAAACTACAGAACTGGCCGCAAGGTAAAACTGCTCTTCAGACTTCATACCAAAAGAAGTTCAGACCCTAGGAAAGACCCCAAGACTAATGCTTATCCCAGACCCCATCCGAAATTCCACTATCCACAGCATAGTTGACACGTGTGATCGGCACCACCACAAATCCTGTGAACGGAATACAAAAGTCACGGATGTATGGACTGGACCTGCTCAATTCACTTGTATGAGTCCATGGGTATACATGACCTCCACTCTCAAACTCGGTGGTGGTCACACATGTGCACCATTGTTCTTATTACTCCCCCTTTGTCAAGATCTTGGGGAAATCATGAAAATCTAACGACCATTATCACCTGTGTATGTACGTGGCATAGGAAGTAGATCGTAATGAAAAGTGAACTAGAAAGTTTCTTCAGTGAATCAATGGGGTAAGATCTTACATTTCTGGTAAACCCCTATATTTTGGTTTCTGGTCACAACTTAGTGTATTGTGCATTACTTGCTTCTGTTATAAGCAGCACTTTTATCAGATGAGCCAGATAAGAAAGTAGGTTCACAGCATGGTGTGAATTTGTGGTAAACCTTCAAGTGCTCCGGAAATCTCAAGCAGTTTTTACTACAATATTATCTGTCATCAATGTATCAGCTAGCTATAAGTATGAAGAGTTGCGAAACTTTGTGTCCCCGGAATTTACACCCTTTCCGACACTCAGTCTGTGCTGTGCTCACCCATCGATGAGCCTACATAGGGCATTTTCTATACTGTCCATAATCGTGGGCTGGGTCAAACCGAGTCACCATGTGTGCGAGGGAGTCGGGAGCGATATCATTCATCTTACAGCCATTACATGACACTCCAATAACTATTGTTGTCTGTAATCTATGATCAGAATAAGGCTAAGAACGCACTTTGCGTTCAATTCTGCAGCGTGTAAGTCACTGCATGTGTGTCTCAGAACGCAGCCGAAAAAGCTGCGTTTTGAGACACATTCGGCAGAACGCAAAGTGCGGACATTCCTGGAGAGAATTCATGCGTTCTAGATGCTTGCTCTGCCATAGACAGAGTGGGAAAAGCATCCAGAACGCACATTTTTCACAGAACGCACCCACTCGGCTCTGCAGCATCCCCATAGACTTGCAGCAGAGCCGAGTGGGACCGCACTGTCACTGTCATGGCTGGCTGCGGACAGTGCCGCGCGATCAGAATGAACTCGGATGAACTTCACCCGACTTCATTGTGATCGCGCGGCTCTGTGCGTGTGCCGCGGCTTGATTTGCGGTCACACGTGAAGGACTCACCTGTGATCGCAAATCCCCTGAGTGACTGCAGTGAGCCGTGCGATCAGTTGTGCTTTCACTCAGGTTTCTCGCGGCCACAGCTGCAGTCCTCCACCAGAGAGCGGTGGCCGCTCGTAACCTCAGTGACAGCACAGCTGATCGCGCGACTCACTTCAGTTGCTGCATGGAGCTCACAGGAGCGGCAGTGTTCTTCTGCCGCTCCTGTCAGCTTCCGATGTAGCAGAACTGGAAACGTCGGGGGACCTTGCGTGGATTACGTTGGACCTGGAGGTGTTTTTGAGGGGTTAATAAAGTGGTGAAAGAGGGTGTTTTTTTGTCTTTCATTACAAATAAATGATTTTTTGGATGTGTGTGTTTATTTACTTTAACTTACAGGTTCATCATGGAAGGTATCTCGGGGAGACGCCTGCCATGATTAACCTAGGACTTAGTGGCAGCTATGGGCTGCTGCCATTAACTCCTTATTACCCCGTTTGCCACCGCACCAGGGCAATTCGGGATGAGCCGGTAAAATCCCGGGACTGTCGCATCTAATGCATGCGGCAATTCTGGGCGGCTGCTGGCTGATATTGTTAGGCTGGGGAGCTCCCCATAACGTGGAGCTTCCCATCCTGAGAATACCAGCCTTCAGCGATGTGGCTTTACCCTGGCTGGTATCCAAATGGGGGGGGACCGCACGTCGTTTTTTTTCATTTATTTATTTATTTTTTTTACTGCTCGATATAGACACGCCCACCGGCGGCTGTTATTGGTTGCAGCGAGACAGCTGTCAGTCAGCATGGGGGCGTGTCTGACTGCAACCAATCATAGGCGCCGGTGGGCGGGGAAAGCAAGGAATACGTGATGGATTAATGAGCGGCCGGCATTTTCAAAAGAGAAGAAGCCGCCACAGTGTGAACGGTGGATCGGTGAGTATGAGAGAGGGGGTGAGAGGGAGAAACTGACATGGACAGAGAGATAGAGACACAGAGAGAGACCAACCGACAGAGAGAGAACAACGAAAGAACTGCCTTTGTTATGCTTAAAAAAACATGTGGATCGCAATAATAATGCAATGCAAGCGCTCTGCTTCACATTTTCGCAGCGATTTTCTACAAGACATTGATTTCAATGGGTGTAGAACGCAGCCAAAATGGCAAAAACAACTGACATGCTGCTTCTTTGAACGCATGGTTTTTGCCACAAAATATGCAAATTAAACGCAGCGTTTAGAAACGCAAAGTGCGGTCAGGAAATCATCATTTTCCATTGACTTTGCTGGAAAATCAAAACGCATGCCTTTTGGCATGAAAAAGGTGCTTCTCAAAACGGACCTAAAAAGCACCTGAAACGCAGGTGGAAACGCAAAGTGCGGTCTTAGCCTAAATCCCAACATGGAGAGTAGATGGAGTTTATTTGGCTTCTTATCTCCGTGTAATAATTATTATTAGGTAAGGAAATGTGTCAGCTCAGCTTGGTGTGAACACAGGTTTAGCTTGGAGCGGCTGATCTGTGATGTGTCCTATATTCTGCAGAATTTCCTATCAAGGCTTTTTATAGATAAGAGCCTTTTTTTGATCATATATTATTTATATTCTCATCTTCAGCAATAAGATCCCATTGGAAAGTCTTATGATATGTTTCCACATTCAGGGTTTTTTTATGCTGTTTTTTTGATGACAAAGACAGGAATGGGTCATAAATACAAAGCCCCTGTAAAGAAAAGACTGAAGCCATGATTTTTTTTAAATTCATTTTTTAATCCGCTTTTCTTTTTAGCTTCAAAAAAACCCCCTGAAAGTGGACGAATAGCCTCAGAGTAATATAAGCACCATGCAGTTCTTAATATGGATTAAATGCTGATTTTTGCTTTAAATTCCCCATTATAATCTGATGAAAATGTGTTCTTTTGCATTTGAACTCTTAGAACCTTTTCACATTGTGTTCTGACTTGCGTTCACTGGTCCCGTCGGAGCTTCCGTCCTATTCCCCCCCCCCCCCCCCCTCAAAATGGATTTCGGACGCATGCGCCGACTGGGTCACCGTGTGCTCTCTTATACCATTTTCAGGCGTATACGCTATCCGGCAACGGACACCCAGCCGTAGTCTACTACGTCCTGGTGTCCGCCTGCAGAAAGCATATACGCCCAAAAATGGTGCAACACAGAGCACACACTGACTCCGTCTGCACCATCATGGTCAATGGTCCGTCGGCGCATGCATCCAAAACCCGTTTTGAGAGGAGGTTCAGAGGGAAGCCCCGACGGGACCAGTGAACGTAGGTAATAGTGCAGTATGAAAGGGCCCCGAATTCATGGCTTGCTTTTTTTTTGTCACTTTTTTTGCGTGCCCACGATCAGTGTTTGCAGGGTTTTGGATGTAGCGTGTTTTCGTTGCGTCCAAGACGCTGCGTTGTACAGTACAAGCATAGTGGACGGGATTTCTAGAAATCCCATGCCTACTGTGCTTGTTTTTTCTGCAGTAAACACTGACCTGTGGTGCGTCTTTCCAAGCTGCAGCAGGTCAATTGTTTGCTGCGGATTCGCATACATCCTCAATAGGGAGAACACAGCAAGAGACTGCAGCACACCGAAACCTGATTGTGGGTATGAGCAGCTGCGCTCTCCCGCGAGTCAGGACCCGCTGCGTCCAGGACTCTGATCGTGGGCACATATCCTTATAGTTTTTGTTGCTCTTTTTTTTGCACCAAGTTCTTCAAAATGGTACATTTAGTTCATAAATTTTGCTCAAAATAAAAACAAAAATTTCTTTCCTCAATTCATTTTTCAACTTTTTTTTTTGCACAAAAAGTTGTACATTTTTCAAGATGGTGCAAACAAATGACACCCAAAAAACTGGTGTACATAAAATTTACTCCAGAGGGGAACTGTAGTACATTTGCTCCAAATTTTTATTTATTTATTCATTTTTTTTTAAGTCGCATTTGCTGATTGAGAAAACTAAACAGCAAAAGACAGTTTGAATAAAGGTGTAAAATTTCCTATGAATCTGTCGCTAATCAAAAAAGTTATTAATAACGAGGTATTGGTAGCAAAAAAATGGCAAAAATATAATGGTGAAATAGGCCACTAGAGTTATATTTTTAAAGTGCTTTAAATTAGCTGTATAAATATAGAATTAAAGGGGTTGTCCACTACTTGGTCAACCCCTTCTCAATCAAAGTGTTTGCCCCCATTAAATTAAGAATGCTTATACTCACCTCCGGTGTCGATGCTGTTCCAGCGTTGTCGGCACTCTCTCATATGATGGCTTTAGTCTCTTCCACCTTCGAATGTATCAAACATCAAGAGCAAGTTAGTGGCCAGCTGCAGCTTGGACTTCCCCATGATGTCCGATAGCAGAGAAAGTGAAGCCAGTGCTGATTGGACATAACCTCCCATGAGCCTCCGAAAGAGCGAAGGCCGACAAAGCTGACACAGCATCGGCATCGGAGGTGAGTGTGTTTTTATTTTAACAAGGGGCAAACAATCTGATTGAGAAGGGGTTGTCCGGGTAGTAGCCCCTTTTAAAAGATAAAAGATGGAATGATGCAGCCACCACTAGGGGGACCTATTGAGCAAAATATTTTATTTTTTAATTTAAAGGCGCTTTCTCAACTAATTTACTTTTTACGTAACGTCTGTGATCCGACGAGGGCAGGCACAATGAGTTTGGCATGGCCATCGACTTGGGTCAACAGAACCGGCGATTCCCAGCCAGTCTCCCACGCCTACTCCCAAATCTGTAAAAGCAGATACCTTGTAGTGCCTATTTGTGATTTGGGGGTTGATCATGTGGTGCCAGACCACTGACTTTAAAGGAAGTGGTGACATTTTCTAAACTATCTTTCTTTTAGAAGCTTCTATACTGTCCTATTTGAGCGGAGAGCTCAAATGCTGGATATGTTATAGGAGAGGGACGTACAATACTGGACAGAGAAATGTATAGAGCTGACATACTCCGCACTGTTGAATGAAGGGAAATGTAGTTAAATATCCTACACCCACAGCAAGGCCTTCTGCAACCAAAAGTAGCATTAACATTAGTGATCAAAAGACCAATTTTAGTTAATAAAAAATATGGACCGAAATGGATTTATGATGTGTAGTTGTTAGAAATCTGTTCGAAAGTGTTTATTACTTTTTAGGAGTATCTAAAATCCCCTTCAAGGAGGACATGTCACTAGACCAAAAGTGGACAGTTTTTTGCATTATTTCTTTCACTCTGCTTCTCTGAGTATTCTGTTTTTTGTTTTTCTTAAATCCGCCATACGTTTCCAGAGATATGAGCGTTTATTTGATGCTAAGTTTTAAGTTTTTCAATCTTTCCAAAAAGGGCGTGGCCCAATTATGCAAAACAGCCTAAAGACACGCCCCCAGGATAATCCTGTGGGCCACAGCCACTTAGACAAGATCATAAAATTTTGCACCAAATACAAAGACCCATATCTCTGGGACCGTATGGCCGATTTGAGAAAAACAAAAAATAAAATACTCAGGGGAGCAACAGGGATAAAATAAGAGCAAAAACTGGCTACAGTGTGTGTGTATGTATATATATATATATATATATGTATGTATGTATGTGTGTATATATATATAGATATATATATATATATATATATTTATAAATATATAAATTTTTTTTATTTATATAAATATTATATATATATAGATATAGAGAGAGATATATAGATATCTACATATATCTATAATAAATATATATATATATATATATATATATATATATATATATATAATACATATATATAAATATTATATATATATATATATATATATATATATATATATATATATATATATATATATATATATATAGATATTGAGAGAGATATAGAGAGAGATAGATATATAGATATCTATCTATATATATCTATCTATCTATCTATATATATATATATATATATATCTATCTATCTATATATATATATATATATATATATATATATATATATATATCTATAATAAATATATATATAAATATTATATATATCTATAATACATATTTATAAATATATATATATATATATATATATATATATATATATAAATATCTATAATATATATATATATATATATATATATATATATATATATATATATAATATATATATATAATATATATAATATATGGAGGTTGGACGCCTAAATGAAAATAAATAGTTTTAATGACGGACATTACTTTTAAGGCTCTCCAGCTAAACGTCTTGAGACTACACTGCAATCTTTTTTAGCACCACGCACATCTGTGGATTCAGTATGCAGCGTAATACAGAGATTTTTCGATGGTGTAACGGGATCTTTAATGGCGATAGATATAAGCTTTTCATTTTATTACTCTATAAATTAAGAACCGCTTTATGACCGGAGTTATGTAGCTGCCGCAGGAACAGATCCGTTATTACATGGTATCGCTGTGTTCCAGAATCTTTCATTTTGGTATTTATTTCTCTAACTTCCCTTTGTTGTCCCCTAGGAGCATCTAAGCGGCAAACAACGTCTCCTTTCTATTATGCATAAAATTAGGCTGGGACCAGATTTTCATAAAACATTAATAGCTTTTATAATCGTGGAACACACACATTGTTGTCTGGTATATTTGACGTAGTACAACCCTAGAATAGTAAGGAAAAGTATATAATTTTATATAGGAGCTCTAAAGTTATGTTTAAAGGGAATCTGTCTGCAGATTTTTGATATGGAATCGGAAAAACTGCATAATGTGGGGGCAGAGAGCCTGATTCCAGTCGTGTCACTTACTGTGCTGCTTGATGTAGTTTTAATGCAATCAGTGTTTTATCAGCAGATTATCACTGCAGGACTAGATGTGGTGTGCCAGGCATTCAGGGTGATTTCTGAAACCCCACCGCGACCACTGATTGGCAGCTTGCTGACAATGTAGATTGTATTTGTAAAAAGCTTCCAATCAGTGATATGGGCAGGGTTATACACAGCCTAGCACTCTGGACACTGCTACATATACAGCATAGAAAACAGGGATTCTATCCAGGGTTGTAACAATCGCAGTTGCAAAGGGTCCATGCAAAAGGGGAGCCTGTGGACGCTAATTTCCCCTGGATGTGTGTCCTCAGACGCACTTTAAGCTGAAATGTATTGCAGCGCAGAAGCCCACCAATCAGAGGACAGCAGCTGACATCGGCTTGCCAGTGACAGGTGGCACATGCCAGTGACGTCATGTGCTGGCCGTTCCGGCATGCAAAAGTCAGTTGCCAGCTTCTTTGTTGGAGATAAAGGAGGACACTGCACATCGTGGGAGCAGGGGAAGGGAAGAATAATTGTTTGTTTCTTTTTAAAATGTGATGGAGAAGAACCAAAGAAGCCCAGGTTAGGGGAAAGTATACCAGGATGGAGGACATACCAGGAAGGAGACTAAGATGGGGACATTATACCAGAATGGAGGACATCATACCAGGAAGAGGCCCAGGATGGGGGAAATAGTTATAGAATGGAGAGCATTTTTACCTGAACGGCCCAAAAAAGGGGACATTATTACTGGTAGTAGCCAGGATGGAGGACATTAATATAGGATGGGGCCAAGGACGGGAATATTATTACATTATGTAAACGGTCAGGAAGGGGCCCAAGATAGTGGACATTATTACTGGTAGTGGCCCAGGAAGGGGGACATTATTACTGGCAGTGGCCCATGATGGGGGATATTATTACTGGCAGTGGCCCAGAATGGTGGACATTATTACTGGAAGGGCCCAGGGTGGGGGACATTATTACTGGCAGTGGCCCAGAATGGTGGACATTATTACTGGCAGTGGCCCAGGATGATGGACATTATTACTGGTAGTGGCCCAGGAAGGGGAACGTTATTACTGGAAGGGCCCAGGGTGATGGACATTATTACTAGTAGTGACCCAGGATGGGGGCCATTATTACTGGAAGGGGCCCAAGATGGGGGACATTATTACTGATATTGGCCCAGGTTGGGGGATATTATTACTGGTAGTGGCCCAGGATGGGGAATATTATTACTGGAAGGGGTCATGGATGGGGGACATTATTACTGGTAGTGGCCCAGGATGGGGGACATTATTACTGGTGGTAGCCCAGGATGGTGGACATTATTACTGGAAGGCACCAGAATGGGGGAGAATATTAGAAGGAGACAGAACAGGGAACATTATTATATGGGGGTGAATATTCTTGCCTTTTTAGGATCTAGAAAACTAATAGGGCCGATACATCCAAACAATGTGCAGGTGAGGGTCCCAGTCCAAATTTTGCATCGGAGCCCATCGGACTGTACTTACACCACTGATTCTTTTATGATTGCATCTAGCAGTCCAGTAAATAACACATCGCTGGAATCGGGTTCTATGTCCCTACATCATGCTGCTCTTCCAAAACCTGCTCACAGATTCCTTTTAAACGATAAAATCTGCTTGACTCCTCCATAATTACATCTTTAGAGTTTAATTATTGCATAATGAATATTTAATTATTGTTCCACTTTCGTTATCATTTTATTAGTATCTCTGCTTGCTGTCAATTAGAGAACTTGTCAAGAAATGGGGAAAAAATGTAAATGGCAGGGCATATATAGGAAAAAAACAATACTCACTTGTTATAAAGGTTGTCCATTACTTTGATATTGACGACCTATTCTCAGGGTAGGTCATCAATATCCGATAGGAGGGGGTCTGATATCTGGGTCCCCGATCTGATATTTTAGCTCCATACCATGTTCACATCCATCCGGTTCTGGTGATCAGTGATGGTGCCGTGTGCCAGAGCCCCATAGATTTGAAGTGGATTGTTTAGTCCCAATAGTGGATAACTGCGTTTTATGGTGTCCCTGCTCGTCTCTGTTTAGTGCACTGAAGCCAACGATTGCCTGCAGCGGTCACATGGACATGCACCTTTTCACTGCAGAAACTAAATAAAGACCAGCTGGAACCATCAAATGGCATCAGGGGAATTTAAAGGGGTTGTCCAGTCTAGTAAAGTCTGCAACTGCTCCATAGAAATGTCGTGTTTGGCACTCTGGGTCAATGGTGGTGCTCAGTGGTTGGATGGATCTCCATACAATAATGCACGAGGTTGACCGCTTTCTACTGAGCGTCCACCTAACAAGGTCCGGGAAACGTTGGCCATCATGTAACATGTGGTACCCTTGAACAGACTAATAAAAAATGTCTTTACTGACACTAAGGGGGGCTTTACACGTTGCGACATCGCTTCAGAAATATCGTCGGGGTCACGTCGTTAGTGACGCACATCCGGCACTGGTAACGACATCGCAACGTGTAAATCCTAGATGCGCCGATAAATGATCGCAAAAGCGTCGAAAATCGGTGATTTGTGTGGCATCGGTCATTTTCATAATGTCGGGTCGACCGCAGGTACAATGTTGTTCATCGTTCCTGCGGCAGCACACATCGCTGTGTGTAAACACGCAGGAGCGACAAACATCTCCTTACCTGCGTCCCGACAGCAATGCGGAAGGAAGGAGGTGGGCGGGATGTTATGTCCCGCTCATCTCCGCCCCTCCGCTTCTATTGGCCGGCCGCTTAGTGACGTCGCTGTGACGCCGAACGCACCTCCCCCTTGAAGGAGGGATTGTTCAACGGTCACAGCGACGTCGCTGAACAGGTATGTGCGTGTGACGCTGCCGTAGCGGTAATGTTCGCTACGGCAGCAATCACCACATATCGCATGTGCAACGGGGCGGGTTCTATCACATTCGGCATTGTGTAAAGTACCCCTTAGAGCAGGGGTCTCAAACTCGGCTGGGTGTATGGGCCGCACAGAGGAAAAAAATAATTTAGGGGGCCGCATTCTTTGCAGGACAAAGTGACATTTTTATTGGTACCATATATATTTTTTTACACACCTTTTGGATCACTTATTTTCAACATTTTTCACTTGTTTATTATAACAAATGTGCACATTCTTTGGTTAAATATTAAAAAAGAAAAAAAAAAGTAATGGTAAAAAAACGTCATGCCTTATTTTGTTTTTTTTTACATTTTATCCCTTTCTTGTAACTAATAGTGTTACAATTATCACTATATAGAAATTTTGGCCAACATCTTTTAGTAATGTTCCCCATCCTATAGTAATGTGCCCATCTTGTCCCCATCCTATAGCCTTGTCCCTACTCTAATGTCCCCATCCAATAGTATTATGCCCATCCTTGTAATGTCCCCATCTTTTAGTAATGTGCCCACCTTGTCCCCATCCTATAGTCATGTGCCCACCTTGTCCCCATCTTTTAGTAATGTGCCCACCTTGTCCCCATCCTATAGTCATGTGCCCACCTTGTCCCTATTCTATAGTAATGTGCCCACCTTGTCCCCATCCTATAGACTTGTGCCCACCTTCTCCCCATCCTATAGACTTGTGCCCACCTTCTCCCCATCCTATAGACATGTGCCTAGCTTGTCCCTATCCTATAGTCATGTGCCCACCTTGTCCCTATTCTATAGACATGTGCCCACCTTGTCCCTATTCAATAGTAATGTGCCCACCTTGTCCCTATTCTATAGTAATGTGCCCACCTTGTCCCCATCCTATAGACTTGTGCCCACCTTGTCCCCATCCTATAGTCATGTGCCCACCTTGTCCCCATCCTATAGACATGTGCCCACCTTGTCCCCATCCTATAGACATGTGCCCACCTTGTCCCCATCCTATAGACATGTGCCCACCTTGTCCCCATCCTATAGTCATGTGCCCACCTTGTCCCCCCTATAGACATGTGCCCACCTTGTCCCCCCTATAGACATGTGCCCACCTTGTCCCCCCTATAGACATGTGCCCACCTTGTCCCCATCCTATAGACATGTGCCCACCTTGTCCCCATCCTATAGACATGTGCCCACCTTGTCCCCATCCTATAGTCATGTGCCCACCTTGTCCCCCCTATAGTCATGTGCCCACCTTGTCCCCCCTATAGACATGTGCCCACCTTGTCCCCATCCTATAGACATGTGCCCACCTTGTCCCTATTCTATAGTAATGTGCCCACCTTGTCCCCATCCTATAGTCATGTGCCCACCTTGTCCCTATTCTATAGCCATGTGCCCACCTTGTCCCTATTCTATAGTAATGTGCCCACCTTGTCCCTATTCTATAGTAATGTGCCCACCTTGTCCCCATCCTATAGTCATGTGCCCACCTTGTCCCTATTCTATAGCCATGTGCCCACCTTGTCCCTATTCTATAGTCATGTGCCCACCTTGTCCCTATTCTATAGTCATGTGCCCACCTTGTCCCTATTCTATAGTCATGTGCCCACCTTGTCCCTATTCTATAGTAATGTGCCCACCTTGTGTCCCTATTATATAGTAATGTCCCCATCCTGTAGTAATGGGTGGTGGGGGCAGTGGCGGCGGGTGAAAGGGGGCGCTATAATTTACCGATCACTCTCGGCTTCCTTCCACCCACAGACGCTGGAGTGAAGCTGAGGGGGCGGTCTCTGGCCCCAGATCCACAGTGATTGGAGAGACCGGCCTTGTGACCGATCTCTCCAATCAGAGCTGGGGGCGGGTGAAACTGAGGTCACCCAGCTCCAGCCAATGATCGGTGCTACAGCTGCACTGATCAGGGCTGGATTTCAATGTTACAGCCATTTTCAATGGCTGTAACATTACAGTGGCTGTGATTGGCTGACGAACGCCGCACAGCCAATCACAGCCTCCGTAGGTCCGGGGAGGAGACACCACCCCTCCTGAGGTCCCCTCCTCCCCGAATCTAAGGTATATTTGCTATTGGCAATGCAAACGGCGATCGCAGCCACCGGGGCCGCGATTTCACCATGACGTACTGGGTATGTCATGGGTCCTTAAGTACCAGGGAGCCATGATGTACCCAGTACGTCATAGGTCGCTAAGGGGTTAATGTGCCGTCCTTCACATACACAAAAAATAAACAAACACCATTCTTCTCACCTGTCTCGCGTTCCCTCGGCTCCTCACCTCTGCTTCTCGCTGTCTGCAGGCCGTGCCCGGGGACTATCGCGGCCGGTGCAGGGGCCGCAGCCACTGGCAGCGATTTATGTCAGATGAATGTTTTGCCGGCGCTGCGCGCGCACAGTCCTTGTTTCTGAGAGCGCAGCGCCGGCAAAACACTCATCAGACACCAGTTTCACACATCCTTCTTTTTGCCGGTTTGGCGGATCCGGCGCGCTCCCGTACAGTGAATACAGTACAATGACAGCGCAACAAGCGCCGGTCACATGCTGTCATGTGACCGGCGCATGTGACCCGGAAGTAACAGCGCTGTCATTGTACTGTATTCACTGTACGGGAGCGCGCCGGATCCGCCAAACCGGCAAAAAGAAGGATGTGTGAAACTGGTGTCGGCAAAACACTCATCTGACATAAATCGCTGCCAGTGGCTGCGGCCCCTGCACCGGCCGCGATAGTGAACAGGGGCACGGGCCTGGGGGCCGCACGAAGCAGCCTGATGGGCCGCGTGTTTGAGACCCCTGTAGAGTGTCGTGGGCTGTCACTATCCTGGCAGTGTGTGATTATTATTATTATTATTATTTATTATTATTGCGCCATTTATTCCATGGCGCTTTACAAGTGAAAGAGGGTATACGTACAACAATCATTAACAGTACAAGACAGACTGGTACAGGAGGAGAGAGGACCCTGCCCGCGAGGGCTCACAGTCTACAGGGAATGGGTGATGGTACAATAGGTGAGGACACAGCTGGTTGCGCAGTGGTCTACTGGGCTGAGGGCTATTGTAGGTTGTAGGCTTGTTGGAAGAGGTGGGTCTTGAGGTTCCTCTTGAAGCTTTCCACGGTAGTGGAGAGTCTGATGTGCTGAGATAGAGCGTTCCAGAGTATGGGGGATGCACGGGAGAAATCTTGTACACGATTGTGGGAAGAGGAGATAAGAGAGGAGCAGAGAAGGAGATCTTGTGAGGATCTAAGGTTGCGTGCAGGTAGGTACTGGGAGACTAGGTCACAGATGTAGGGAGGAGACAGGTTGTGGATGGCTTTGTATGTCAAGGTTAATGTTTTGAACTGGAGTCGTTGGGCGATGGGAAGCCAGTGAAGGGATTGGCAGAGTGGCGAGGCTGGGGAGTAGCGAGGGGAGAGGTGGATTAAGCGGGCTGCAGAGTTTAGGATAGATTGGAGGGGTGCAAGAGTGTTGGAAGGGAGGCCAGAGAGCAGGAGGTTGCAGTAGTCGAGGCGGGAGATGATGAGGGCATGCACTAATGTTTTTGCAGATTCTTGGTTAAGAAAAGCACGGATCCGGGAGATATTTTTGAGTTGTAATCGGCATGAGTTGAAGAGGGCTTGGATGTGTGGCTTGAAGGATAGAGCAGAGTCGAGGGTCACTCCAAGGCAACGAGCTTGTGAGACTGGGGACAGTGAGCAACCATCAAGTTTGATGGAAAGGCTTGTTGGAGGAGATGAGTGAGGAGGAGGAAAGACAATAAACTCTGTTTTGTCCATGTTACGTTTTAGGAATCGTGCAGAGAAGAAGGATGAAATAGCAGACAGACATTGTGGTATTTTGGTTAGTAGAGAGGTAATGTCAGGTCCAGAGAGGTAGATCTGCGTGTCATCAGCGTAGAGATGATACTGGAAGCCGTGGGACTCTATGAGCTGTCCCAAGCCGAAGGTATAGATGGAGAACAGCAGGGGTCCAAGAACTGAGCCTTGGGGGACACCGACAGATAGGGGGCGAGATGAGGAAGTGGTGTGAGAATGGGAGACGCTGAAAGTTCGGTCGGTTAGGTATGAGGAGATCCAAGATAGGGCCAAGTCTGTGATGCCCAGAGATGAGAGAATCTGTAGTAGGAGGGAATGGTCCACTGTGTCGAAGGCAGAGGACAGGTCCAGGAGGAGGAGGATAGAGTAGTGTCGCTTGGCTTTGGCGGTTAGTAGATCATTGGTGACTTTGGTTAGGGCAGTTTCGGTAGAATGATGTGGTCGGAAGCCAGATTGAAGCCGGTCAAAGAGGGAGCAGGAGGAGAGGTATGAGGATGCACTCACTGTCTCGATTGGTCTGTATTAAGCATGTATACAATATGCATTTTTGCAGTCACATGCCTACTAGACTATTGAGGAGGAAAGTCTAGTCTGCACGTGTCCACAAATATGCAAATTACTTATAAGTCCCTAGACCACCCAGCCGCAAGATAAATATAGGGTACTTGCACACTGACATGGAGTGACTGCAGACTATTTTTTTTAGTGTCTGTCCAAATGCCCTTTTTGGACAGAGGATGTGTATGTATATAAGACAACCCCTTTAATTCACCTTGCGGTTATTTCCAGGGGATTTGTGGAATATATGGTAGATCCTCAATGAATAGCATTACTCATGTGGAGAAATAGCAAATGAAGGATTGGCCAGATCTTCTTGCGGTACAATGTTAAAAGCCTTTTATTGACTCAGGGATAGGTCTGCGTTGCCTGGAGAATGAAAACATACAATGTATTAAGTAGATTAGAACAACTGTCTATCAGTGATTTATTTGGTTGTATGTCAACAGTAGGCAGCCGATATTATACTGTGGTATACTGTACACGGATATACAGTGCATTGCGAAAGTATTCAGCCCCTTTGAATTTTTCAACCTTTTCCCACATTTCAGGCTTCAAACATAAAGATAAAAATGTTAATGTTTATGGTGATGAATCAACAACAAGTGGGACACAATTGTGAAGTAGAACGAAATTTATTGCTTATTTTAAACTTTTAGAAAAAATAAATAACTGAAAATTGGGGCGTGCAATATAATTCATCCCCTTTAAGTTAATACTTTGTAGCACCACCTTTTGCTGCGATTACAGCTGCAGTCTCTTGGGGTATGTGTCTATCAGTTTTGCACATCGCGAGACTGAAATTCTCACCCATTCTTCCTTTGCAAACAGCTGGAGCTGAGTGAGGTTGGATGGAGGCGTTTGTGAACAGCAGTTTTCAGCTCTTTCCACAGATTCTCGATTGGGTTCAGGTCTGGACTGTGACTTGGCCATTCTAACACCTGGATACGTTTATTTGTGAACCATTCCATTGTAGATTTTGCTTTATGTTTGGGATCATTGTCTTGTTGGAAGACAAATCTCCGTCCCAGTCTCAGGTCTTTTGCAGACTCCAATAGATTTTCTTCAAGAATGGTCCTGTATTTGGCTCGATCCAGCTTCCCATCAATTTTAACCATCTTCCCTGTCCCTGCTGAAGAAAAGCAGGCCCAAACCATGATGCTGCCACCACCATGTTTGACAGTGGGGATGGTGTGTTCAGGGTGATGAGCTGTGTTGCTTTTACACCAAACATATCGTTTGGCATTGTGCCCAAATAGTTCGATTTTGGTTTCATCTGACCAGAGCACCTTCTTCCACATGTTCGGTGTGTCTCCCAGGTGGCTTGTGGCAAACTTTAAACAACACTTTTTATGGATATCTTTGAGAAATGGCTTTCTTCTTGCCACTCTTCTATAAAGGCCAGATTTGTGCAGTGTACGACTGATTGTTGTCCTCTGGACAGACTCTCCCACCTCAGCTGTAGATCTCTGCAGTTCATCCAGAGTGATCATGGGCCTCTTGGCTGCATCTCTGATCAGTCTTCTCCTTGTTTGACATGAAATTATTGAGGGACGGCCGGGTCTTGGTAGATTTGCAGGGGTATGTTACTCTTTCCATTTCAATATGATCGCTTGCACAGTGCTTCTTGGGATGTTTGAAGTTTTGGAAATATTTTTGTAACCAAATCCAGCTTTAAACTTCTCCACAACAGTATCACGGACCTGCCTGTTGTGTTCCTTGGTCTTCATGATGCTCTCTGTGCTTTACACAGAACACTGAGACTATCACAGAGCAGGTGCATTTATACGGAGACTTGATTACACACAGGTGGATTATGTTTATCATCATCAGTCATTTAGGACAACATTGGATCATTCAGAGATCCTCAATGAACTTCTGGAGTGAGTTTACTGCACTGGAAGTAAAGGGGATGAATAATATTGCACGCCCCAATTTTCAGTTTATTTTTTAAAAAAGTTTAAAAAAAGCAATACATTTTGTTCAACTTCACAATTGTGTCCCACTTGTTGTTGATTCTTCACCATAACATTACATTTTTTTATCTTTATGTGTGAAGCCTGAAATGTGGGAAAAGGTTGAAAAATTCAAAGGGGTCGAATACTTTCGCAAGGCACTGTAACTAGGCTATCGGTACGGTATTTGTCTATTTGTCACAATGACTATGGGGATGGCAGGAAACCAGGGCTAGGGGCCCCTATGCTATCCCTAGTCTTAGGGATACCCCTAAAGGTGAGGATGCCTGATTCTCCTTCCTGGCCCTGCTTCTGAGCAGCCCTGATCTGATACCCCCTCCCCAGGGGGAACCAGGACAAGAGTGAGATTAAACCCACAAAAATACAGACAGGTGAAACCAAAACTGTCAGCACACACTCATAGAGGTATAAGTCAATAAAAGATAAGGAAGAAAACAAGAGCAGGGAGGAAACAACAAGACGATGGGTAAACTCCACAACCACTCCAGGCAAAAAGCAACACTTTCCAGATAGTCTGGGACACCAAAACACACAGACCATAACCTATAGCCTATACCTATAGTATAACCTATAGGTGGCATGGGTAGAAGATTTCATCCAGCTTAAATATGAGGAGCAGATGTGATTGGTCTCCTCACAACATGTGATCAAAGGAGCTTAACAGGCAGACTAGCAGAAGTTAACTCTTGCCAGCCTGACTATGACTGAGCACACAGCAGGTCGACACCCAAGCCTGCCGGTGTTGATCAGAGACACCAGAGAAACCATTGGGCCGAGTGTCCAGAATTTCCAATGTGAACAGAGCCTGACAGTCGGAGAAGTTTGTGCAAAACTCCGTGTGACAGTATTTAGCTGGGACATTTATACATATAATATCTGGTCAGTGCAAGTCACTTGGACAGGATTTTCTTTAGGGGTCTTCTCCTCAGTATTCGTGTCATATATTGCGTGGACACCTTTAGCGGTCTATAGCCATTAGATTAACTACTTTCTGACTGCTCAACATCCGAAAACTTTGCTCTGGTCTATGGATCACTCTGCAGTGCTGTTTTATAATGTCACTGCAGAGTCAGCAGCTGCATGGGGATCATGCAGAAGCGGAGAACCAGGTGTCAGACACAGATGGGCTCCCTACATAGAAGGCAGACATTGTTTTTTACCATCTCTGCCTTTTTAATTATTCTATACACAGTGCTGAGCAAGCTCTATGCATACAGTATCACTTTCTCCTCTGGTTCTAGCGATCATGTTATGCTACGGAGGAGCAGGAGCTTCTGGACCTGAAAGAGAACCTTGTCATCACGATTTAGCATGTTACAGTAAAGGCATGGCCATAACGGCCCTCTTATACTAATTCAATAGGTTAGTAAGGAAATCTGCATCCTGATTGTTGCTTAATTCACATTTGAAGTTTGGGTGTAATCACTTTTTAGTGCTTTGAGGAGGGACTGCTGGCTTTATCCCGGCCCCTTCACTTGCCCCTGGTGTCTGTGTACCTCATTTTTTAAGTTTGCGCCTCTATTACTGAAGACTATCAGGAGATGAATCCGTGCAAGCACCGCCTGCGGCAAGGACATCACTGGCGCAAACTTTAAAAAAAGGGAGGCCTATACAGACACTACAGCGCAAAAAAAAAAAAAAAACAGGATAAAAGGGTGCTTTAAAGGTAATCTGCCAGCAGGTTTTTGTTATTTAATCTGGGAGCAGTATGAGGTACAGTACAGACTAAAAGTTTGGACACACCTTCTCATTCAAAGAGTTTTCTTTATTTTCAGGACTTTGAAAATTGTAGATTCACATTGAAGGCATCAAAACTATGAATTAAAACATGTGGAGTGAAATACTTAACAAAAAAGTGTGAAACAACTGAAAATATGTCTTATATTCTAGGTTCTTCAAAGTAGCCACCTTTTGCTTTCATTACTGCTTTGCACACTCTTGGCATTCTCTTGATGAGCTTCAAGAGTTAGTCACCGGAAATGGTTTTCCAACAGTCTTGAAGGAGTTCCCAGAGATGCTCAGCACTTGTTGGCCCTTTTGCCTTGACTCTGCGGTCCAGCTCACCCAAAACCATCTCGATTGGGTTCAGGTCTGGTGATTGTGGAGGCCAGGTCATCTGGCGTAGCACCCCATCACTCTCCTTCTTAGTCAAATAGCCCTTACACAGCCTGGAGGGGTGTTTGGGGTCATTGTCCTGTTGAAAAATAAATGATGGTCCAACTAAACGCAAACCAGATGGAATAGCACGCCGCTGCAAGATGCTGTGGTAGCCATGCTGGTTCAGTATGCCTTCAATTTTGAATAAATCCCCAACAGTGTCACCAGCAAAGCACCCCCACACCATCACACCTCCTCCTCCATGCTTCACGGTGGGAACCAGCCATGTAGAGTCCATCCGTTCACCTTTTCTACAAAGACACGGTGGTTGGATCCAAAGATCTCAAATTTGGACTCATCAGACCAAAGCACAGATTTCCACTGGTCTAATGTCCATTCCTTGTGTTCTTTGACCCAGACAAGTCTCTTCTGCTTGTTGCCTGTCCTTAGCAGTGGTTTCCTAGCAGCTATTTTACCATGAAGGCCTGCTGCACAAAGTCTCCTCTTAACAGTTGTTCTAGAGATAAGAAGGTGTGTCCAAACTTTTGGTCTGTACTGTAGGTGCAAAGACCCTGATTTTAGCCAGGTGTCATTTACTGAGCTGGTTGCTGTAGATTCAATACAATCAGTGTTTTATCAGCTGGAGATTATCACTGCCAGACTAGGTGTCACTTGACAGGAAATCCAGCTAATCTGTGTAAGCTTCTCTAGTGGGAGGTTTGTTAGTGATCGACGGCCATCCCTGTATGAGTGTGCGTACCGAGAAATCTGTGATTCACGAGTAGCTCCGCCCACTGGACTGCTAAGCCCAGAATGAGCAGAGGTTTAGTAAATATATTACATGTTATACAATGTTCTTTTTTCTCATTAATATGTATATCAATCTGCTCAGCTTATTTTTCTCTAAAACATGATACCTGTAGACTTGACTGCATTTTAGGTTTCTCCTAAAGGAATCTGTGTATCATAAGTGTACCCCAAAACCCCGATTCTGATGGAGGTTTACAGGGTATCCTTTCGTCCTCTGTCTGGCTACTGTATTCTAGCTGTTTGGAATAGCACAGACTGGAAATGGATGTCTCTACCTACTGTATATTCCTAGTCCTACAGCTTGCTGAGGAATAAGGTTTGGGAAGGGCCATACTGGGGGTCACTTTATGCAATTGCCCCTAATATGAGCACTTCCAGGTACAAGATTATTTGTCCCTTCTATGCTGTAAAGTCCATATATTCCACAGATGTGATTGCGTTTCTGAAGGGGTGGAACGATCGCAGTCGCAGGGGTTGTGATTGCGACTGGGCCCCGGTGTTTCAGAGGGGCCTGATGGCAGAAGATGCTCTGATATCAAAGGGTGCTGAGGGAAAGATGTATAGCAGAGTATTGGAAAGCTGAGTACTGATGATAAGATGGATATCAGCTGCGTGCTGACGGAAAGGGATATCTGAGTGTGGGAAAGCTGGGTGCTAAGGGAAACATGTATAGAAGAGCACTGGAAAGCTGAGTGCTGAGGATAATATGGATATCAGAACATGAAAAGCTGAGGGAAAGAGGGATATCTGGGTGTGGGAAAGCTGGTGCTGAGGGAAACATGTATAGCAAAGCATTGGAAAGCTGAGTGCTGAGGATAAGATGGATATCCTAACATGAAAAGCTGGGTGCTGAGGAAAGGAGGGATATTGGAGTGTGGGAAAGCTGGGTGTTGAGGGAAACATGTATAGCAGAGCATTGGAAAGCTGAGTGCTGAGGATAAGATAGATATCAGAACATGAAAAGCTGGGTGCTGAGGAAAAGAGGGATATTGGAGTGTGGGAAAGCTGGGTGTTGAGGGAAACCTGTATAATAGAGCATTGGAAAGCTGAGTGCTGAGGATAAGAGGGATAACTGAGTGTGGGAAAGCTGGGTGATGATGGAGTGAGAAGAGTATCAGCATAATTGTCCTGTACCCCAAAAGGGATGAGGGGGGCCCAGGTCCAAATTTCACACCGGGACCCATTGAACTCTAGTTATGCCACTGCATTTCTCTGCAAATAGCAAAGCTCGTTTTCTTCCATCTCGCAGGTAACCTAATAGAAAAACTCAGGATTTCCACACCGGACATTTGCCGTAGAGTTACAAATGACGTTTCCAGGCGGATGCCTCATTTATACACATCTAGTCAGACTTGACCCGGTGGTGGCCCATAGCTGTTTGCTTATAGAGCGCGGTGTGTGGGCAGCTCACTGAATCGTGTTACAGTCAGCGGCGTAATTAAAGTGAGACCGGGCGGCTGCTCTCTCACAGAGGTCGTGGCAAAGCAATTTCAAGACAAAGAGATTTAATTAAAAGCAAAACGTCTCTCTTTCAAATTGCTGCTCTCAACGAAAGACGCCGACTGTGCCGGGCACATCCAACAACAGCGTAATAACAATTTTACTGTCTTTTAATTGCTAAACTAAGGAAGGTGTGCCATTGCTGGAAAACTAAAACTATGGGATATACTGTACGTAGCTCCATATGAGCATGAAAGGCTTTTTGGGAACACTTAAAAAATTTCTATTGCACTCTCTCCATTGAAATTGCATCCATATTATTCTGAACTTAGCATCCATGTGTTATTAGGGAGCTAGGAGAGAAAAGCTTTTATTGCACACTCCCCATTGAAATTACATCCATATTAATCCGAACTTAGCATCCATGTGTTATGGGGGAGTTAGGAGAGGAAAGCTTTTATTGCACACTCCCCATTGAAATTACATCCATATTAATCCGAACTTAGCATCCATGTGTTATGGGGGAGTTAGGAGAGGAAAGCTTTTATTGCACACTCCCCATTGAAATTACATCCATATTAATCTGAACTTAGCATCCATGTGTTATGGGGAGTTAGGAGAGGAAAGCTTTTATTGCACTCTCCCCATTGAAAGTGCATCCATACTAGTCCTAACTTAACATCCATGTGTTATGGGGGAGTTAGGAGAGAAAGCTGTTGTCAGTTATCTTAGGTCTATTAGCGCCTGAAACTTTGTCTTTGGATTGGAGCCTTGTAAAAAGAAAATGGCCAGTAATAACTTTAAACCAGGGGGGCAGAGCCTGCCGCTTCGGACACATGCGACCCACGATGCCATTCTGTGTTGCCACCAACCACCTGGACACAGTCATGTTTGCTTATATTTGGTGGCTGATGATATGTATATTTGTAATGCTTGCGGCCGGTGTAGGGGCAGCAAGTGGGATTAGTGGACCCACTAGACCACAGGGGGTCCTGGGCTTACCCTTTAGTGGGAGGGGTTTAACAAAATGCCCACCGCGAAGTGGACACCGGGTACCACTCCCAGGGAAGTGACCTGGACTGTGGCAGCTGACTCCCGGGACAGATGACAGACTCAGGTATAGGCGGAGTGACTGAGATAGACTGGCCAGGTGGGTATAGACAGGAATGGTGAACACGGAAGAGATAGAAATATATGGGAAGGCAGGTACGGAAACGGACATGGTGATAACAGGACCTGACGACTAGCTAACAGACTTGTAAACTGATTAATTGAATGTGTTGCACAGACACCTCCCCTAATGGGAGGGTGCCTTAAATACACAGTGCCGCTCAACAATAGGCTGAGAGGAATTTGTGGGAAACGGCACTTCGGCCCTTTAAGAGGAGGGCCGGTGTGTGCGCGCGTGTCTTAGGTGCACTCCTGGGAACCCTGTGCGGCACGTACAGGACCCGTGAGAGGAAGGAGATGGCAGAGCATGTTGATGGCCGGGGAAGTGCGGAGGAGGACGTGACCCGGACGGGCCAGTGATAAATCGGCTTCTCTGCAAAGATGCTGGCTCTACATTATTCCTTTGCAAGAGTGAAGAGAAGTGGTGCATGGTGCTGAGAAAGGACAGGTAATTTACATCTTTGTAACCCACAAATATTGTGAGAAAAAGGGGTCTCCTGATGCCGCTGTGACACTACAGAAAGGTGGTTGTGCATGAATGAGGGTCTCCTAATGTAGTTTTATGGGACTAGTGAAACTCCCTTTAGGCTATGTGCGCACGTTGAGTATTGGGTGCAGAATGTTTCTGCACCAAATCTGCATCGCACTAAAAATGTGGTGCATTTTTTCCACATTTGTGGTGCGTTTTTTTTCATAATGAAATCAATGGGTGGAAGGGCTGAAAAATGCACCAAAAATTGACATGCTGCAGATTATTTTCTGCACCAAATCTGCAAGGAAACAATAAGCATCATGTGCACAAGACTTCAGAATTCTCATGGACATTGCTGGCATGAGAATTGTGACAAATCTGCACCAAAAACGCATCAAAAAATGCAGCCTTAAAGGGATCCTATCAGATGATTCATGGTGCCCGAATCATGGGCAGCATCAAATAGACACTGGCAGCATTGTAGTAGTTGTTTATGTTTTATAGTGAAACATTGCAGTGCTTCTGAGAAAAAATACTTTGAATTGCCCAGCCAGGGTCTATGTGTCTCTGATGGCTAGTGCGAGAAAATGATCCCCGGTGGCTTATGCCCAACCCTATTCCCTAGATTGACAGGTCTCTCCAGTTGCACACACAAACGTGTTTTTCCAAACATAAGTCCTACCCCGAAAATAAGCCCTTGCAGAAATTTTCAGCTTTTTTGGTGCAAGGCTTAAATATAAGCCCCACCCCGAAAATAAGCCCTAGTCTCGGTTCAATAATGAAGTGTCCGTGCAGCTAAAAAAGTTAAAGAATACTGCAGGACAGTTCATAATAGAAAGCAGACATCCCCAAAAGAGATAAGAGAGAAGACCCTGCGATCATACTCACCAGACACCGAACGGGAGGACCTGCGGTGGAACACAAACCCACACACACCAGACCGCACACACTAGATCGCACACACTAGATTGCACACACCAGATCGCATACACTAGATCACACACACCACATCGCACACCTGCACACACCAGATCGCACACACCAAATCGCACACACCAGATCGCACACCCGTGCGCACCAGATCACACACTCGTGCGCACATCACATCGCACATCCGCGCGCACAGCACATCGCACACCCGTGCGCACAGCACATCACACCTGCACGCACATCACATCGCACACCCGCGCACATCAGATCCAAACACCCATCATATAGCACACCCACAAACATCAGATTACCCACATCAGATCACATACGCACACATCAGATTGCACACACACTCCCCACATCCAGCGATACAGATTGCTTCCAGCCGGCAGAGGAAAATGGGACACGGTGCATTGGCGAGTGAGGACCTGCGCTGGATACTTATGAAGAACCTGTGGTAGAACAGACACATATCATTCATTTTGAGTACCTGTCCATCGCTTGTGTAAACCGGCCATTAAACAACTGCACGTCACCAATCGCGGATCATGTAATGGTCACGGTCGACACCGCTAAATGAAGAGAAAACATCTGCCGGCTAGACGAGCGTCCGATCCGTATTGCCACCTTAACTTTGGCCAAATCCTTCCAGACGGAAGAAAACTCTTAAATAAAGTTATCCGATCCATTCTCATTAGTGCTAAGTACGTACAGAATTAGATATACAGACAATTGATTAATAATTACAGCCAAGTTCATGTAAACAAAACAATTTGCTGTAAATAATTAATAATCCCAACTTAATCCAAACTTAACAAAACCATTACCCATTATCACCACCATGTCTATCCATTAATTATGGTGCAAATATTTTATTGCCTCCCTATTGTTGATTAATGGACTGCCATATATTCAATTAAGAAGTGGAATTTAATTACTGAGCACACATTACTGTAGAAGAGGCCTCACTTATATTAATGGCGGAGCGAAAGGAGACATTTACATATTTTTGCCTGATAATGAGTTTCACCAAGATGGCAAAGTCAACAACAAGCTTCAGCTTCTCATTAAAGCCGAGGCGAAATGCTGAGTTCACTTCCGCATTAATGCTGTTTTGGCACGTATAGATCTGCTAATTAAAATAGCACTTACAACTATCTTGTTGTTTAACCTTTCAGGAAAAACAGAAGTGTGAACATAAAAGTTAGTCGACTTCTACAGATGGATGAAAAATGTAATTACAGGAAAGTGACAATCGTGATTAGTTTTGTAAGGAAGATTTGGGGGAACCTAAATGTAAAGAGTGTTTTTAGGGGGGAACACAGAAGAGTATTTTTTATGGATTCTGGTGATTGTCCGCCCCTGAGTTAGTGGAGGAAAATGGGGTAATTGCCCGGCCCACCCCTGGTTGGAGGGGTGCGGGGGTGTTAGGTCATTGCCTAGAGATGAGTGGACCCATGGAAGTTCGGTTCAGTTGGACTTTAGATAAAGTTGCATTTGGGATCCGGACTTGACCTGAATCCCAATAGAAGGTCACTAATTGAACAGTTCGGGCCTCCGCCCACATGCAGCCTGCCATAAACAGATCACTTTCGGGGACGGGTGGGGACGGGTGGGCACGGTTTTACGATTTTTTTTTTCTTTGTTTAGTGCACAATACATCCGATCACTCTGTGTCATGGGTGACTATGCTGACCCTAAGGGGTACTTTGCACGCTGTGACATCGCTAGCCGATGCTTGCGATGCCGAGCGTGATAGTACCCACCCCCGTCGTACATGCGATATCTTGTGATAGCTGCCGTAGCGAACATTATCGCTACAGCAGCTTCACATGTACTTACCTGCCCTGTGACGTCGCTCTGGCCGGCGACCCGCCTCCATCCTAAGGGGGCGCGTTGTGCGGCGTCACAGCGACGTCACACGGCAGGTGGCCAATAGAAGTGGAGGGGCGGAGATGAGCTGGACGTAAACATCCCGCCCACCTCCTTCCTTCCGCATAGCCGGTGGAGGCAGGTAAGGAGATGTTCCTCACTCCTGCAGATTCACACACAGCGATGTGTGCTGCCGCAGGACCAAGGAACAACATCGTATCTTCTATTGGTGCGACATTATGAAAATGACCGACACTACACAGATCACCGATTTACGACGCTTTTGCGATCGTTTATCGGCGCATCTAGGCTTTACACGTTGCAACGTCGTTACCGGCGCCAGATGTGCGTCACTTTCGATTTGACCCCCGACGAGATCGCAGTAGCGATGTCACAGTGTGCAAAGTACCCCTAAGACTTGGGCCCCTGCACTCACTCTCACACCGGAGGTACACTTAATGGTAGGGAGGTCCGGTCCCCTGACCTGGCCCTGACCTAATACACCCGCACCCTCTCAACCAAGGGTGGGCTGGACACAAAGTAATAAACCTCCCACAAGACAAAGACAAGGGGGTAAAGTGAAACTCATGCATACGGCTAATATCCACTGGGGAGGGACAAAAAGACACCAGAGGGGAAAACCAAAGGGGAAGGAGAAAGTCACACCAAGGAGCTTTCATACAGCGCAGACACCAAAAGGAAAATCACCATGGACGCCGAGATCTCGCAAGAGCCAAGCAGATGCTATCTTCAGAGATAACTCAGAAAACTCCCCAGACTTAAGTAGGAGATCAGCTGAAGGTGGTGATTAGCAACCTGGTTCTCTAAACACCCACACTGCTCCAGGAGGTATCAACCCTTAAAGTGCCCATAGCAGTGGTAATATAACAGCCGATGCCCGGCAGAACAGAGCTCCTCAATAGAAGCCAGGTTGCTTGTTGGACTCAGAAGTGTGTACAGTGTCCAACCTGGTAGTAGCAAACCGCGGATGCTGATCCGGGCAGCATATGATAGGTTGTTTGTCGGACTCAGTGTGGACAGTGTCTGCCATGGGAGTAGCGATCCACTAATGTGGGTCCAGATCGCAAATGACACTCTGTTGTTACCTCCAGTGCGAACTGATCAAATACTGCAAGCATCTCACACTGGGCTGAGCACCAAGCGTACCCGAGCACAGCGATGCTCGCACTAGTGGTCTTTGTATGTAAAGCACCCAAACTCCGAACCCAAACTCTGGTTTTGTTGTAAAGTCTGTGTTTGGTACGAACACTGAACCTCGGGTTCGTCGTCTCTAATCTTTACCTCTTTAAGTCCTATTGTCGCTTTGTCCAACCCCATTTAGAAATCATTAAAATACTTAAATCCTATTATTCAAAATAGTTCATTAAAGGGGTACTCCTATTTTGGCCATTTGTATCTTTCATAGAAATGAATACAGAGAGCCGAACATGAATGGCTTTCTCTCCATTCCTGATGAGTCAAGTCTTCGTTCTCAAGAGATGGAATCCACATTAATTACTTATTTATGGCAAATCTAATACATAAGTCATAAATATCTAAGATGTAGTTTTCCTCAAGACTGTGATTTGAATATATTGAATATTTTGCCCAGGAAACTCCCACAACATTTCTCTGGCCCTGGTTTTACTAGATTGTGTTTTCTGGATGGTCACTTTCACGTAGAGTCTTCTTGACGAATTTTTTGAGTGTATCCTGTAATTTGTGGTATTGGGTTTACAATCTAAGGCAATATGCGTGTGATTCTGTGATTTGACAAAAGTATGGCCAAGACCTCCAGAGACCAGTGCATCGTAATGCACATATTTTCCAACTCTCTCAAAATGCATGTGAAGCTCCTGGAAAAGGTGAGACATCCCCGACTCCAACTAGTGTTGGCAAGACCCTAAAACCCATTGGAAAGCTGTACTTTTTGCTATTTTTTTGTGACATGGTGTCAAATGGAGAATTTAGAGGGCATGAATGTTGTGTGGAAAATGTGTGGAGGTTGTGGTTATGGGAAAATGATTTTTGGTACATGCAGTCACCTTCTAGATCAGTGGTCCCCAACAACTTTTCTGACCTTGAGAGTCATATTCAGCTCCGAGAGAGGGTCACAAGCCACATTCAGCTCTGAGAGAGGGTCGCGAGCCGCATCCAGCTCTGAGAGAGGGTCGCGAGCCGCATCCAGCTCTGAGAGAGAGTCGCGAGCCGCATCCAGCTCTGAGAGAGGGTCGCAAGCCGCATCCAGCTCTGAGAGAGAGTCGCGAGCCGCATCCAGCTCTGAGAGAGGGTCGCGAGCCGCATCCAGCTCTGAGAGAGGGTCACGAGCCACATCCAGCTCTGAGAGAGGGTCGCGAGCCGCATCCAGCTCTGAGAGAGGGTCGCGAGCCGTATCCAGCTCTGTGAGAGGGTCCCGAGCCGCGTACAGCTGCCGACAATCATAGTAGTAACACCCAGAGCCCCATCATCAGTATAATGACAGCCAAGGTTTCTCCACAGAAATCACACAGAGGTGTGCTCACATACCAAGATACCCCCATCTAGATCTGCTCTTCTATGTGGAGCTACTCACAAAAGTCACATCTGTAAACCTGCTCTTCATAGCTGTTTGTTAGTCCAGGTGCTTGTGTACCAAGTTGGCAGACAGTAGCGAGCCACACATATTAGGTCCACGAACCACCTGTGGCTTCCGAGCTATAGTTTGGAAACTCCTGTTCTAGATGAGCATCTATGAAAGTTGGCAAGTATAATAATATCCATAAGTAAGGGATATTTTTGTGAGGTTGGTTGTCTTGTTATGATCTGTTTATCTATCCACACCTAACTGGTTGAAAGAATATGCATGAACAGCCCCTTATATAAGGGTTTTCTCATTCTATAAGGTAATAGAAGATTGCTAGGCTATGCAATTACTTTCTAATTGGTGGTGTTACAACCTTTGTGTTCCTAAGACGGAAGGACACGCAGGGCTAAAGTAGCATAGTGTACCCATTCAAAGGTGCTCTGGTGTCTTGGAACAATTAGAAAGATGACAAATGTCTTAGAGAAGATGCCCGGTGTCTTCACCTTGTGGCAGTGCCCAAGATTGGGACATTACTGGAGTAAGTAATGAGATTATTTGCAAAGTGTGCTCTTGAGTCTTCTGTCGGAGTCCAGGTTTCCATTGCTTGGGCTGCAGGAGGACCTAGGCTTGGAGGAGTGGATTGAGCTGGGAATACAGTACATACTTTACCATGCCAGAAAAATGATTTCTGCTAAATAGATACAATTCCACCATTAATTAGAGAGTTAATTAATTAAAAAGCGAGAGCTAGAGAGGGATCTATCTCTTAAAAGAAAATGCATGGCGAAACTTGAAGTCATCTGGGTAAATCGGATTGACACACTGGTCTTCCCTCCCTCCAGAGCCTTGGAGGAGACTGGATTTGTTGGATTTATATCTTGATGGGCAGATTAAGTAGTATAACACTAGATTTGGGTGTGCACTATAGCTGTTTACATTTAACCTACATGTATAGCTCGTTAACTGCTAATTGGGTTATGACAAGTCATTAACCAAAGACATGTAGATGGGATAAGTTCTGAGTTGGCTTGCTCCATGGATGAGTGTTTATCGTAGTTTCTGGATGAAGTCTTGTAACTATCCAATAGGTATCACGTCTGAATTATTTTAGCTGGGCTTAAGGTGGTCTCTCTGGGGCAAGAGTTGGGTGGGTTTCATGAGGTCCCAGTGCTAAACCAGTTCTGTCCTTTTCATTCTCAAAATTAATGGGAATTCCAAAGATCGAACTTCCGCCGATCATCATTTGATGTCACACCCCAGAAATCTGATGGAAATACCCTTAAAACATACGTTTTTGTGATTTGCAGAATCTGTGATTTGGCCTTTAGGCAATGAAGGCATTCACGATAGTTACTCATGAGGATGATTGATAATACCAGAAATGACAGTTTTACGCTTCTTCAATAGTTATCCCACCTTCAGGGTAAATTCTTAAGATCTTCAAGAGTTTAACTTAGAAGTAGAATTTGGGAAAAGTATGTTTGACAATTCAGTGACTCCTTACACCCTGTGTAATGAGTCTGCTTGATCCTACAAATCTCTTATGGTTTCTCATCAGGCTAAGGAAAAAAAAAAACCTAATAAAAAAAAAATTTGGGAGGCTTCAACACTTATTTCTGCCCCTCTAATATTGGTCATGAGTTCTAACAAGTGTAGATCCTTTTACTCATAACTCTGAAAAATTAAAGGGAATCTGTTAATCGATTCATGCTGCCCAAACCACGGGTAGCATGAATCAGAGCCTGATTCTCCATAGAAAACATAGCTTGAACATCCAGCAGAGGACCATAGAGAAAGATGAGACTAGTTCACCTCTGCCCCCATCCAGCTTCTCCCCACTTTGCTCCAGTTGATTGACAGGTCTCTGTCGTGTGTACTTAATGCAAATCAAAAAAGTCTGTGATGCCTCTGTTAGGAGTCTCGACACAGAAACTAGCCAGATATCCCTCCGGAAAGGACTTAGCCAAGGAGTGGCTCTTTTTAGGAGACCACTATAACCACCATATTAAGTGGCCCTTTTAATCAATATCCAACTCTTTGACAAGTTGAGTTCCCTCGTTGGCTGCCGGCAGTGTATTCTTTGGCTGGTCTCCCCGAGATCAGTGATTGTTTAGTCTTGCGTGTACTTAATGAGAGACCTGTCAATCACCGCAAGAAACCTGCTTGGGGAGGCACTGGACTACTCTTGTCTCTGCCTTTGGTCCTCAGCCCAAATCTTCAAACTATGTGCCTGATTCATCAAGACCGGTGTTCATGCCAGACTTGATGAGGAGATATTCTACATTCAGATGCTCCTGATTCATGAAGAGGAGCACCAGACAAGTGGAGTACACCTACACCTGTCAATCATCGGGAGAAGCCGCCTTGGAGAGGCACGGAACTACTCTCGTCTCTGGCTATGATCCTCGGCCCGAATCTTCAAACTATGCGCCTGATTTATAAAGACCAATTTTGTTCACGCCAGACTTGATAAGGAGATAGGAGCATCTGAATGCAGCACATTTCGTCATCAAGACCGGTGTGAACAACGCTGGTTTTGATCAGTCAAGCCCATAGTTTAAAGATTCATGCCAGGGACCATAGACTTCTCCCAGTGATTGACAGGTGTACTAAACTTGTCTGGTGCTCCTCTTGATGAATCAGGAGCATCTGAATGCAGCATGATTCATCAAGAGGAACACCAGAGACGTTTAGTACACCTGTCAATCACTGGAAGAAGCCAGCTTGGGGAGGCATCAGACTACTTTCTTATTTGCCTGTGGTCTCAGCCCGAAACTTCAAACTATGGGCTTGATTCATCAAGACCTGCGATGTTCACACCAGTCTTGATGAGGAGATATTCTGCATTCAGATGCTCCTGATTCATCAAGTGTAGTGTTATGCGAGCAGTTGACTATTCGTATTCGCTATGCTGTTACCGAGTACTGTCCGCTACTCGCATATTCGTTACGAGTAGCGGGCGCAATGTAAGTCAAAAGGAAATACTCGCTAAGTAGCGAGTAACCCAAAATCCGTACTATTCGCTACTCGCACAAAAAGTACGGCTTTCGAGTTACTTACTACTGAGCGAGCATTTTTCATTGACTTACATTGCGCCCGCTACTCGTAACAAATATGTGAGTAGCGGACAGTACTCGCTTACAGCATAGCGAGTACGAATAGTCAACTACTCGCTCAATACTAATCAAGAGGGGTGCCAGACAAGTGGAGTACACCTGTCAATTACCGTGAGAATGCAGCTTGGGGAGGCACTGGACTACTATCCTCTGTGCTTATGGTCCCCAGCCCAAATCCTTAAGATTCATCAAGACCTGTGTTGTTCACACCGTTCTTGATGTGTAGATATTCTGCATTCAGACACTCATGTATCATGATGAGGAGTGCTAGACAGGTGGGAGAAGCCTACTTGGGGAGGCACCGGACCACTCTCATCTGTGCCTATGGTCCCCGGCCTGAATCTTCAAACTATCAGCCTGATTCATCAAGACTGGCGTTGTTCACATCTGTCATGATGATGAGAGATTATGAGAGAGATTATGCATTCAGACACTCCTTGACTCATGAAGAGGAGCACCAGACAAGTGGAGAACACCGCTATCTGCGCCTCTCTACATATTCTACTCCTGTCCCCGCTGTAGTAAAATTTGTGGCATAGCGAACGCCGCCTCTTGTCATAAATTTGACAAGCAACGGCTGACTCGTCCCTGTTCCACCCTCGCTCCACCCATTTTCTTGGAGCTGGGCAAAATTGGAAGGAAGACCGAGAGCGCCACAGAGAGGAGGCGCCGAACCGAAGAGCAGTGACACCCACTGGACCGGACCACACCTAGGTGAGTATTTTGAAAGTGTTTTTACAGCGTGACCTGGGCTTTTATATAGAGTATTGTAGAATGCTGTATATAAGGTTTCACCGGTGGTGGCTGCAGCTTACAAGGGAAAAACCTGGTGACCAGTTCCCTTTAAGGAAACAGTTAAATCATATCAGATCTCAAAGAAAAGATTGAGGTTAAGAATATTTTCTGATATTAATTGTGCAATTCGTTGTAAGCAAAATCATGCACCAAAATCCTTAACCAGTTTCGGGCTTGACCACAAATCCCCTTGAAATGCCTTTGCATGGCTCGTCAAGCAACGTAGCGGTCATGTCATATTCTGCAGCACCATAAAAACTGGAGCCTTCTTATAAGCAGCTCATAACACAATTAGTTCATCCGTATTTGAGAATAGGGGAAGCTGGAGATGACTCAGCTCTGACTGATAATAAAGCTAGACTATTCATTATATGTAGGAAACTTTCCTGGAAGGCACCATGACTGCCGGCAGGATATATGATTCACATTCATTTAATCTGGAATTCATTTTCTCCCTCGTTATGACGGACCTTTCTTTTATAAACCTTAAAATTGTCTAAAAATGCAACATTTAAAAAATATATAATTTTCCATGGAACTAAAGTTGATTATAAATTGGCTCATCACTACTGTTCCCTTATTCCTATAGAAATGTGCACATTGCAAATTAAGGCTGAAGGCAACAAAACGAGACAGGTGCACAAATACAAACATAGGTTGAAAAAAGACCTAGGTCCATCTAGTTCAACCTTCCTCCATCAATTATAGATTTTGTCACTAAATTATTTATACCCGGCAATGTGTGTAGTGAGGAAATCATCCAGCCCTTTTTTAAAAGCTGTTATAGTATCTGCCATTACTACCTCTTGTGGTCGGCATTCCACAGTCTGACTGCTCTAACTGTAAAGAACCCTTTCCCATTTAGCTGTCGGAATCGCTTTTCTTCCACTCGCAGTGAGTGCCCCTGGTCCTTAGTATTGTCTTCGGAAGAAATAAGTCATGTGCCAGTCCTTTACATTGACCACACATGTATTTACACATATAAATGAGATCGCCTCTGAGACGTCTTTTTTGCTAAGCTAAACATATCCAACTTTTGCAATATGGGAGGCCTCCATTCCTTGCAAAAATTTAATGGCCGCTTTTGAACTGACTAACTTCTGAATGTTCTTTTTAAAATGTGGAGCCCAAACCTGGATCCCATATTTTAGATGTGGCCTTACAAGTGATTTTTAGAGGTTTAACAATACGTTGGGATCACGGGATCTAATCTCTTTTTTTGTTATACAACTTTAAAATCTTGTTTGCTTTAGCAGCTGCTGCTTGACATTGAGTGCTGCTGCTCAGCTTATTTGTAACCAGAATACCTAAGTCTTTCTCCTGTTCTGTAGTTCCGCGTTTACTTTCATATAATGTATTCCACAATGAGAAAGAAAGCCACGGCACCCACAGTAAAAATCAAATCCATTCTTTATTTGTTCCATAAAGCAGCGTAAAAGAGCGGTAAGAGGGCCAAGTGCAGGCTCCCTGGTGACGATGGCCGTTTCGTACCAGGAGGTACGAAACGGCCGTTGTCCCCAGGGAGCCTGCACCCGGCTCTTTTACTCTGCTTTATATAACGAATAAGGTGTGGATTTGGATTTTTACTGTGAGTGCTGTGGCTTTCTTTCTCATTGTGGACTATTTGGATCTCCTTCCTGTTTCCACGAGCACCAAGGACCAGCGCAGTGGTTTGTTGACCGGATCAGACTCTCTCCTCCCTGGCACTAGTATATAGCACAAGGCGGTGGTGCACACCCACTTCTCTTTTGATTCATTCCATATAATGTATACGCAGCTATAGAATTACTCCGTCCTAGGTGCATTACTTTACATTTATAAATATTAAATCTCATTTGCCAAGTATCTGCCCATTCTGACATCTTATCCAGATCTTTTTGTAATATTGTACTATCAAGGTCAGTTTTTACTATCCTACATAGTTTGGTGTCACCAGCAAAGACTGACACTTTACTATCAATCCCATCTATAAGGTCATTAATAAAGGTAATTAATAAAAAGAATCGGTCCTAGCGCAGATCCCTATAGATTTGGGCCAAATTTTGTGACTTTTTTAAAAAAAAAAATTGCAATTGATGAATTGGGCAAAAACATCTGGAAATTCCAAACGTCGTAAACAATCGTGAACATAAAAACCAAACAAACAAACTGATGAATACACGTAAAGTAGACTTTAAAAAAGGCACATACTACAAGAATTGGTTGCAAATGAAAAACAGGTGAAAAAATAACAAAAAATAGATTGAAAACCGGCACAAATGCAATAACGAATCGGACCAAAAGGTAAAGGAACACGTGGAAAACAAAACGGAATGGCCCCAATTTATCATTTATGGTTTTTTTTAAGTCTCTTTCCTGTTTTTGTTTTGTGGTATCCTTTGCGTGAAATTTTTCAAGATGTTGCCCGCTGTTCATGAATATTTTGCAAAGTCAAAAATGATCTTTTTTTTATGGCTCGAACTGTTTTTATGGCGAAAAGTAAGTTTTGCAAAAATTGAGCAATAATAATGGCGTACTAAAAAAAAAACCCCAAAACTTCAGAGTGAGACTGGAGTGAAGTTGCGCCAAATTTTGTGGCTGTTTGAAAAAGTAGCAATTAAACAATCAGTCGAAAACATCTGGAATTGCTAAACTCTGTCCAGAAAGTGGAAAACAAACAAACAAAATAGGCGAGAACAAATAAAATAGACTTAAAAAAAAGGCACAAAACTAGACAAAGAACAGTCACAAAGTCTATAATGAATTGGGGCCCATATGTGAAAAATTTTGGATTCTTCAAAGTTCGGTCTGTTGTCGCTATGAGAGAATAGAGTCCATTTTGTTCCTATAATGTCCATCTTGTTTTATAGCTAATGACATCATAGGGTTCAGTTGCCACTCATGGGCAGGGAAGTTTCACATTTACGTTCATGCTCCTACTGCTCTTATTGGTGCATAGTTATTCTTTGTTTGATGTACTATATAAATTGGGCACATGTACTAATAAAGGAGAATTATTTGAATACACCATACTAAGCTGTATTGACTTCCCGAGCGCTCATAATCCAAATTTTATTAATTTGGAGTTCAACAGACATAGAAGGAGTGTATTTTGCTCACAACACTGATGACAGCTTGCACACTCTTAGCATTGTCTCAAGTAGCTTCATCAGGTGCACATATATGCACATTCCAGTAAGAAGAAGGAAACCATTGCATGAGCTGGTGTGTTCAACCTTTTAACTGGTAATGTACATTCAGGGGTTAAAGGGAACCAATCTCCAGGATTTTCGTATATAACCTAAAGCCAGTGCTGTACTGGCACTATCAGGCTGATTCTATACATACCTTTAGTTGTCAGCTTGGATTTTTAGGTTTTGAAATCCAAGAAAGTAAAGTTTATAAAATTGGCAGCTTTTTGAGTGACAGCAGCTGAGGATCAGATATCTGGGGGGTATGCATAGTTATCCCTCCCCCCCCCGTCCTATCTATCCCCTACTTCTTAAAGGGAACCGATAACCAGGATTTTCGTATATAACCTAAAGCCAGTGCTATACTGGTACTATCAGGCTGATTCTATACATACCTTTAGTGGTCAGCTCGGATTTTTAGGTTTTGAAATCCAAGGAAGTAAAGTTTATAAAATCATCAGCTTCTTGAGTGACAGCAGCTGAGGATCAGATAATATCTAAGGAGGAATTCATAGTTATCCCCTCCCCCTGTTAGAAGTAGCATAAGTATTATAGCATCCATTTAACTTTTCAGTGGCAGGCCCTGTGTGAGGTCATATCCATGTGACCAAAGGGGCGGGGCCTCAGCAAATAGAAAAATGTTGTTTCCTGATATTAGCTTTGTTGGCTGAGGCTCCGCCCCTTCTGGTCACATGGGTATGACCTCACACAGGTCCTGCGAGTGGAAAGTTAAATCAATGCTAACTCTGAATATCCCCCCAGATATTATCTGCTCCTCAGCTGCTGTCACTCAAGAAGCTACCGATTTTTATAAACTTTACTTTCTTGGGTTTCAAAATCTATACATCCGAGCTGATCACTAAAGGTATGTATAGAATCAGCCTGATAGTGCCAGTATAGCACTGGCTTTAGGTGATATACGAAAATCCTGGTGAATGGTTCCCTTTAAGAAGTACAGTGCTGGCCAAAAGTATTGGCACCCCTGCAATTCTGTCAGATAATACTCAATTTCTTCCTGAAAATGATTGCAATCCCAAATTCTTTGGTATTATTATCTTTGGTATTAAAAATTGTCATAAAGCCAAATTGGATATTATTCCACACCAAACATAAAAGGGGGGTGGACAAAAGTACTGGCACTGTTTGAAAAATCATGTGATGCTTCTGTAATTTGTGTAATTAATAGCACCTGTAACTTACCTGTGGCACCTAACAGGTGTTGGCAATAACTAAATCACACTTGCAGCCAGGTGACATGGATTAAAGTTGACTCAACCTCTGTCCTGTGTCCTTGTGTGCACCACATTGAGCATGGAGAAAAGAAAGAAGACCAAAGAACTGTCTGAGGACTTGAGAATACAAATTGTGAGGAAGCATGAGCAATCTCAAGGCTACAAGTCCATCTCCAAAGACCTGAAAGTTCCTGTGTCTACGGTGCACAGTGTCATCAAGAAGTTTAAAGCCCATATTCCTCCCTAGATGTGGAAGGAAAAGAAAAATTGACGAGAGATTTCAACACAAGATTGTGCGGATGGTGGATAAAAAACCTCGACTAACATCCAAACAAGTTCAAGCTGCCCTGCAGTCCGAGGGTACAACAATGTCAACCCGTACTGTCCGTCGGCGTCTGAATGAAAAGGAACTGTATGGTAGGATACCCAGGAAGACCCCACTTCTTACCCCGAGACATAAAAAAAGCCAGGCTGGAGTTTGCCAAAACTTACCTGAGAAAGCCTAATACGTTTTGGAAGAATATTCTCTGGTCAGATGAGACAAAAGTAGAGCTTTTTGGGAAACGCCATCAACATAGAGTTTACAGGAAAAAAAGAGGCATTCAAAGAAAAGAACACGGTCCCTACAGTCAAACATGGCGGAGGTTCCCTGATGTTTTGGGGCTGCTTTGCTGCCTCTGGCACTGGACTGCCTGACAGTGTGCATGGCATTATGAAGCCTGAAGACTACCAACAAATTTTGCAGCATAATGTAGGGCCCAGTGTGAGAAAGCTGGGTCTTCCTCAGAGGTCATGGGTCTTCCAGCAGGACAATGACCCAAAACACACTTCAAAAAGCACTAGAAAATGGTTTGATAGAAAGCACTGGAGACTACTAAAGTGACCAGCAATGAGTCCAGACCTGAATCCCATAGAACACCTGTGGAGAGATCTCAAAATGGCAGTTTGGAGAAGGCCCCCTTCAAATCTCAGGGACCTGGAGCCGTTTGCCAAAGAAGAATGGTCTAAAATTCCAGCAGAGCATTGTAAGAAACTCATTGATGGTTACCGGAAGCGGTTGTTCGCAGTTATTTTGGCTAAAGGTTGTGCAACAAAGTATTAGGCTAAGGGTGCCAATACTTTTGTCTGGCCCATTTTTGGAGTTTTGTGTGAAATGATCAATGATTTGATTTTTGTTTCATTCTCTTTTGTGTTTTTTCATTCAAGCAAAATAAATGAAAATAATAAGAAACTGAGTATTCTCTGACAGAATTGCAGGGGTGCCAATACTTTTGGCCAGCACTGTAGGGGGCAGATGGAATCGAGTAACCCTGTGAGATCACACTGCACAGGTTTTCTTTATAGTCTGTAACACAAAAAACAATATCTAAAAACTTGGCAGGAAAAAAGGATAGTAAATTGTAGCCAGCGCCAGCACAATAATTCTATAATGAATCCCTTTGTTCACTTTGAAAGAACAAAATCGGACTAATCTGTGATTTATTAGAAATTACTCTCCTGTACTACCTCGTCAGGGATCACTTGGCTTTATTTAGCCTAGGAGTTTTGGATTTGATGCATAAAAAGACCTGTTTTTATTTGCTCTTCACAAATGACAATGGCAAATGAGCTGCCTGAATAGACCAGAAATCCCATTACCACCGAGCACAATCAGTCTGAATGGTACAAGTCTATTGCTGACGCTCCTTCTCCCGTCATTCTCCTTGCACATCTATGCTCTGATGTCTCATCACAGTGGTCATCAATACTGGTCAAGAGCATAGCTAGGAACAGGACTCTGGCATCTCCACCATCAGTAGTAACCCTGATTTTAGGGGAGGGACAGCATAGGAGCTCCGGTTCCCCGCTATCCTAACATCATTTCATGTTACTTTAGACAGATCTAAAAAGTGTTAAGTTGACAGGCTGCTAGCAAGTGTATTACACTGGGCGCGGTATTACAAGAGTACTCTCCTGTCAGGGGGTTATTCCCCTTCAGTAAATAAAAACCCACAGCCAGGGACATTTATAAAGAAACAAACCGCTGTGTAATCTCCTCCACATTCACCCACAAGTCTGTCTTTGCCAGTACTCCCAATATCTGGCATTGGCTGCGGTGCTGATATCAGGTAGACAGCGCTGCAGACAATCAGTGAGCTCAGCCTATAAGCAAAATGCCCCCTTTAATTCTGCTGGTCTTACTGATTTCATGGTAGTGCCTGCTCATCTCTAGTTACGTGTACCGTGTACCCCAGAATAGTAGTGCTTGATCATCACTAGTTACAACTACCAAGCACCCGAGCATGGTAGTGCCCACTCATCACTAATTACAAGTACCAAGCACCCGAGCATGGTAGTGCTCGCTCATCATTTGTTAGAAGTACCAAGCATCCGAGCATGGTAGTGCTCGCTCACCACTAGTTACGAGTACTGAGCACCCGAGCATGGTAGTGCTCGCTCATCACTAGTTACGAGTACTGAGCACCCGAGCATGGTAGTGCTCACTCATTCCTAGTTACGAGTACTGAGCACCCGAGCATGGTAGTGCCCACTCATCACTAGTTACGAGTACTGAGCACCCGAGCATGGTAGTGCCCGCTCATCACTAGTTACGAGTACTGAGCACCCGAGCATGGTAGTGCTCGCTCATCACTAGTTACGAGTACTGAGCACCCGAGCATGGTAGTGCTCGCTCATCACTAGTTACGAGTACTGAGCACCCGAGCATGGTAGTGCTCACTCATTCCTAGTTACGAGTACTGAGCACCCGAGCATGATGGTGCTCGCTCATCACTAATTTTTAACCTTTGTCATGTATAGTTGATAGACACCAGATATGTTGGGACTCTTCCAACAGGACCTTCCTTGATCACCGATGATTGTCTGCAGCTCCATTAACCTCAGACACAAGCACGTATAACTGCAGCTTCTTGCCTAGTGTCCTCAGTCTCCGAGTCTCGTCCAGCTCGTAGCTGCTGTCACTGTTGGGAATGCTTCAGTGCTTCACGGCTGAACGTTCAGAACTCTCCAGGGTCCTCCTGTCTGTGCTGCGCTGGGTCAAAGGCACAAGTCAACTTTTCTGGAGTGAGTAACTCTACAAAGAAAATAATTTTACTTTCTTAAGCCTTTTGGTTCAAATGACAAAACATAATACACATATTATACAATCTGTGTAGAGTTGTGAAAAAAACATTGCAGGAACCTGCCATAGCACCAGTCATCTCAGTAGTCAACGGCGTTCCAACCATAGCTGCTAGTATCGAAATCCCAGGCACTTCTTTTGATTGGTTGATCTCTTTGACGTCATGAACGCATCTCACCACAACCTAATGGGGTCTGCTATGGAGGCTCCAGGGACTCCACAGGTCACTGGTGGACACAGACAGAAAATGGCTCCTGTGCAAGAACAGTATATGGGCCCTTTGCTGCCCAAGAGCTCATCATAATGCACAATGACACCTACTTTGGAGGTAGAAATAGGCCCTCATGTCTCTTGGGCCCCTGTGTGGTTGCACAGGTAGTAGGTGGTTTCCAGCACTCTAGTTCGTTGGCAAAAGATTACTAATATGGCCACCGGTCCATGGTCCTAAAAATATTTTTGCTTAACTCTAGATTTGTGATCAGTATGGTGCCGTGCAGAGCAGGGGTTAATAGTGCAGAGCCTCATAGTACATATAAAGCATCTATATACCACGGATGCCCATGCTTGCAGGGTTTCCCAGAACTTTCAAAGATCTCCTGGAATAAGAAGAGACCTCCTGGAGTCAAAAAGCCTGCATGAGACCTCCAAGAAGAATATTCCAAGACGTTTCTTCCATGGAGGCAGGGAACTGGGTGTCGAGACAAACAATGGCCATGGAAGGCCAAGACTTCTCCTGCAAGATTCTTGGCTTTAAAAATTGGCAAGATGCTGTTCAGCGATGGAAATATGGAAACTTGTACCATCACACTGCTTAGCACTGGCTGCCCCAATGCTAAGGGGAATATGCAGTGGTGCTGACGTTGCACCTTCCAATGTACCATTCAAGTAGGTTGAACAGAAGTGCCAACAAAGTAGGGTCAGGAGAACACTTGAATTCTCTGGTGGGCTCCTGTGAAACCCCCTTCATGGCTGTCCTCCCCTTTTCTTATTCTGTAGGCACATAGCCAACCCCATAGGGCCCAGTTTCAGAAGTCTAAATCTTCTGGCCCATGTATGGAGCAGCGCTTCTTTTATCTAGCGATTTTGATATTGCAGCTTGGGCTATGTTCACACATCAGTTTTTTGGCATCAGGCACAATCCGGCGTGTGCCTGATGTAACGGATCTGGCGCAGAATATGCAAAAACGGATGCGCCGGATCTTTTTTTTTTTTTTTTTTTACGGATCCGGTATACCGAATCCGTCCAAAAACGGATCCGGCGCATCCAGTTTTTCCATCCGTTTCATCTGTTTTTTTTTTTTGCTGGATCCGTTTTTTACAATAAATTAGAGCATGCTCAGTTTACAAAAACGGATCCGGCGGTGGCATCCGTTTTTTGCTGCATCGCGCCGGATACGGCGTCCATAGGCTTCCATTGTAAATCACGCCGTATCGTGAGACAGACAAAAAACATAAAGAAAAGGCAAGGTGGTGTGCAAAATGAGGGATACACCTTTAAGTACAAACATTGGTCTTTATTATAAACAAAGTGGACACAAACACATTAAAATCACTTAAAAAGGCATAAAAAAGCCTCCAATTTCCTTGTTTGATCCCTGTAAGGGACAAACACCCCCCTGGCTGTATACAGAGGTCACACTATACAGGTACATTTAAACAGGGCTATGTTAATATGTATACAACCAGAAGTTACTCAATAATAACTGGATCATAGGCATGAGTATAAACTTTACATCAAACATGGATATGTGGAACCCTGGGCAAGCCAGGACGTCACAAGTACTACACCAACACACCCCATACCCCGGTCAGGCACACCTAAGTCAAACAAAAACCCTTGTTGCCTCCCTCCAGGGGCTGATGTTCACACCAGGGGGTGGGCCAGGCGGTTGGTCCCGCCCACCGAGGAGTTCACAGTCCTGGAGGCGGGAAAAGAGAGGAGTTGAGTTTCAGATCAGTTTTGGAGTGGAGTGGTAAAGTAGCAGACTGACAGCGTCCGGGTGTGTGGCCCGGACGGTACAGCAAGGTTGGCAGACGGTGGTGACCGTCTGCAGGAGAGGCCTATTGGAGCCAGCCGTAAGGACCGTGAACGGGTGGTGGCCTGGCGGTACCGGACCGGTACGCAAAGAGAAGCCAGCACCAACCGGCAGGGCTTACGGACCCCGACAAGACAATATCCCTAAACCACAAACATTCCCCTTTTCACTCACGCGCGAGGATTGCCGCTCGAGTCCCCGGGATCCGGCCCACCGCTCGAGCCACCACCGAGCAGCAGCAGCCAGACCCGAGCAGTGGGAGAGCGCAGCGTCCCCTCCTCCGCCCGCGACAGATGCATAGAGAAATAACAATTACCACATACCCATAGATCATTAGCAGCACATATAAATAACAATCATATATGCAGTTCAGATCCCTGAAAACAAAGCCCAGATACTACCAGCCTTAGCTGGATTTACCAAATAGTGGGATCCATAGCAACATATAGCCAGTGTGGGATAACAGGTTCCCCAGAGACAAAAAACGTTCAATGAGACGTTCCATCCGGTCACCGCATTGAGTAATTAAGTTGTATCCGTCAAAAAACGGATGCAACGCAAGGCCATCAGGCACAATCCGGCGCTAATACAAATCAATGGGAATAAAATGGATTCGGTGCTGGATCCGGTTTATCCGTTTTTTTCTGTATTGTGCCTGATGGAAAAAAACTGATGTGTGAACGTAGCCTTATGCCTGCTTTACATGAGTCGATCTATCGTGCGATAGCACGAGCAATCGTACCCGCCCCCGTCGTTTTTGCGTCACGGGCAAATCGCTGCCCGTGGCGCACAAACTCGTTTAACCCCCGTCACACGCACTTACCTTCCGGACGACCTCGCTGTGGGCGACGAACGTCCACTTCCTGAAGTGGGAGGGATGTTCGGCGTCACAGCGACGTCACACGGCAGCCGGCCAATAGAAGTGGAGGGGCGGAGATGAGCGGGATGTAACATCCCGCCCACCTCCTTCCTTCCACATAGCCGGCGGGTGCCGCGGGACACAGGTAAGCTGTGTTCATCGTTCCCGTGGTGTCACACGGAGCAACGTGTGATGCCACGGAAACGATGAACAACCTGCGCCATTAAAAATAAACGATATTTTGAAAGTAAACGACGAGTACACAACTCACGATTTGTGAGCGATACTGCGTCGCTCGGAGGTGTCACACGAGACGACGTCGTGAACGATGCCGGATGTGCGTCACGAAAACCAGGACCCCGACGATGCATCGCATGATAGCTCGTCTCGTGTAAAGCACCCTTTAGCTCCATTCATTTGAGTTGCAATACCAGCCAGTCACGATGTGTCTGCAGGTATCACACCAGATAAGAGAGGACTCCCGGTGAGCAGCACAACACAGAGGGAATACAACGGAAGGCCCATCTGCTAAGTGGGAGGGGGGATCACCTCCTAATACTCACCTGAGGCCGATTCCTGCACTCCCTAATGTCCCTGGGCGGATCCGTCCCCCTGTGCGCAGTCATGTGCCTAGACCCTTGCTGGCCCTAAATTCACCCTGACTAGTAAAGGCCAGTGAGACACTAGTCTCGCCACTGCAATAAGACAACACAAGATAGGTAAGACAAACAGGTGGGGAAAGACACAACAAATAACACTCCACAGCATCACCAGCAGGAACTTCTCAGCTGCAACAGGAGCAACACCTCAGCTTCTCTCCTTCAAAGTGGACAGCATAGGTATGAGCTATAGCTGGCATAGTGAGGAGTGGATATTTATAACAGAAGGGAGTGCCTGCAGCTGAGGTTACAATTATCTGATAGATCACAGCAGGATAGAAATTAATCTTAACCCCTTCAGTACCATACAAAATTAAATACGCTCCAACTAAGGGTAAACAATGAGCGTGCACTAAAGTGCACTAAAGTGAATCTGGGATCAACTATACACTGTGACCTTCTGATTCCAGATCAATTAATGATCATTTTAGTAGACCATTTCTCTCTGCAAAGACACAGTTTTGTCTCCAGCTTTTGTAAAACTACAATTCCTCGCTTGCTCTTCGCCGTAGATTTTTATGGCCTGTGTGTGTCTTTCCAGTAAAACACAGGTTTTTCCTATGAGACCCGGTGTTCATCCTGCCCAGTCTCTGGATACGACCGCTCACTTAGCATTCTCCGAGAGTGGAGCGTTTCCTGCCGTGAACAGCGCCCGCGCCGGGTCCCACTGGTGGGAATCACATGGGTTTGTTATTGCAGTAGTGTGCTGTGAATATAGACACCAGCTCCCATTGTTTAGTGTTTCTACATCAATAGATATTGTCAAAGAGTTTCCTGAATTGTTTCCTGTAATTGTGAATCTTTCGACACACATTAACCTCTTAGTGGTGGATATGTTTTCAGGCTCAAGAATGGGATTATTCACTTAAAAAAAAAAAAAAGTTTTTAAATCTGTTTTATTTTAATCCTTTTTCCTGCATGCATTTCAGGCCTTAAAGGGGCTGTCCAGGCTTTACCCGAAAGTCTATAGTTACTCTGTATGACTGCATTACGCGCAGCGCCCGCTGTGAAGATTCTCCGGTGCCGGTGTGAAGACTAAGCAGTCATGTGATTGCAAGTATACAATATACATACTTCTGGCCACATTCCAACTAGACATGCAGGCTGTGTACATCTAGTTGGAATGTGGCCAGAAGTATGTATATTGCATACTTGTGGTCAAATGACTGCTTGGTCTCTCCACTGGCATCAGAGAGTCCTCACAAGTCACATAGAATACCTGCAAACCTACATGAAATGTCAAGATAACCCCTTCAAAAGGTGTTTTCTAGTTTCAGAAATCCCTGTTCCCAGATACAAATGCAGTTTGATTTTTTTTAATAAAATGTAACACTCGCCGCTAGAGCTGGTAAAGCAGCGAGCAGGAGTGGATGCACTTGACCACTGGGGGACCCTGGGCTTACCTTTTAGTAAAAGGGGCTTGACTAAGCCCCCACAGCGAGGCAGACACCGGGTGCTTCTCCGAGGGCAGTGACCGGGCCTGTGGCAGCTGACCCCCAGAGCAAGGGTGGACACGTGCAAACAGGCAGAGTCTCTAGTATAGACAGGGACCACCGGGACGACTGAGGCTGAAAGTACGGCCAGGGCGGATAGGCACAATCACTAGTATAGACAGAAGCCACCAGGATGGCTGAGCCTGAAAGCATGGCCAGGGTGAACAAGTACAGTCATTAGTATAAACAGGAACAACCAGGACGGCTGAGGCTAAAAGCATGGTCAGGGCGGAGAGGCACAGTGACTGGTATAGATAGGAACCACCAGGACGGCAGTGGCAGGTAGCACGACCAGGACAGACAGGTACAGGATACCAGCAAGGCAAAGATACAGGAATGTACACTGGCTAGGGAACGGACAGTAGACAAGGGTACCTGACAACTAGCTGGCTAGGGAACAAACCACTAACTAACTAATCATGTTGCCCAGGCACCTCCTCTAGTGGGAGAGTGTCTTAAGTACCCAGTGCCTCTCAGCAATAGGCTAATACGATAGGCTAACAATCACTTCCAGGAAATGCCGCACTGGTCCTTTTAAAGGGAACCTGTCAGCAGAAATTTCCCCTAAAACCTAAAAGATTCCCCCTCTGCAGCTCCTGGGCTGCATTCTAGAAAGGTCCCTGTTATTATTATTGTGCCCCCTTTCTGACCAAAATACAGAGTTTATAAAGTGGTACCTTTTTGGATTTGGATTCTGTAAATGTGACACGGGGGCGGGCTGCCTGGCGTCCGTTATTCTTCCTCCTGCCGCTTTAGGCCGTCCCCCATCACTCCTTTCCATAGCTGTGGACGCCGCCCAGTGCTCCACAGGTCCCCGCGCATGCCCAGTGCCCATCTCTCGTGGATGAGCACTGTGCCCAGTGTCACCGCTGGTGACGTGCGCGCAGGCTTTAGATTATGGGCGGTGCTGTGATGTTTATTACCAAGCAACCGCCCATAATCGCGGGACCGCGCTTTCCCCCTCGGCGTCCTTCGTTCTGCGCAAGCGCGGTGCTGCTGACCCCACGTCACCTCCTTCCCATCTATTTCCTGCCTCAGGGCAAGATGGGAAGGAAGTGACGTGGGGTCAGCAGCACCGCGCTTGCGCAGAACGAAGGACGCCGAGGGGGAAAGCGCGGTCCCGCGATTATGGGCGGTTGCTTGGTAATAAACATCACAGCACCGCCCATAATCTAAAGCCTGCGCGCACGTCACCAGCGGTGACACTGGGCACAGTGCTCATCCACGAGAGATGGGCACTGGGCATGCGCGGGGACCTGTGGAGCACTGGGCGGCGTCCACAGCTATGGAAAGGAGTGATGGGGGACGGCCTAAAGCGGCAGGAGGCAGACTAACGGCCATCAGGCAGCCCGCCCCCGTGTACCATTTACAGAATCCAAATCCAAAAAGGTACCACTTTATAAACTCTGTATTTTGGTCAGAAAGGGGGCACAATAATAATAACAGGGACCTTTCTAGAATGCAGCCCAGGAGCTGCAGAGGGGGAAGCTTTTAGGTTTTAGGGGAAATTTCTGCTGACAGGTTCCCTTTAAGAGAAGGGCAGTTGTGCACGCGTATGCCCTAGGCGCACTCCCAGAGGATCTGTGTGGCGCGCACAGGCCCCAGGAGGATGAAGCATAGGACACCCTTGTGGAGGACCATGCGGAAGCCAGGCAGTGTGGCGCGGGCCGGCCACGGTGATGAGTCTGCATCCTTGCAGGGGGAAAAGCGAGCAGTGCAGGGACGTTTTACCGCTTGTCACAGCGCAGCATCACTCCTGCTTGCGGTGCTCTGCAGCGAAGGACAGAGTGCACGAGATGGTGACCTGTGACAAGCGGTGAAACTCCACCCACAGCCCAGTCACTCGGAGACTGGCGCCGCCTCAGTGATGTTGGGTCAACTGGAAGTTGACGTGACATCACCAGATCTCAAAGGTCACGGAGCCTAGGTGTCAACGATGGGGATGAAAGGACCGCGATAGCCCCACTCAGAGGCACAATCGATTACACATGGTATCTGAGAAAAGCCTTGTTTTTGAGCCTTATATCGATGTGGCCACTATTATGCTGAGTAGTGAGCCACCCACAGTCAAAGTTTAAAGCATAACTATCCTTTCAGTTTATGCTGTCATGTGTGAGTACATGAAGGATAACACTGTCTTATCAGTATATTGAATTTTATTAGTTTTTCCCACTGCAGTTTGTTTTCAACTGTACCTAGCCTAGCTAGGACTTTTTTTTTGGAGTACAACTTATATTTTGAACATCCACAAAAATCCTGAAAAATTACGGCAGGACTTATTTTCAGGGTAGATGATGAAACTAGCTGTTGTGATGCCTCCAATGACCAGTAGACAGAAACAGAGCAAATCCTTCTTCCTTCTGTGTTAGCACATATTCAGAAGTAGCAGCAGAAGCACGAAGGAATCTATACAGCAGTACTGAGCCCTGTAGCTGTGAATCCAGCTCTGAGATAAACTAAATCACTGAGTAACTGCACAAGTATCGGCTATCTTCAACCTCTCATTGTTTTCTCATTCCTATGTGTGAACAGATCCATAGCTATAAGCATCATAGTTCATGTCCTTTCAGGAAGAGTTTTCAGCAGGCTCCTTATCAGCAGAGGCAGGATTATAATGACAGTCAACATCTCTATACACAGCAGATAACATCGGATCCATTGATCACAATAGGGAATGTCAGAGCTGAATCTTTACCATGTCCTTTACACAGGCTCATTAGATTTTTCAATACAAAAGATCGATTGGAGATCTTTTGTTTTTGACCTTGACCCAATCATGTGGCCAATACAGATGATCTTTCCTGAAACAAAAGGAAGTTAAAGTTGAAAAAGCCCCAGTGGCCAGTGTGAAAATTGCAAGATTTCTGTCTTTTTATTTTTAATACAGATTGTGATATGGAAAATAATGTGAGCAGCACTAATATTATATATATATATATATATATATATATATATATATATATTGTGAGGTAGCACGGTCGGCTGCGCAGCAGAAGACACGGGATCCAGGCATTAAGGTTCACAGCACACGGTTTAATGTCCAAACAAAAGTCCACAACAATATACATGTGCCTCTCCAGCAGAGAGCTCAGGGAGTTGTGTTCACTCCCTCACACCTGGCACACCTGCCCTTGTTCCTGTTTCCATTTAACCCTTCCTTCAGCCTGTAGGGAAACAGCATTAACCCTAGAGTGGATTTACTTTCTATCATGGAGTGAGCACAACCGGGGCGAGACATACCGGCCGTCATAGATAACCCCGGTCACAGTCTCACATACCCCCCCCCCCTCAGATCAAGCGTGCGGGGTTGAACTCCTGCCATCAAACACGGGCCGCGGGACAAGGCATCGGCGTTGCCCTGCAACCCACCGGCCCTATGTTCAACCGTAAACCGGAAGTTCTGCAGAGAAAGGAACCACCGGGTAACCCGGGCATTCTGTTCCTTGGCGGACCTCATCCAGACCAGTGGAGAGTGATCCGTCACCAAGCGAAACTGCCGTCCCAGCAGGTAATAGCGTAGGGACTCCAAGGCCCACTTGATCGCCAGGCACTCCTTCTCCACTACGCTATAATTCCGCTCGGGAGGGGTGAGCTTCCTACTTAAGAAGGTGACGGGGTGTTCCTCCCCCTGAACCACCTGAGACAACACTGCCCCCAGGCCGACCTCTGAGGCGTCAGTCTGAACTATGAACTCCTTCCGAAAATCAGGGTGTACGAGAACGGGCTGTCCGCACAGGACCCCCTTCAGGGCCCGGAAGGAGTCCTCGGCCTGCGGAGTCCAGCGCACCATGACGGACTTCTTGCCTTTGAGAAGGTCCGTCAAGGGGGCTGATAGTCCCGCAAAATCCTTTACAAACCTCCTGTAGTACCCCACGATACCCAGGAAGGCCCTAACCTGCTTCGTGGTCAGGGGTCTAGGCCACTTCTGGATCGCCTCAACCTTGTTAATTTGGGGCTTAATCACTCCTTGGCCTATCACGTAGCCCAAGTAGCGGGCTTCCGTGAGTCCCAACGCACATTTCTTGGGATTGGCTGTCAATCCGGCTGTTCGAAGCGCGTCCACCACCGCTTGTACCTGTTCCAAGTGGGTCTGCCAATCGGAGCTGTAAATAATGATGTCATCAAGGTACGCTGATGCATACGCCTGGTGGGGTTCCAGCACTAAGTCCATCAACCTCTGGAACGTGGCCGGAGCGCCATGCAACCCAAAAGGCAAGACAACATAGTGGAAGAGACCCTCCGGCGTAACAAAAGCGGTTTTCTCCTTGGCGGACTCCGTCAGTGGCACCTGCCAGTACCCCTTGGTCAGGTCGAGCGTGGTGAAGTATCGCGCCTGTCCCAGCCTATCAATCAGCTCATCCACCCGGGGCATGGGGTAGAGATCGAACTTGGATATTTCGTTCAATCTCCTAAAGTCATTGCAGAACCTTAAGGAGCCATCGGGTTTTGGTATTAGGACAATCGGACTAGCCCATTCACTCCGGGATTTTTCGATGACCCCCAGGCGTAACATTGTCTTTACTTCCTCCGATATGGCTTGTCGTCGAGCCTCCGGTACCCGGTATGACTTCAGGCGTACCTTCAGGTGAGGCTCGGTGACAATGTCATGTCGTATCAGACTGGTCCTACCGGGCAGCTCGGAGAAGACATCGGGGTTCTGCTGAACCAACCGTCTGGCCTCTCGCCTCTGAGTCTTGGTGAGGGCTTCTCCAATCCTTACTTCCGGTTCGTCCTCTCCGGAGGTCGCTGGAGCCGGAGGTGAACGACCCGAAGAGGAGGGAGATGGGGAAAAAACAGCCATCAGGCTTTCCCGTTCCTGCCAAGGTTTTAACAGGTTGACATGGTATATTTGTTCTGGTTTCCGCCTACCGGGCTGCAATACCTTATAGTTGACCACCCCGACTCTTTCCTTTATCTCGTAGGGGCCTTGCCACTGAGCCAGGAATTTACTCTCCGCCGTGGGGATTAATACCAACACCCGATCCCCGGGTTTAAAGGTCCGCACGGTGGCTTGTCTATTGTAGCGGCCGCTTTGCGCGGCCTGAGCCTCCTGTAAATGCTCCTTCACAATTGGCATGACCGCGCTTATGCGGTTCTGCATACCCAAAATGTGTTCAATCACACTTTTATGGGGGGTGGGCTCTTGCTCCCATGTTTCCTTTGCCAGGTCCAACAATCCCCGGGGATGTCGCCCGTATAACAACTCAAAAGGCGAAAACTCCGTGGATGCCTGTGGCACCTCTCGTATGGCAAACATCAAATAGGGAAGCATCATATCCCAGTCTTTCCCGTCTTTGGAGATCACCCTTTTTAGCATGGTTTTCAGGGTTTTATTGAATCGTTCTACTAACCCATCCGTCTGAGGATGATACACAGATGTACGCAACTGCTTGATCTGGAGTAGCCGGCATAGCTCTTTGGTCACTTTAGACATGAATGGGGTCCCCTGATCCGTAAGGCTCTCCTTGGGCAACCCCACCCGGCAGAACACAGCAAACAACTCCCGAGCTATAAGCTTTGCTGCAGTATGTCTGAGAGGTATCGCCTCGGGATACCAGGTGGCATAGTCAACGATCACTAGGATGTGTTGGTGCCCTCGAGCGGACTTTACGAGGGGCCCCACCAGATCCATCCATATCCGTTCAAAAGGGACTTCTATAATGGGTAACGGTACCAACGGACTGCGAAAATGGGTAAGAGGTGCGGTAAGCTGACACTCCGGGCAGGTTTCGCAGAACCGTTTTACCTCCCCAAAAACCCCGGGCCAATAGAACCTTTGCAATATTCGCTCCTGCGTTTTCTTGACCCCTAGGTGGCCACTCATCAGGTGTTTATGAGCCAAGTCGAGGACCCGCCGGCGATACGGCTGGGGCACCACCAACTGCTCTACCCCCACGCCCCGTATTTCATCTACCCGGTAGAGTAAATCTTGCTTAAGAGCGAAATGGGGGTACCTTACCTGGGCACCGGGCAGCTGTGCCACCCTGTCAACTACTGTCACCCGACTCCGGGCATGTATTAACGTAGGGTGCTGGAGTTGGGCTGTCCCAAACGTATCCGGGGACGCCTCCAACTCCGGGATGGGCTCGACCATTTCAGCCTCTCCTGCCAATACCTCTAGGGGTGACCTATCGGGTTCACACTCTGTCCCTATCATGGTGACCCCTACGGCAGGCGTCCCGGATTCAGGATTGTAGGGCTCAGGTCCCGGACTGACCAATATCTGAGGGGACTTAGGGGGTCCCCTCCATAAAGTCCAAAAATAGGGCAGATCCCTTCCTAGGATCACGTCATAAGGAAGAGTGTTAAGAAGTCCCACCTCATGTTGCACCTGACCGCAAGGTGCTGTGATGGTGACAATCCCCGTGGGATAGTCTCGGCGGTCCCCATGTATGCAAACCACCCCCACGGTACGTCCTGTGGCCTTTACTTTAGCCCTCAAGGTGGATCGCACAATGGTCACTAAGCTCCCGGAATCCAACAATCCTGTAACCGGACATCCATTCACCTGTATTTGGCACAAGTGGGGCTCCGTCTTTGGGGAGACCAGGTCAGCGGTACACACCACCTGAGCATACATTGAACCCCGCCGGGTAACCCCACAATCCATGGGCTCCGTGGTGAGTGGACACTGGGCTTCCATATGTCCCACCCGCTGGCATCGCCAACATCTAATGGGGACGGAAACCCCCTTGACGGGTTGTCGTTTAGGGTACAGAACCTTCCGGACCTCAGGAATGGCGGGCGCGGCCTCTGACGGGACGGTAGGGGATTCCTGCACCGTTGTCAGCGGTGGGTCCTTGGCCCTAGGCTTGGAGGGGCCGGACCGACGGGCGGTACGCAAAGTCTCAGTGTCCCGTATCAAGTCCTGCGTAGCCACATGCCGCTCTACCAGGGACACTAATTGGTCCAGGGTACTCGGGTCACCCTGTCCTACCCACCGTTGAACGGTGACGGGTAAAGTGCGCACAAAACGATCCACTACTACCCTTTCCACCATTTGCGCCGGGCTCAGAGTATCAGGCTGCAACCACTTTTTTACAAGATGCAATAAGTCATAGGCCTGGGAGCGTACGGGTTTGGCTTCCTCATAGAACCACTGATTTACCCGCTGAGCCCGTACATAGGTATTCACCCCCAACCGAGCCAGTATTTCGACTTGCAAGGTCACATAGTCAATGGCGTCCTCGGTACAGAGGTCCAGGTACGCTTTTTGGGGTTCCCCCGTCAGATAGGGCGACAATACCTCAGCCCACTGGGGGGTCGGCAGCTTTTCCCGCTCGGCCACCCGCTCAAACACCGCCAGGAACGCTTCCACATCATCCCCCGGGGTCATCTTTTACAACGCTTGTCTCACCGCTTTCCGGACGCTGCCGTTGTCACCTGGTCCCGGGGTTGTTGCTGCCGGTCCGGCACGGATCGACTTGGCCAGGAGAACCATCTGTTCTTGATGTCTTTGTTCCTGCAATTGCAAGGCTTGCTGCTGACGTGCATTGGCCTGAACCAGCTGTTCTTGGTGCCTTTTGTCCTGCACTTGCAAGGATTGCTGCTGACGTTCCAACGCCCGGAGCAGGTGTGCATTGGTCTGTTGCTGCTGTGCATTGGACTCTTGTAGCTGTGCATTAGCCTGTTGTTGCTGTGCATTAGCCTGAGCCAGCTGCTGTAGTATGTCCTCCATGGCGTCGCCGGGTTTGGGCTGTAGTATAGCCGCTCGAATCCAGGACATGTGCTACTGGGTCACCAGGGATGGATGCTACACCTCACCGGCTGGCATGCCCGCCGATTCTCCACCATATGTGAGGTAGCACGGTCGGCTACGCAGCAGAAGACACGGGATCCAGGCATTAAGGTGCACAGCACACGGTTTAATTTCCAAATAAAAGTCCACAACAATATACATGTGCCTCTCCAGCAGAGAGCTCAGGGAGTTCTGTTCACTCCCTCACACCCGGCACACCTGCCCTTGTTCCTGTTTCCATTTAACCCTTCCTTCAGCCTGTAGGGAAATAGCATTAACCCTAGAGTGGATTTACTTTCTATCATGGAGTGAGCACAACCGGGGCGAGACATACCGGCCGTCATAGATAACCCCGGTCACAGTCTCACAATATATATATATATATATATATATATATATATATATATATATATATATATATATATATATATATATATATATATATATATATATATATATATATATATATATATATATATATATATATATATATATATATATATATATATATATATATATATATATATATATATATATATATATATATATATATATATATATATATATATGTGTGTATATATTATATATATATTATATATATATATTATATATATATATATATATATGGTGGTCCAAAAGTAAGTGGACAGTATGTGTAATTGGGTTATCGAACACGATATAAAGTGAAACTGACTCAGTTGCCCTTAGCAACAAATCAGATTCCACCTTTCATTTTCCAAAGAGTCCGTGAAGAATGAAAAGTGGAATCTGATTGGTTGCCAAGGGCAACTGAGTCAGTTTCACTTTACAACTTGTTTGATAACCCTATTACACATACTGTCCACCTATTTTTGGACCACCCTGTGTGTGTGTGTATGTATGTGTATGTATATGTGTATATATATGTATATATATATATATATATTGGATACATGTGGCATCTGTGAAAAGAACGGATGTGACACAAGCATAGACATGTGAAGGAGGCCTTAAGCAGTAGGTCATTTTTTGATGATAGCTTCCCTTGAAGTACTACCATGTTCAGGTGCTCGGGACTCGAAACAATCAGATCAGATGCTCAGATGGGCTCAAGTACTCAGTATAGTGAAAGTCAATGGGAAACTGAAGCATTTTTCCAGATGATTCTCCGAAAAAATGCTCCAGTTTCCCATTGACTTTCACTATACTCAGTACTTGAGTCAAACCCATCCAAGCATCCAACTTGCTAGATACGAGTACCGAGCACCTGAGCATGGTAGTGCTCGCTCATCACTAGTTACGAATACCGAGCACCCGAGCATGGTAGTGCTCGCTCATCACTAGTTACAAGTACCGAGCACCCTAGCATGGTAGTGCCCGCTCATCACTAGTTACGAGTACTGAGCACCGGTGCATGGTAGTGCTCACTCATCACTAGTTACGAGTACTGAGCACCTGAGCATGGTAGTGCTCACTCATCACTAGTTACGAGTACAGAGCACCCGAGCATGGTAGTGCCCGCTCATCACTAGTTACAAGTACAGAGCACCCGAGCATGGTAGTGCTCGCTCATCACTAGTTACGAGTATCGAGCACCCGAGCATGGTAGTGCCCGCTCATCACTAGTTACGAGTATCGAGCACCCGAGCATGGTAGTGCTCGCTCATCACTAGTTACGAGTACTGAGAACCTGAGCATGGTAGTACCCGCTCATCACTAGTTACGAGTACTGAGCACCTGAGCATGGTAGTGCTCGCTCATCACTAGTTACGAGTACTGAGCACCCGAGCATGGTAGTGCCCACTCATCACTAGTTACGAGTACTGAGCACCCGAGCATGGTAGTGCCCGCTCATCACTAGTTACGAGTACTGAGCACCTGAGCATGGTAGTGCTCGCTGATCACTAGTTACGAGTACTGAGCACCCGAGCATGGTAGTGCTCGCTCATCACTAGTTACGAGTACTGAGCACCTGAGCATGGTAGTGCCCGCTCATCACTAATTACGAGTACTGAGCACCCGAGCATGGTAGTGCTCGCTCATCGCTAGTTACGAGTATCGAGCACCTGAGCATGGTAGTGCCCGCTCATCACTAGTTACGAGTATCGAGCACCTGAGCATGGTAGTGCTTGTTAGATATATATTTGTGGTTCGTCCGATCACCGCTGTTAAACATCTCCTATCAGCTTTTTTTCGTGGCTCTTAGCGGGGGAAATGTCCCATATCCAGGTAATAGAACAGATCCTGTAAGAATTCTTCTTTTCCAGGATTCCTTTGCTTTGCACAGCATTACTGCCTCATCTGACATGAACCTACATACAGTATATGCGGTAAATGGACGGCTTCCTTTATCGAGCGGCTCAGGATGTGATTCGACAACACTAATTGTTCAGGACATGAGGAACGTTGCGCTCGTCATTCATTTTATCCTATTTAACCGTTAGATTTATTCTTTGCAGGCAAATGGCTTAGGAAAGACTCATTCATCCCACACACACATTACGGGCGGAAGTTCCTGGTGACTACTCTGCTATAATATAAGCGCTGCTATAATATGAGCAAATTGCCTTCAAGGCCCCAGATATCACCGCATCACTTTTATCTCTCCAACTTCATTGACTTTTATGTCTTCAGGACAATTTTACTTCTTTACTGGAGATGAATGGTCGTATTTTCTAATCCTAACGTCCGAGGATCCATCATCCTTCCTTCGCTTGATAGAGTCATGATCTTGACATTGCGCATTGATTATGGCAGATTCCAGCTCATCGATCTTCTCGGAGATCTTGTAGATGATGCTGAGTTTTCTGTTTCTTATATCTTTTTGGCATTTCTAACTTTTAACCCTTTTATGTGATCTCAGATATTATACCAAGTGGAGCAAAAAGTGATTTGGAGTGTCCACTTTTTGGCAAATCCTTTTTTGTTTGAAGGATTCCCTGAGCATAACCCAAGGACGGAAGATCTAATTTACAGGGCACGTTTCATAGTGGATATTTCTTAGTATTGCAGCTCAGTCCCATTCACTTCAATGCAACGGGGCTGCAATACCAGGCTCAGCCACTAAAAAAGCGTGGCGCTGTGCCCAGAAAACAAGAAAGCGGACCAAGTGCCACGTGTGGATTGGGGCTCCCATACACCATAGTAGGCTGTTTGCCAAACAATAGTTTGCCTGACAGCTACACTATCTCCCCCCACTTTCCAGTGGTTTGGGGGGACCAATCATTCTTGTGTTCTCTATGACTCCTTGCATCAGGGACTTTCGTGGGTAAACAATCCCCCATTAATGGTTAATTTTTTTAAAGGGAATCTTTCAGGAGGTTTTTGTTATCCAATTTAAAAGCAGCATGATGTAGGGGCAGAGACCCCGATTCCAGTGATGTCACTTACTGAGCTATTGTTTTGCTGTTTCAATTACATTATTGTTTATCACTAGAGGACTAGGTGTCGTGCCATCTGATCCAACGTCACCACCACCCCGGATTTACAGCTTTTTGTCAATATACAGTGCACACACAAAGCTGCCAATCAGTGGTGTGGGCGGGGTTATACAAAGCTCAGCATCCAGAGCTCTGCTAGATCTGCAGCAGAGAAAACAGGGATTGTATCAGAACTGTTGCACACAGTAAGCTAAGTGATACATCACTAGAATCAGGGTCAAAGCCTCTACATAATTATACTGTCAGATTACATAGCAAAAACCTGATGACAGATTCCCTATAACATATGCCATTGGATCCCCACTGAATTAAGTTTAGACGATAAGTGGGTTGGGAGGTAGTAACAGGCACAGATAGCTATTTTGTTTGACAAAACATTCAAATTCAGGAGGGGAATGATCTCGCTCGTAGGGATCGCGACCTGGCCCGGGGGTGCAGTGGGCCCACCGACCCCAGCCCCTGCTTCACCTGGATGTGCGTCCAAGGCTGCATTTCGAGCTGAAATGCATTGTGGTGCAGAGACCCGCCGGGTCCCTGTACTGCGATACACGATGCAGGCCAAACAGAAGCCGGCAGCCTTCATCTGTGTCCCAGTGACTGAGGATTGCACATGACAATGACGTCATGCATTGTAATAGTGCCGACCCTGATGAAAGCTGCACAGGACGATACTGCGGGACGTGGGTACAAAATTGTTGTTTTTTGCATTAGACAGAATGGAGACATATTTACCAGAATGGGGACAGTAGATACCAGGAAGGTGACAGTATATACAAGGAGGGGCCCAGCAGGGGGACATATATACCAGGAGGGTCCCAACAGGGGGACAGGATACACCAGGAGAGCCCCAGTAGGGGGACAGATGATACTAGGAGGTGGATCATATATGCCAGAAGGGCACCAGGAGGGAGACAGTAGATACCAGGAGGGGACAGTAGATACCAGGAGGGGTACAATATATACCAGGAGGGGCCCATTAGGGGGAAAGTATACATCAGGAGGGCCCCAGTAGGGGACAGTAGATACTAGAAGGGGGATCATATATGCCAGAAGGGCACCAGGAGGGGGACAGTATATACCAGGAGGGGCCCATTAGGGGGTAGGTAGACATCAGAAGGGCCCCAGTAGGGGGACAGTAGATACTAGGAGGGGGATCATGCAGTGCACCAGGAGGGGGACAGTATATGCCAGGAGGGCAACAGGAGGGGGGGACAGTAAATACCAGGAGGGGTACAGTATATGCCAGGAGGGGCCCATTATGGGGGAAAGTATACACCCGGCAGGCCCGAATAGGGGGACAGTAGATACTAGAAGGGGGATAGTATATGCCAGGAGGGCAACAGGAGGGGGACAGATACTAGGAGGGGCCCATTAGGAGGAAAGTATACACCAGGAGGGCCCCAGTGGGGGGGACAGTAGATACTAGGAGAGGGATCATATATGCCAGAAGGGCACCAGGAGGAGGACTGTATATGCCAGGAGGGCACCAAGAGAGGGACAATATATCCCAGGAGGGCACCAGGAAGGGGTACAGTGTATACCAGGAGGGGCCCAGGATGCGGACATATTAACCAAAATGGGGACATATAAACCAGAATGGTGTTCTACATCCACCAGGATGTGGGCTAGAATGGGAAACATATACTAGGATGGGGGACATATGCCAGGATGTGGGACATACTTATGAAGAACGAGCCCAGGATAGGGGACATTACTACATAATGGGGGGAGCAACTCGTATGTCTTTCTTTATAGGATTTAGAATGCTAAATGTATACATACATCTGACCAACATGAGGGGGGGGCAGGTCAAAATTTTGCACCAGGGCCCATCGATCGCTTGTTACACCACTGTTCAAGGGGCTCTAGCTTTGGCCCCTTTTTTTTGCTGCTTAGTGAGGGTCCAGTAGATCTTTGGAAAACCCCTTCAACTTGGACTGATATTTCAATTTCATTCAAACCTGTTTAACCCATCATTACAGCTAATTCTTCATGTAAAATAACGTAAATGTGAAATGGCATGTGCATTAATATCACATTAAATTTTCATATTTCCTTACAAACCCTAATTTCGGAGGGAATTGAGATATAATCGGCGTCGTTGCACCTTTCTTTGTTTTTCCTGTCTTGATCCTAAGTAAATTATATGTACATCAAAGGAAGGAAATTCTGAAGACGTCGATTTATCAGATTTATTCTGCGCATTTTCCTCTCAGGGATGAATTGGCATTTTCCGGATTTTAATACGTAAAGACGAGCTAAGAGCTCATTTGCTTCTTTTTAAAGAGTTTCTTTTATTGAACATCAAACAATCCATCCATCTGCTGCAGGGTTCAGCATTAAATTAGCCGGAAATCTGTACAAGAATCTGTTATGTCCTACTTAAGAAGTGTAGTCATAAAATCACACATTTATTAGAAATAATCTTGGCTTTAATAAGACGGGTCCTATAAATTACTGTCTAAAACACTGCAACCATTATAAAGTGAGGGGCTGGCCTATACGCAAGGAAAGTGGTGAACCCAAATTATTGGCACAAGCCCTTAATCTAAATATTGGTTGCCTCACCTTAGTATCCCACTCCCCCCCCCCCCCCCCGAGCACGTTTCTGCCCTATATCATATAGGGTTATTCCCAACGAAGAACGTTTTCACCGCTCCACAGAATAAGTGACAACTGACTGATCATTAGACATTGACAGGCCTCCAACTAGTCCGGAGATTGGGGCACTACAATATCCTCTTTGAATGGAGACTATGCGCATCACAGGTCAATTCATTGTCTTTTTACTGTCTGAGATAGTACTAGACGATCTCCATTAGATCCGTAGACAAATTTTAGTGCAGCATTTTAGAGTTCTCTTCTCGGGACCAGAGAGTCCCAATGGTTAGACCTTCAGTGATCAGCAAGTTGTCATTTGTTGGATGGTGGAAAAAATGGGGGCATTCTGTTATTTATTACTAGTGATGAGTGGGCACTACCATGCTCAGGTGCTCAGTACTTGAAACTAGGGATGAGCGAGCACTGCCATGTTCTCGTGCTCTGTACTCAGAACTAGTGATGAGTGAACCTTACCATGCTCGGGTGCTCGGTACTCGTGAGTAGTAATGAGCATGCACTACCATGTTTGGGTTCTCTGTACTTGTAACTAGTGATGAGCGGGCACTACCATGCTCGGGTGCTCAGAACTCGTAACTAGTGAGGAGCGGACACTACCATGCTCAGGTTGCTCAGGTGCTCGGTACTCATAACTAGTGATGAGCGAGCACTACCATGCTTGGGTGCTCATTACTCGTAACTAGTGATGAGTGAGCACTACCATGCTCGGGTGCTCGGTACTTGTAACTAGTGATGAGCGAGCACTACCATGCTCGGGTGCTCGGTACTTGTAACTAGTGATGAGTGAGCACTACCATGCTCGGGTGCTCTGTACTCGTAACTAGTGATGAGCGAGCACTACCATGCTCGGGTGCTCAATACTGGTAACTAGTGATGAGTGAGCACTACCATGCTCGGGTGCTCTGTACTCGTAACTAGTGATGAGCGAGCACTACCATGCTCGGGTGCTCAGTACTCGTAACTAGTGATGAGTGAGCACTACCATGCTCAGGTGCTCTGTACTCGTAACTAGTGATGAGCGAGCACTACCATGCTCGGGTGCTCGGTACTTGTAACTAGTGATGAGGGACACTACCATGCTCGGGTGCTCGGTACTTGTAACTAGTGATGAGTGAGCACTACCATGCTCAGGTGTTCAGTACTCGTAACTAGTGATGAGTGGGCACTACCATGCTCGGGTCTCGTAAAGAACAGTTGGATGCGTGGATGGGCGCAACTCGAGTACCTGAGTTAATGGACGTCAATGGGGAACTCCCAGCATTTTTCTGGGAAATCTTTCAGGAAAATAATTGAGTTCCCCATTGACTTCCGTTACAATCAGATGCTCGAGTTGCGCCTATCCGAGCATACAACTGCTCTTAAAGGGGTTGTCCTCTACTAGGACAACCCTTTCTGATTCCACATGTTTCCCCCAGGTACACTAATAAAGCCTGTACTCACCTCCGGTTCCAGCGGTGTCCGGGCTCTTCGCGGCGGGGACTCACGTGGAGTTGTAACGTCACATGAGCCCTACTTCCAATCATCGCCAGCATCCTTCTCCACGCCTTTGGACCAAACGAACACGAACAATCAACAGGAAGTGAGCGACACTTTTGAACCGGGACAGGTCCTCTTTAAATCTATTTCTTGTCTCGTGATCTTAATGCACTTAGTTGCTACTGTACAAAACTAGATTCATCCACTATATGAATATGATCCATTGGTAAACATCATTCACATCCGATTTTATTGGAAATTAGTCCTGTTTTATATATATATATATATATATATAGCAGGTTTTTTTGTGAGAAAACAGCAAGAGAGTTGATAACGCATATTCGCACGGTTTTCTGCAGCACCTATCAGCAGGTTTTTGCTACCTCATCTGAGAGCAGCATGACGTAGGCAAAAAGGAATGAATCCAACGATGTATCACTTAGATTATTGTTTGTAGCAGATCTAATACAATCAGAATTTTTAGATTTAGCCATGTAGCAGAGCTGAGAGAGCTGTCCCCACCTACACCAGGCTCTCTCTGTCCCCACTCTCACCAGGTTCTTGCTACTTCAACTGAGAACATATAATACCACAAAATTGGTCCAATCCATCTACGGACACTCCTAGATCAATAATTATACCACAAAAAGGAAATAAAGATTTTTTTCCTTTTTCCAAAGGAGTACACAACGTCTCAATCAATTAATAATTTTTATTATCATCAAAAAATACACAGAAAAAACACCACACAATAAAATGATAAATTGCAGTCAAAAGAAAAATATATATATATATATATACGGGTTTAAGCGATAATATATTGCACATTAACCTCCAATAAAGTGACCAGTGCTGTATATATCTTCAAAAATTACAACAAGCTGACCAATGTGTATTGCACCAAACTTAATGATAAAGTGACTAGTGCTATAAGAGGCCCATGTCAATGACCATGAAGGGCTGTGTAAAACAGTCTGCAAGTTCTATTCCTTCACGGAAGATACTATTGCACAATCCCCGGGTCACACCTATTGCCTATTAATAAGTAGTCACCATCACTATTATGTATATAATCGCCCATTGTTTCTCACTACATCTCTGCAAGACCGCCTCAATCGGATATAATATGTAGATATGTCTATCATACATGTACAAAACTAATTGTATCCTACCAAAGGCGGAATCGCAGAGAGCTGAAACAATCGGGTCGTGATGTAAAAACAGTGCCAAACACAACCAGACTTGTTAGTATCAGCAATAAAGGTCACAAAGTGCATTTATGTGCTAAATCCCAATTGCTCCATAGGATGCCATGAACCAGCAGTCTCTGTGACAAAACTATACTCAAAATGCCACAGACAATCACACATGCGTCTGCTGTTAAGCAATATTATGCAGTGTGCCAAACGTAAGTCCATTCACTAAATCTTATATTAAAGATTCAAGACACCACTACGGAGCAGAAGTTACCTGGGATAATAAAAATACCGCGACCACCGGATTCCCCGACACGTGTTTTGCTCCCCTGTAGAAGCCGGGAGCGAAACACGTGTCGGGGAATCGGGTGGTCGCGGTATTTTTATTATCCCAGGTAACTTCTGCTCCGTAGTGGTGTCTTGAATCTTTAATATAAGATTTAGTGAATGGACTTACGTTTGGCACACTGCATAATATTGCTTAACGGCAGACGCATGTGTGATTGTCTGTGGCATTTTGAGTATAGTTTTGTCACAGAGACTGCTGGTTCATGGCATCCTATGGAGCAATTGGGATTTTTACATCACGACCCGATTGTTTCAGCTCTCTGCGATTCCGCCTTTGGTAGGATACAATTAGTTTTGTACATGTATGATAGACATATCTACATATTATATCCGATTGAGGCGGTCTTGCAGAGATGTAGTGAGAAACAATGGGCGATTATATACATAATAGTGATGGTGACTACTTATTAATAGGCAATAGGTGTGACCCGGGGATTGTGCAATAGTATCTTCCGTGAAGGAATAGAACTTGCAGACTGTTTTACACAGCCCTTCATGGTCATTGACATGGGCCTCTTATAGCACTAGTCACTTTATCATTAAGTTTGGTGCAATGCACATTGGTCAGCTTGTTGTAATTTTTGAAGATATATACAGCACTGGTCACTTTATTGGAGGTTAATGTGCAATATATTATCGCTTAAACCCGTATATATATTTTTCTTTTGACTGCAATTTATCATTTTATTGTGTGGTGTTTTTTCTGTGTATTTTTTGATGATATTAAAAATTATTAATTGATTGAGACGTTGTGTACTCCTTTGGAAAAAGGAAAAAATCTTTATTTCCTTTTTGTGGTTCAACTGAGAACAACATGATGTAGGCAAAGAGATCCTGAATCCAACGATGTATCACTTAGATTACTGGGTGCAATCATTCTAACACAATCAGAATTAGAAAAAGCAGCCGCCTCCCACACCAGGCTCCAGTACCATGTCTATAGAGAGTGAGCTGCTAGTCAAAGAAGGGGGCGGAGCTGTACAACTTGACAAGGCAGCTAGTCACAGCAATGATAATCACCAGGTGATAAAACACTCAAGTGTAAGTAAACAGCACACAGCTTGACATGTGACACATCATTGAACTTTGTGTTTTAACCCCTACATCATGCTGTCCTCAGATTACCTAGCAAAAACCTGCTGACAGATTCCCTTTAAGAGCTATCAAGTTCTAACTTATTGCCTAGTGCGGTCTGATCCATTACCTAATCCTTGGGAGCCTCATTAAATGATATTACGGTACTAGGCTATCATAAATAGCCAGCCACGCTGACTGCATTACCTTTTGATCAGCCGTAGACGTCATTTCTGTCCGGGGATAGATTACATGCACTATAATTAAGTGTGACGCATCTTAAGTTGGAATTCCAGCCAGAACCAAACGTCTTGACCTACTGCATATGACATAAGGCGGTCTATCTATACAGCCTAAGGAGAAAGCAAAACCATGACCCATTAAATATCCATATGGGGGGGGGGGGTCAATTGATTGCGCGCGCTTCAAGCAATCCGCAGTACCCTGTGTGCATTTATTGTGTTTTTTTTCCATCGTACTTTGAATTGCATCCCGTACCTAGAAATCTAGCCTGGTTTTGGGGAAAGTTACCATTTATAGCTCTTTTTTAACTCATTAAAATCAGTTTGTTCATTCTTTTGGGGGTTGCTTTAGCGGCAAGCAAATTAATTTTGCAAGCCCTATTAGGATGAATGGGATGGACATTTCTGCAACAAATCTGCCATGCGTGAATATATTCTGAAAGTGATTGTCTGCGCTATATTATCCTTTTTTAGATGTCATGTTAGGGAATTGGGGAATGCTAATTAATTTAGGATAAACCCTGATCTGTGCCTCAATGATAATCACCAGGTGATAAAACACTCAGTTTAAAAAGGAACCTGTCAGGTGCACCACGAGCAGTTCTGGGTGGATATTGCTAATCCCTGCCTAACAGTCCCAGCCTATAGTAGCATAGATAAAGGTCTTTAAAAACAATTGACTTGTTACTGGATCACTTTGGTGAGGTGTTTTCACTAAACTATAGGTCCTGGTGAGCAGCGCAGACTAGAGGTGTTGATGCAGTGGAACTGGATGGCATGTGGACCAGCTAGGACCAGTAGAGCTGGATATGCGGATCTATGGAGCTGGTAGTACTAGAAGCAATACAGCGACTGTCCGGATAGCACCTTCAATCAGTAGTGATGGGTAGGCAGACACTTTAATGTAGCTAAGCTGAGTGTGTGGCTAATGTCTTGGATTGGCAAAGATAAGTAGGCTGGTAAGTACATTGATTCAACAGTCATGCTCAGACTAGGGGATGGCCAATCACATGGCATGACAGATGCGCACGTAGCAACGAATGGCCGGCGTACAACGAAATACACAAAATACACTGGGGACACAATAACAACAGTGGGCCCTTGATGCTGGGGAGAGGGGACACTTCCAGCACTCACCTGAGGCTGTTCCCTAAAGTCCCTATATTGGTTCTCTCACCCCATCGTCAATCACGTGCCTAAGCACTTACTTGCCCTAACATCACCCTGGGTAGTGAGAAGGCCGGCAAGAGCACTAATCCTACCACTGCACTAATAAAACATGGAGAAAGGTAAAGAGACAGGGGAATACGTAAAAAGGGATATACACCTACTTCACGGCTGCAGCCAGACACCAGGACTACACCAACAGCAAGGGCTCCAGTGGCTACTAGAGTTTCCCCTCTCCTCTGTGGCTAGTTTCAGAATGGGGAGTCTATTACCGGCGTCATGTGTTGGTACATGTGACCATTTAAAGGGAATAGGTGTGATCACAAACCAGGTGCATGTGAGAAAATTAGCCAGGAGCTGCTAGCAGAGAAACTGACATTAACCCTCTCTGCACCAAAGGAAAGGAAAACATTAAAAATCTAGTGTCTCACAAGGCAAAGTGAGACTCCGGCCAAGTCTCAGAATGATCGAAGACCATTGTGACAACAGCAGACAACAGCATATTGGGTTTCTTTACAAGATCTGAATGTTCTTGCTACCTGAACACTCAGGCAGCACACAGCCGGGTGAGGCAGCTTTAAAAGACCTCAGATGATGATATCCAAGGTTCGTGCCAAGTGGTTATATAATCTCGACACGCACTAGAACAGAAGGAGCTAGCCGAATGGGAAGAAGGAAGCAAAGCCCGGCACTGGAGCTGGGACAGGTGAATATCAGGAGTGGGCGATTAAATCGAAACCTCCTGTTCCTTTTCTTCTCTGATATCATCTGTCAGGGAAAAGGCAGGCCGCCTCCTTACACATTCGATGGTCAATCCAACCCTACCGAAATCAGAGACTGTAGCTGACTTTTATTTATGTGTGAGGGCCGTTAGTGAAAAGTCTGAGGAATTTTAAACAAACTGGTTGCTAGAAACCTTTTTTGTCAGGCATTAGTAATCAGATTAGTAATCGGATTATTTAGTCAGGCATTAGTAATCAGATTATTCAGTCAGGAATTAGTAATCAGATTAGTAATCGGATCATTCAGTCAGGTATTATTGATCAGATTAGTAATCGGATTATTCATTCAGGCATTAGTAATCAGATTATTCAGTCAGGAATTAGTAATTATTAACTGTATTATTCAGTCAGACATTAAGGTCCAGTCACACACAATGACTTACCAGCGATCCCAACAAGGATAAGACCACATAAGGATCGCTGGTAAGTCGCTGGGAGGTCGCTGGTGAGATGTCACACAGTCAGGCCTTACCAACTATGCAGCAGCGACCTGTATAACGATCTCGTCAGTCATTGGGACCCTGTCACACAGTGTCAAACACAGCGATGCTTTGAAGAAAATGGTCCGGACCATTCGGCAACGACTAGAGATCTCACAGCAGGGGCCTGATCGCTGGTAGGTGTCACACATAACAAGATCGCTGGCGAGATCCTTGCTGTGTCACAGAAACTGTGACTCCCCAACGATCTTGTTAGTGATCTCGTGTGTGATGGGGCCTTAAGGGTACCGTCACACAAAGCGACGCTCCAACGATCCCACCAGCAATCTGACCTGGCAGGGATCGCTGGAGCGTCGCTACATGGTCGCTGGTGAGCTGTCAAACCAGCGACCAGTGACCAGCCCCCAGCCAGCAGCGACGCGTGGAAGCAATGCTGCGCTTGGTAACTAAGGTAAATATCGGGTACCAAGCGCTTGGTTACCCGATATTTACCTTGGTTACCAGCGCACACCGCTTAGCGCTGGCTCCCTGCACTCCTAGCCAGAGTACACATCGGGTTAATAAGCAAACCGCTTTGCTTATTTACCCGATGTGTACTCCGGCTACATGTAAAAAACACAAAAAAAACACAAAAAAACTGAGCTGTAACAAAAGTTCAATAAACATGCAACATTACAAGCATGTGAATTGCAGCCTCAAGACTAGAAAAAAACCAAGGAGAAAAATTGTAGGAAAAATACCCTGACTATAAATAAATAAATAAATTGCAAGTGCTTAATAACAGGGTACTTAGTATATACATTTTTGCAAAAAGGTAAGTTGGGGGTGCAGCCCTCCTGATACTGAGGCTGAACAATTACCTGCGTCTCACTTTTTGCTGTGTATTTAATCTGGGACCCAGCTGACCACTTTACCATTCATATTGAAGTTTTGGACATGACACAAGTCAGGTACAGAATATGTTTTTAACTTTAGTAGGTTAGGGACTGTCTCAGATGGGTACACCGTGACGAGGTGAGACAGCTTCTTACCTTTTTGCAAAAATGTATATACTAAGTACCCTGTTATTAAGCACTTGCAATTTATTTATTTATAGTCAGGGTATTTTTCCTACAATTTTTCTCCTTGGTTTTTTTTTTACTCCGGCTACATGTGCAGGGAGCAGGGAGCCAGTACTGGCAGCCTGAGAGCGGCGGACGCTAGTAACTAAGGTAAATATCGGGTAACCAAGCAAAGGGCTTCTTGGTTACCCGATATTTACCTTGGTTACCAGCGTCCGCAGAAGCTCCCTACTCCCTGCACATTCAGATTGTTGCTCTCTCGCTGTCAGACAGCGATGTGTGCTTCACAGCGGGAGAGCAACGTCCAAAAAATGGTCCAGGACATTCAGCAACAACCGGCGACCTCACAGCAGGGGCCAGATTGTTGCTGGATGTCACACACAGGAACATCGCTAGCAACATCGCTGCTGCGTCACAAAAACCGTGACTCAGTATCGATGTTGCTAGCGATGTTGCTTAGTGAGACATGGCCTTTAGTGATCAGATTATTCAGTCAGGAATTAGTAATCAGATTAGTAATTGGATTATTTAGTCATGAATTAGTAATGAGATTAGTAATTTCATTATTTAGTCAGGAATTAGTAATCGGATTATCTACTCAGGATTTAGTAATCAGATTACTTAATCCTGACTGAATAATCCTATTACTAATCTGATTACTAAATCCTGACTAGATAATCCGACTAGTAATCGCATTATTTAGTCAAGAATTAGTAATCTCATTACTAATTCATGACTAAATAATCCGATTACTAATCTGATTACTAATTCCTGACTGAATAAGGCCGGTTTCACACATCCGGCTTTTTGCCGGTTTGCCGGATCCGGCGCTCTCCCATACAGTGACTACAGTACAGTGACAGCGCAACAAGCACCAGTCACGTGCTGTCATGTGACCGGCGCATGTGACCCGGAAGTTACAGTGCTGTCACTGTACTGTATTGTCTGTACGGGAGAGCGCCGGATCCGGCAAACCGGCGAAAAGCCGGATGTGTGAAACCGGCCTAACCTGATTACTAATGCCTGACTGAATAATCCTATTACTAATCAGATTATTCAGTCAGTAATTAGTAATCAGATTAGTAAACTGATTATTTAGTCAGGAATTAGTAATCAAATTAGTAAATGGATTATTTAGTCAGGAATTAGTAATCAGATTAGTAATCACATTATTTAGTCAGGAATTAGTAATCAGATTAGTAATCACATTATTTAGTCAGGAATTAGTAATCAGATTAGTAATCACATTATTTAGTCAGGAATTAGTAATCAGATTAGTAATCACATTATTTAGTCAGGAATTAGTAATGTAATTAATAATTTGGTTATTCAGTCAGGATTTAGTAATCAGATTATTCAGTTAGGCATTGTTAATATGATTTTTTGGTCATGGATATTTAGTAGTAGTAGTAGTAGTAGTTCCTTTTACAGATGACTTTATAGAGACCATTTCTCACTGTGGCCAATTGTTTGTCATATAACACGTCAGTCATATGATCTATCTGAATCTCTGCACAATAAGATATAGGCGCGCTAGGTAAATTTTGGGTTTACAGCTATGGACAGCCATGTGTCCTGATTATCTGCACCATCTTAAGACATTATCTAAACGTCACGGTTCATCTTCTTTCAAACTTTGCATTTTAGTTTTATTTTTCTTGAGTGGGTGGATTTAGTCCATATGCTCAAGAAAATGGCAGATGATATTTAGTCTTTTTTTAGTTGCTTGTTGAGCTGTTATCTACTATCAAATGTAGTAAAATGACTAAATAATCAATGCTTAAAGGGATCCTTCTCCACATAGTTCCATGCCAGGTATTGTAAAGCCACTTAAACTTCAAAAATATTAATTAGAAAGAGAAAATACCTCACTACGTAAGGTCTGTCTCTTCCGAGCCATAAAGATATCCACAACGTCTTCATTTTTTTGCATTTTTGCAACCATGACTCCTTGAAAGTAGGAGGAACTTTGTTTCCAATGTTGAATTGACTAACCAGAAGAACAAAAGTGGCCCAGATTTTGACATGAAAATAGAGACCACCACACAAATGACAAAACTAGCAAAAATTTGAGAGCCAGTGAAAAAGGTGTATGACCCCCAGGATCCGACTACAGTGGGTTTGTTGTCTGTTTCCATGGTGAAGAATAAAGTTTCCTATAAAGAAAAAGCTGTCATTTTAAATTTCCATAACATTCAGTACATGTTAAATTAATATGAAATGTCTGTTTCTTGTCCCCTTTACAGATCCGGACTGGGCTTCATACACTATCGGGGTCTTCATTTGCCTGAATTGCTCCGGGATTCACCGCAATATCCCCCAGATTAGCCGGGTGAAATCTGTCCGCTTAGACCCGTGGGACGATGTACAGATTGAAGTAGGAATTTTTATTTATTTACATATATGTTTTAATATATATATATATATATATATATATATATATATATATATATATATATATATTATATATATAGATATACATGCATAAATATATATATATATATATATATATATATATATATATATATATATATATATATATAATATATATATCTATATAGATATACGTGCGTGTGTATGTGTATATGTATGTATATATATATATATATATATATATATAATAGAGAGAGAGAGATATAGATATTTAAAAATAGTTTATTTTTAATTTGAAGGCATGAATACACTCACTGTTTTGCACTTGATCTTACATTTTGTGCTGTTTGTAATATACAGTATATATTGTATGAGCGGATCTATACGTGACCGGAGCCGGAGTTAGCATTTTTCACCAGCTCATCTACCACCTGGTGCGTGACAATGTGCGCGAAATAATATAAAAATAATAAAATGTTATTTGGCTTCCCAATAACTTAATCATATGAAACCTAAATAACTAATTTCTTGAAGATCAGTGGGAACCTTTCAGGAGGATCTAGGCCCCCAGTCATACCTTACTAATGTCACGATTCTCTGTGCAGAGCATCTCAGACATAGAGACGCTCTGCAGCGCTTACAGATCTGACTGTGTCCATTCCTTCTGCAGAGCATCTTGCCTTTGGAGATACTCTGCGATACTTACAGATCTGACAGGTTGTCCATTCTTTCTGCAGAGGATCTTGTCTTTGGAGATGCTCTGCAACACTTACAGATCTGACTGTGTTCATTCCTTGTGCAGAGCATCTTGCCTTTGAAATTGCTCTGCGGCGCTTACAGATCTGACAGTGTGTCCATACCTTCTGCAGAGCATCTTGCCTTTGAAATTGCTCTGCAGCGCTTACAGATCTGACAGTGTGTCCATACCTTCTGCAGAGCATCTTGCCTTTGAAGATGCTCTGCGGCACTTACAGATCTGACAGTGTGTCCATTCCTTCTGCAGAGCATCTTGTCTTTGGAGATGCTCTGCGATACTTACAGATCTGACAGGTTGTCCATTCCTTCTGCAGAGCATCTTGCCTTTGGAGATGCTCTCCGGCGCTTACAGATCTGACAGTGTGTCTATTCCTTTGTGCAGAGCATCTTGTCTTTGTAGATGCTCTGCTACACTTACAGATCTGACAGTGTGTCCATAACTTCTGCAGAGCATCTTGCCTTTGAAATTGCTCTGCGGCGTTTACAGATCTGACAGTGTGTCCATTCCTTCTGCAGAGCATCTTGCCTTTGGAGATGCTCTGCGGCACTTACAGATCTGGCAGTGTGTCTATTCCTTTGTGCAGAGCATCTTGCCCTTGGAGATACTCTGCGGCGCCGTCCTTGATAATAAACTAGCAGCTTGGTCACTATACTGGAGTCCAGGTTGGTTCAGGGAGGTGCCGGTTACTCCGCTGTTCCATTTTTTGGGTAATTGCTCAGGCTTCTTTACTGAGCATGCTCCCCCAGTTGTATTCTCTGGCTCGCTTGCGGTTGCCATAGTTTGTGTATCTGCTGGTATTCTGATCTAGGTATTCTGACCCCGGACTGTTATTGGACTTCCCTCTGCCCACTCCCTATTCCTGACTTGTATCACTATCTTGGACCCCCGGACCGTTATCTGACTACATCTCTGTTTGCTCCCTTTTACTGCTACATGCTCTTTTGGTTTGTGACCCTCGGATTGTGCCCTGACTACGTCTCTGTTTACCCCGTATGATTATACGTGACCTCCTGTTACCAGACCCCGGCTCTCCTGACTATCCTGCCGTTCATGAGACCCCTTAATGTAATGACGAGCATTACAACTAAGTGGTTACCGAATGTTGGTACAGCTCGGTAAATTACGCAACAGCACTACAAAGAGCAAGATCGGTCACGGAGGATGTGGGATCTCACTCTGCATGCCGGACCCGATCTTTTTTTTTTTTTTTTTTTTTTTTTAGAAAGTCTGACCCTTTGGAGGACATTAGGATTCTTCTGCCCGGTTTGGTTACTAGATGAGATTTAGAAAAGTCACCCCAGATTGGTAATGGGTACTCTTTAAAGGAACTGATCCGGTCCCTTATGGCATCCAAGCCAGCAGCGTTCAGGTTTGCACGTCAAAATTCCCTCCCTCTATATCATCATTCTCTAAAATCAGTGTGTAAAAAAAGCATTTTTTTACCTCCATTTTTCATATGCAAATTAGGGCCTTGACTAGTCGATGAAGCGTTGTTTCCCCAGACTAGTCGGCCCTCTTTCCATGTTATCACACCTCCATGGATGTGATGACATGATTTCCATGAGTCTGTCTCACCGCAGTTCCTGGAAATCTTGCGCATGCGCTTGGCTTATTTCAGCAGTGTCGGTGCGCCTCAGGTTGGGTGTATGTGTCCTGGATTCAGAGAGGCGCACTGCGCATGATCGGAAGATGGCTTCTCACCCTGATCATGCACAGTGCGCCTCTTTGAATCCGGGTTGAGAGGCACACTGACGCTGCTGAAATGAGCCATGTGCATGCGCAAGATTTCCAGGAGCTGCATTTTCACTGCCTCGTGGAAACCATGTCATCACCCCCACTGGAGCGTGATAACTTAGAAAGAGGGCAGACTAGTCTGGGAAAGTAATGCCGCCAAAGCTCTAATTTTGCATACGAATAACGGAGATAAGAAATGCATTTTTACACATTAATTTTAGGGAATAATGTTATACATACAGGGCTGGTTAAGAAGGGAATTTTGACTTGCAAATGTGAATTCGGCTGGTTTGGATGCCATAGGTTCCCCTTAAAAAGTAAGAAATTGCAGATTTGGAGCTGCTGTCCAAAATGCTTAGGCTGGGGCTAAATGGCCACATGTTATACGCGACTTGAAGATCGCATTCTCTTTTTCCAACATCTCATCTAATGATTACAAATGGTGCTGCATTGTTACCTACTGCAACCCAGAGTCGCAAATATTTCCCTATGTGTTGGAATTCACAGACAAGTAGCACAAATATTTATAGTGGACTTGTCTGAGACTTATTGTCACACGAGACCTGTCACCTTGAAGCCCCAGCCTTAAAGGGAATCTGTCACCAGGTTTTTGTGTCCTCATCTGAGAGTAGGATAATGTAGAGACAGAGACCCTGATTCCAGCGATGTGTCACTTACTGGGCTGCTTGCTTTCATTTTGATAATATCACTGTTTTTCTTCTGCTGCACATCTATGAGTTATTTCAATGTGAAGCTCTATAACCCCGCCTCCACCACTGATTGGCTGCTTTTTTTGTACACTGTATATGGGCAAAAAGCAGCCAATCAGTGGTGGGGGCAGGGTTATACACAGCCAATGAATATGCTGGACTACCTAGCAGCACACTAAGTAGAACTGTAATGATAATCTCCTGCTGAATAAACAGTGATTATTTCAAAACTACATGAAGCAGCTCAGTAAGTGACACATCACTGGAATCGGGGTCTCTGTCTCTACATTATCCTGCTCTTAGATTAGGTGGTAAAATCTGGTGACCGATTCCCTTTAAGCCAGTTAATTTTGTGTACCAGCCATAGCTTCCGCATGCGCCCGATGGAGGTGGCTTGTGATTCAGTCAAGGCAGAAGGAGGATGGACCCGCGTTCCTGACGCCTCAACTTCATATTTTTTTTCTTGCCCGAACTGTAAGAAGATAGAAGATCATTGCGAAACTGTCACTGTCCTGAGCAGCAGATTGTTGACGATTTGGAGACCTAATCTCGCTGACATGCTCAGCGGCTATCCCTTCACGGGTATCTGTTATCACTGTTCTTGGTTATTACTATGGGAGAAGCGATTGTCAGGCAGACGATTACCTTCCAGGAAAACAAACTGTTGGCTAAAATTTAACTAATCCGATCCCTGCTTATCTTAGTAGGAGAGAGTAGTAAACACAGTCATGGTGTCACCATATACCTTTAATTAGCTTTGTCAGTAGATTCCATAAGAATACACAGTGGAACAAGTTATAAGTGTTATTGCAATAAAGCCAATCGGTTAAGGCCACTTTACACACAGAGATAAATCTGCGGCAGATCTGTGGTTGCAGTGAAATTGTGGACAATCAGTGCCAGGTTTGTGGCTGTGTACAAATGGAACAATATAGGCTACTTTACACACTGCGATATCGGTCCCGATATCGCTAGTGTGCGTACCCGCCCCCATCTGTTGCGCGACACGGGTATATCGCTGCCCGTGGCGCACAACATCGCCCAGAGCCGTCACACATACTTACCTGTCCGGCGACGTCGCTGTGACCGGCGAACCGCCTCCTTTCTAAGGGGGCGGTCCGTGCGGCGTCACAGCGACGTCACTGAACCGCCGCCCAATCGCAGCGGAGGGGCGGAGATGAGCGGGACGTAACATCCCGCCCACCTCCTTCCTTCCGCATAGCGGCCGGGAGGCAGGTAGGGAGAAGTTCCTCGCTCCTGCGGCGTCACACGCAGCGATGTGTGATGCCGCAGGAACGAGGAACAACCTCGTTACTGCTGAAGTAACGATAATTGGGAATGGACCCCCGTGTCGCCGATTAGCGATTTTTCACTGTTTTGCAACGATGCAAAATCGCTAATCGATGTCACACGCAACGGCATCGCTAATGCGGCCGGATGTGCGTCACGAATTCCGTGACCCCAACGACTCCGCATTAGCGATGTCGTAGCGTGTAAAGCCCGCTTAAGTCCATGATTTCACTGCAACCACAGATCTGCCAAAGATTTATCTCTGTGTGTAAAGTGGCCTTTAGATCAGGCTCTGGTCACACTGGTGTCTGTTAAAGGGAACCTGTCACCAGATTTGGCCCCTATAAGCTGCGGCCCCCACCAGTGAGCCCTTATATACAGCATTCCAGAATACTGTATATAAGAGCCCAGGCCGCTGTGTAGAATGTAAAAAACACTTTTATAATACTCACCTAGGGGGCGGTCCAGTCCGATGAGTGTCACTGCTCTCTGGACCAGTGCCTCCTTTCCCCAGTCCAGCGCCTCCTCTCTGCACAGGGCAGATCAACGTATAGTAGTGCGCATGCGCGGGCGGTCTTTAACCTTTCCTCGTGCCTGCGCATTACGGTACTTTGATCTGGCCTCAGCAGGGCAGAGAGAAGTGTGCATGCGCAGGACCGTCATGTTGGCCTGTGTGGATGACGTAGATGCATCATCCACACTGGGCTGGGTAGAAGGAGGACCGAGATCACAGCAGAGAGGAGGCGCCTGCCCGGAGAGAGCGAGAGGAGGCGCCTGCCCGGAGAGAGCGAGAGGAGGCGCCTGCCCGGAGAGAGAGAGAGAGAGGAGGCGCCTGCCCGGAGAGGGGGAGAGAGAGAGGAGGCGCCTGCCCGGAGAGAGAGAGGAGGCGCCTGTCCGGAGAGAGAGAGAGGAGGCGCCTGCCCGGAGAGAGAGAGAGAGGAGGCGCCTGCCTGGAGAGAGAGTGAGAGAGGAGTCACCTGCCCGGAGAGAGAGAGAGAGGAGGCGCCTGCCCGGTGAGAGAGAGAGAGAGAGGAGGCGCCTGCCCGGAGAGAGAGAGAGGAGGCGCCTTCCCGGAGAGAGAGACAGGAGGCGCCTGCCCGGAGAGAGAGGAGGCGCCTGCCCGGAGAGAGAGAGAGAAGGCGCCTGCCCGGAGAGAGAGAGAGGAGGCGCCTGCCCGGAGAGAGAGAGAGGAGGCGCCTGCCCGGAGAGAAAGAGAGGAGGCGCCTGCCCGGAGAGAAAGAGAGGAGGCGCCTGCCCGGAGAGAGAGAAAGAGAGGAGGCACCTGCCCGGAGAGAGAGAGAGAGAGGAGGCGCCTGCCCGGAGAGAGAGAGAGAGAGGAGGCGCCGAACCGGAGAGAGAGAGAGAGAGAGGAGGTGCCTGCCCAGAGAGAGAGAGGGTGGAGGCGCCTGCCCGGAGAGAGAGAGAGAGAGAGAGAGAGAGAAGAGGCGCCTGCCTGGAGAGAGAGAGAGTGGAGGCGCCTGCCCAGAGAGAGAGAGAGAGGAGGCGCCTGCCCAGAGAGAGAGAGAGTGGAGGCGCCTGCCCGGAGAGAGAGAGAGAGAGAGAGTGGAGGCGCCTGCCCGGAGAGAAAGAGAGAGGAGGCGCCGAACTGGAGAGCAGCGACACCACATGGACCAGACTGCCCCCCTAGGAGAGTATTATAAATGTGTTTTTTACATTATACAGTGCGGCCTGGGTTCGTATATACAGTATTCTGGAATGCTGTATATAAGGGCTCAGTGGTGGTGGCCGCAGCTTATAGTCGCCAAATCTGGTGACAGGTTCCCTTTAAAGAGAATCTATCACCAGGTTTTTGCCACCTAATCTTAGGGGTACTTTGCACGTTGCGACATCGCTAGCATCAGCTAGCGATGCCGAGCGCGATAGTCCATGCCCTCGTCGCACATGCGATATCTTGTGATTGCTGCCATAGCGAACATTATCGCTACGGCAGCTTCACACGCACTTACCTGCCCTGTGATGTCGCTCTGGCCAGCGACCCGCCTACTTCCTAAGGGGGCGGGGCGTGCGGCGTCACAGCGACGTCACACGGCAGCCGTCCAATAGAAGCGGAGGGGTGGAGATGAGCGGGTCGTAAACATCCCGCCCACCTCCTTTCTTCCGCATAGCCGGTTGAGGCAGGTAAGGAGATGTTCCTCGCTCCTGCGGCTTCACACACAGCGATGTGTGCTGCCGCAGGAACGAGGAACAACATCGTATCACCTATTGGAGCGACATTATGAAAATGTCTGACACTACACAGATCACCGATTTACGACGCTTTTGCGATCGTTTATCGGCGCATCTAGGCTTTACACGTTGTGACGTCGTTACCGGCGCCGGATGTGCGTCACTTTCGATTTGACCCCGAAGATATCGCAGTAGCGATGTCACAGTGTGCAAAGTGCCCTTTAGAGCAGCATAATGTGTAGATAAATGGATTGTTTGCTGTAGTTATGATAAAATCACAGTTTTATCAGCAGGAGATTATCACTGGAGAGCTAGCACCTGCTGCCATGTAGTCCTCCATATACATTACCTCTATATAACGCCAAAGGGAGAAAAGGAAGTGTGCATTTAAGAGGGATACACCAGGTTAGTATAAAAAGGTACTTTATTACCCTGGGTACTGTATTATATTGCATGGCTCCCCTCTTTTGGCAACAGAGGATAGTCCAACCTTAACAGAGGTTGGGACATCTTTTTGATATAAAGCTTTTAGGCTTTATGATTTTTTAAATGATTTTAAGTGTGTGATCCTGTGTTCTATTTTTGTAATAAAGTACCTTTTTATACTAACCTGGTGTATCCCTCTTAAATGCACACTTCCTTTTCTCCCTTTGGCATATAATGTATTAAGTGTGCTGAGGTGAACCCATCTATTGTTATTGGGTAAAAATTATCCCCCCAGGTGGTGCCCTCCCCCCTCTGTCTCTGATACCTCTATATAACCCCGCCCCCACCACTGATTTGCGGTTGTCTGCTTATGCACAGTGCGCACAGAAAGCTGCCAATCAGTGATGTGGGTGGGGCTACATAGAGCTCAGCATTTTCAGCATTCAGAGAACTGCTAGATCTGCAGCAGATAAAACTGGGATTTTATCAAAACAGCCCAGTAAGTGATACATTATGCTGCTCTCATATGGGGTAGCAAACACTTAGTGATAGATTCCTTTTAATGGAAATCTGCCAGTAACATTTGCCCTTGGCTAGCAGGGGTAATGCAGGATAAGGCAGTATAAAACATTTCCATGAGTATCTATTTATACCTATATGACCTAGTTATGCAAAAATGCGTACTTTATTCATATGTAAATTTAGGCTCGCAGGTGCATTGGTGGGAATATCACTGCACTTGCAGTCCTTGCCAATACTGCCTACGGTATAGAACAGAACCACAGTCTCCACTGTCAATCAAGTAGCGGGTGGAGGCTCTGGTGGGGAGAAGCAAAGAGGAGCCGAGTACTGCAAGTGCACTGATTCACCAACTGGTGCACTTGCAAGCCTAATTTGCATATGAACTAAACATGAACTTCCACAGAATGGGGCACAAGATAAAGGTGTTCATGGGAATGTTTTATACCGCCCTATCCTGCACTACCTTTGCTGGCCACGCCATATTACTGATAGACTCCTTTTAAAATCATTGGTTGAATATCTGACTCCACCGTAAACATTGAGATTCAAATCAGCAAATGTGCTTGTTCTTTGTGGCCTGAAACACACATCCGTGAAACACGTGCGTGTTTGGTCCGTTTCCGTATATACCGGAGACACGGCCAAACGTGCACCAATGTTATTTAATGTTTGAGGACACATGTGCGTTTTTCATTAAGGTCTGTGGGTCCGTGTGCGTGCTACGTTTGTGTCTCCGTTTTGCACGGAAGCATGTCCGTTTTCAGCACGCAACACGCAGCACGGACCCAATAAAAGTCAATGGGTCTGTGCGCACGTCCGAGTGACATGAACGCATCTCTGTTTGCTCCCTGTAGGTTTTGTGCTTTTTTCATGTGATGTCGGTCTTTTTTCTTTTTCTGTTTCATGCTCTCCCTCAGTCGGTCGGTCGGTCTCTCTCTATGTCTGTTGGTCGGTCTCTCTGTCTTATCTGTCCCTCTCGCTGTCTGTCGGTCAGTTCCCCCCCTCTCTCATACTTACCGTTCCCCGATCCCCGGCGCGGCGCTGCATGGCTGTTCTCTAAACTCCGGCGGTTTTCCTCTTTTGAAAAAGCCGGCCGCTCATTAATCAATCTCGTATTCCCTGCTTTCCCCGCCCACCGGCGCCTATGATTGGTTGCAGTGAGACACGCCCTCACGCTGAGTGACAGGTGTGTCACTGCACCCAATCACAGCAGCCGGGGGGCGTGTCACTATGGAGTATAGAAATAAATAAATAATTTAAAAAACTGGCGTGCGGTCCCCCCAAATTTAATACCAGCCAGATAAAGCCATACGGCTGAAGGCTTGTATTCTCAGGATGGGGAGCTCCATTTTATGGGGAGCCCCCCAGCCTAACAATATCAGCCAGCAGACGCCCAGAATTGCTGCATACATTAGATGCGACAGTTCTGAGACTGTACCCGGCTCTTCCCGATTTGCCCTGGTGCGTTGGCAAATCTGGGTAATAAGGAGTTATTGGCAGCCCATAGCTGCCAATAAGTCCTAGATTAGTCATGTCAGGCGTCTCCCCGAGAAACCTTCCATGATTGATCTGTAAATTACAGTAAATAAACACACACAACTGAAAAATCCTTTATTAGAAATAACAAACACAAACACATTCCCTTGTTCACCAATTTAATCAGCCCCAAAAAGCCCTCCATGTCCGGCGTACTCCAGGATGGTCCAGCGTCGCTTCCAGCTCTGCTGCATGAAGGTGACCGGAGCAGCAGAAGAAACCGCCGCTCCTGTCACCTCCACGCAGCAAATGAAGAGAGTCGCGTGATCAGCTGTGCTGTCACTGAGGTTACCTGGATCCAGCGGTGGATGCAGCGGTGGCCGCGGGTAACCTCAGTGACAGCTCAGCTGATCGCGCTACTCACTGCCGCTCCGGTCAGCTCCACGCAGCAACTGAGGTTAGTATCGCGATCAGCTGAGCTGTCACTGAGGTTACCCGCGGCCACCACTGCATCCACCGCTGGATACAGGTAACCTCAGTGACAGCACAGCTGATCACGCGGCTCTCTTCATTTGCTGCGTGGAGGTGACAGGAGCGGCGGTTTCTTCTGCTGCTCCGGTCACCTTCATGCCGCAGAGCTGGAAGCGACGCTGGACCATCCTGGAGTACGCCGGACATGGAGGGCTTTTTGGGGCTGATTAAATTGGTGAACAAGGGAATGTGTTTATGTTTTTTATTTCTAATAAAGGATTTTTCAGTTGTGTGTGTTTTATTTACTGTAATTTACAGATCAATCATGGAAGGTATCTCGGGGAGACGCCTGACATGATTAATCTAGGATTTAGTGGCAGCTATGGCTGCCATTAACTCCTTATTACCCCGATTTGCCAACGCACCAGGGCAAATCGGGAAGTGCCGGGTACAGTCCCAGAACTGTCGCATATAATGTATGCGGCCATTCTGGGCGGCTGCTGACTGATATTGTTAGGCTGGGGGGCTCCCCATCCTGAGAATACCAGCCTTCAGCCGTATGGCTTTATCTGGCTGGTATTAAATTTGGGGGGGACCGCACGCTGTTTTTTTTAATTATTTATTTATTTATTTCTATACTCCATAGTGACACGCCCACCGGCTGCTGTGATTGGGTGCAGTGAGAGACCTGTCACTCAGCGTGGGGGCGTGTCTCACTGCAACCAATCATAGGCGCCGGTGGGCGGGGAAAGCAGGGAATACGAGATTGTTTAATGAGCGGCCGGCTTTTTCAAATTAGAAAGCCGCCGTAGCAGTGTGAACGCCGTGCAGCGCCGGTGATCGGTGAGTATGAGAGAGGGGGGGACACTTCAGTCACTCGGGGGATTAGCGGTCACCGGTGAATCCTTCACAGGTGACCGCTAATCAGCACACGGCACACAGACAGAGCCGCGGCATGACAATGAAGTCGGGTGAAGTTAACCCGAATTCATTCTCATCGCGCTACTCTGTCTGCTGTCTGCCGACATGTATCAACGACATTTTGCATCACACACGGACATTCCACACGGACAACACAAACACATGTCAGTTAAGTTTCACACGCACACACGAACATTTCACATGCACATACGGCTAGCATACGGGATACATACGCAGGCCACACATACCATAAAAACGGACCTAAAAAACGGAAAACGGACCCGAAAAACGGCCCGTTTTACACGGACGTGGTTTTAACGGATGTGTGTTTTCTGCCTAATAGGAAGGGATGAATAAGCTGCTGTGAAATGGGTCCAAACCATTGCATTCCTTAAAGGGAATCTATCAGCAAGTTTTTGCTATGTAATCTGAGGACAGCATGCTGCAGGGGTTAACCCAGAGAAGTCAGGGATGCCTGTCTTGTCACAGTCCAATAAGTTGTTTATTTGCGATTTTTGTTTAAGCAGCAAGACACTTATCAGTGCTTCGACTATAATGTCACACTCAAGGCAGTCCAGCACGCCCCCTCCTCTGATTGACACCTCACTGTATTGAGAGCCTCGAGGGGGCAGCACAGCTCTCTCAGCTCTGCTACATAGCTAAATCTTAAAATTCTGATTGTGTTAGAATGATTGTACCCAGTAATCTTAAATGATACATCGTTGGATTCAGGATCTCTTTGCCTACATCATGCTGCTCTCAGTTGAAGTAGCAAGAACCTGGTGCGAGTGGGGACAGAGAGATCCTGCTGTAGGTGGGGGCAGCTCTCTCAGCTCTGCTACATGGCTAAATCTAAAGATTCTGATTGTGTTAGAATGATTGCACCTAGTAATCTAAAGGCCACTTTACACACAGAGATAAATCTGCGGCAGATCTGTGGTTGCAGTGAAATTGTGGACAATCAATGCCTAGTATGTGGCTGTGTACAAATGGAACAATAAGTCCATGATTTCACTGCAACCACAGATCTGCCAAAGATTTATCTCTGCATGTAAAGTGGCCTTAAGTGATACATCATTGGATTCAGGATCTCTTTGCCTATATCTTGCTGCTCTCAGTTGACGTAGCAAGAACCTGGTGCAAGTGGGGACAGGGAGAGCCTGTTGTAGGCGGGGACAGATCTCTCAGCTCTGCTACATGGCTAATCTAAGAATTCTGATTGTGTCAGAACGGCTGACGCCAGTAATCTAAGTGATACATCGTTGGATTCAGGATCTCTTTCCCTACATTATACTGCTCTCAATTGAGGTAGCAAAAACCTGTTGTGGTTGCAGACAGAGAGAGCCTGGTGTAGGTGGGGACACCTCTCAGCTCTGCTACATTGCTAAATTTAAAAATTCTGATTGTTTGAGAACGGCTGCAGCCAGTAATCTAAGTGATACATCGTTGGATTCAGGATCTCTTTCCCTACATTATACTGCTCTCAATTGAGGTAGCAAAAACCTGTTGTGGTTGCAGACAGAGAGAGCCTGGTGTAGGTGGGGACACCTCTCAGCTCTGCTACATTGCTAAATTTAAAAATTCTGATTGTTTGAGAACGGCTGCAGCCAGTAATCTAAGTGATACATCGTTGGATTCAGGATCTCTTTCCCTACATTATACTGCTCTCAATTGAGGTAGCAAAAACCTGTTGTGGTTGCAGACAGAGAGAGCCTGGTGTAGGTGGGGACACCTCTCAGCTCTGCTACATAGCTAAATTTAAAAATTCTGATTGTTTGAGAACGGCTGCAGCCAGTAATCTAAGTGATACATCGTTGGATTCAGAATCTCTTTGCCTACATTATACTGCTCTCAGATGAGGCAGCAAAAACCTGCTCACAGATTCTCTTTTACAACTTTTCCACACATTTGCAGTTTTGGCCGACATTTATCTAATCTTACGGTGTGTACAACCAGATAATCGCCGCTAATCCTCATTATCAGTCGTATCGTCAGAATTATCTGTGCTTCAATAGCCGGTTTGAGAGATTCAGACCGTGAGCAGATCTTTCCCGTGCCTATGATTTATCCGGCTCACTCCTTTGCCTGATGGTTTTTCACACTGTGCTGCTTAATGATAACATCTACAATGTCTAAAAGCCTCTGTGAAATCTCGACAGGCGATGACTTTTTTTTTAATACGTTCCTCAAGAAATGGTTACATGACTGATCAGACACCTCTGTCTGGCTTGTGCCGTGCGCGAGGAAGAAAAGTCTTTCTTCAGCTATTTGATCATTCTTAAGACGTAGTCACAAGAGACTTTTCTCGTAGTGATGTCAAGTGTTTGCAGATCCATAGCCCTGGGATGAGCCGAGAAATGTTTTATGGGGCTACTTTCTTATAAAAAATGATGTGGCTTTGTATAATAATATTGAATGATGTGCTGGGATATCAGTCCGGTCATACAGGGTCCAGGGTGACACCTCCGTTCTCAAGGTTTGGGATTACATATTCTCAAACATGTGAGATTATGCAAACTATATGGGGACGAATGATAGAGGTAACAATGATTTATGACATGTCATGGGTAAATTAAAGGGTATTGAGTGTTAATGGGACTCTGTCAGCAGGTTTCTACAATGTAATCTGAAAACAGCATGCTGCAAGAGTTAAAACAAAGAATTCAGCCTTAAGGTGGTGTCACACACAGCGACAACGACAACGACGTCGCTGCTACGTCACCATTTTCTGTGACGTTGCAGCGACGTCCCGTCGCTGTCACTGTGTGTGACATCCAGCAACGAGCTGGCCCGTGCTGTGAGGTCGCCGCTCGTTGCTGAATGTCCAGCTTCATTTTTTGGTCGTCGCTCTCCCGCTGTGACGCACAGATCGCTGTGTGTGACAACGAGAGAGCGACGAAATGAAGCGAGCAGGGAGCAGGAGCCGGCAGCTGCGGTAAGCTGTAAACAAGGTAAACATCGGGTAACCAAGGTGGTTACCCGATATTTACCTTCGTTACCAGCCTCCGCCGCTCTCACGCTGCCAGCGCCGGCTCCCTGCTCTCTGCACATGTAGCTGCAGTACACATCGTGTAATTAACCCGATGTGTACTGTAGGTAGGAGAGCAGGGAGCCAGCGCTCAGTGTGCGCGGCTCCCTGCTCTCTGCACATGTTGCAGCACAGCGACGCGTGTCGTTATGATCGCTGCTTCGGCTGCTGTGTTTGACAGCTAAGCAGCGATCATAACAGCGACTTACAAGGTCGCTGCTACGTCACAGAAAATGGTGATGTAACAGCGACGTCGTTGTCGCTGTCGTTTAGTGTGACCCCAGCTTTATGTCTGTAATCAGTCTTTTTTTGTTTACCTGCAATATTAGCTTAAGCCTCTTATCTTTATCATTAGTGGGTCTCAGCAGCTCATGAGTTGTAGTCTGACTCTGCCCCCTCTATAATTAGAAGCTTCTGTCTATGGAAATGTGCACTGAAAGCCTGGGGTGGGCAGGGGCAGCTCTCTCACCTCTGCTGCATGCAAAATCTAAAATCGTTCACTGTGTCAGAACGGCTGCACACAGTAATCTAAGTGATACATCATTGGATTCAGGATCTCTTTGCCTACATCATACTGCTGTCAGATGAGGTAGCAAAAACTTGCTGACAGATTCCCTTTAATCCACATACTATATCACCAATCAGCTCTCAGACAGATCTATCAGACAGAAATTAAAAGCAGGAAATTTATGGTCCTTTTGCAAAGCCATATAATCTATCTTGAAAGCCTCTTTTATTTGGGCCGAAATGTAAAGTATTTTTAAAAACTGATCATTGGACCATGTAAACATGGCACTACTCTCCCATCATGGCTCCAGCACTGGGCTTTTCTCCATTCTTCTATGGGCGGCTGTATTAGTCTATGTTGGGATACTCTGTTTACCCGGCAAGTATCTCTGATGCCTTTTAAGGCCCATGTGTGCCTAAGTATTGAGAAAGCATGGTTCCGCGCTACCACTTGCTGTGCAGGAGTTTGTCTTGTCATCCACATCACTCAACTCTAGCAATGTGTCTAATCATCTTTTTAGCAAACTCCTGTCCATTATTCAGCAATCTGTAACAACTTCTGAGCCCAATCTTGTGAATCTTGTTTTCTACTGTCCTCAGAACTCTGCGGCAATAAGATACATAATATCAGTCATTCCTGCTAATACTGGTGAAGTTCACACCTTTGTCTCAGCGAGCAAGGTACCTATTATTAATCTCTGCTATTTCTATGCTGTCCATACTCTTAGCTGTTCCTCAGCTGCAAGTTTCCTATAGTGTACTATTTCTATATCTCCATTGCATCTCTGGAAGCAAGTTATCAGATTGCCTCCACTTCTACTATTTCTGTGCATAACTATATCTCTGCAAGCAAGGTACCAGATGGCCTTTACATCAACTGTTCATGTGTGTATCCAAACAGCCGACTCTGCTTTATCTGCTTTAACAACTTCCTAGCCCAGTCTTATAAATCCTGTTTCTACTGTCCTCAAAACTCTACTTCAATAAGATACCTGATATTGAAGTTATCCCTGCTAATACTTGGGAAGTTCACATCTTTGTCTCAGTGAGCAAGGTGCCTGATTATTATTTATCTCTGCCATTTCTATGCTGTCCATACTTCAGCTGTTCTGTTCTTGTGAGTAACCACATCTCAGCTACAAGTTTCCTATACATGTACCATTCCTGTGTCTCTATTGCATCTCTGGAAGCAAGTTATCACATTGCCTCTACATCTACTATTTCTGTGCGTAACCATATCTCCGCAAGCAAGTTACCAGATTGCTTTTTCATCAACTGTTCATGTGTGTATCCAAACAGCCGACTCTGCTTTATCTGCTTTAACAACTTCCTAGCCCAGTCTTGTGAATACTGTTTCTACTGCCCTCTCAACTCTTCTGCAATAAGATAATGGATATCAAAGTTATCCCTGCTAATACTGGTGAAGTTCACAACTTTGTCTCCCCAAGCAAGGTACCTGATTATTATTAATCTTTGCTATTTCTATAAAATCCATACTCTCAGCTTTTCTGTTCTTGTAAGTAACTATACCTAAGCTGCAATTTGACTATACAAGTACTATTCTTGTGTCTCTGCAAGCAAGTTATCAGATTGCCTCTACATCTAGTATTTCTGTGTATTAGGCCGGGGTCACACGGGGATTACTGCTATCCCCTCGCATGACACTCTGCTCACGCTGACAGTACAGCAGAGCCGAGTGTCATGCTAGTGTCCCTGCGACTGAGGTCCGATCGTGCGAGCGAACCTCAGCTGCAGGGGGCGGGCCGGCACTGAAGAGGGGAGGGAGGGATTTATTTCCCTCTCTCCTCCATAGCCGGCTATTGCCATTCTCTCCCTGCACTCGTAGTACACCGCTGTACCGCCAGTGCAGTGCGATTTTTCTCTCGCCCCATAGACTTGAATGGGTGCAAGAGAAAACAGGATCGCATTACACCCGCAGCATGCTGCAATTGTTTTCTTGGTCCAATTAGGACTGAGAAAATAATCGCTCATGTGCGCTGACACACAGGCTAATATTGGTTCGAGTGGAATGCAATTTTGTTTATCGCACTCCACTCGCACCGATTTTCATGCCGTGTGGCTTAGGCCTTACTGTATCTCTGCAAGCAAGTTACCAGATTGCCTTTACATCAACTGTTCCTGTGTGTATCCACACACCCGACTCTGTTTTATCTGGTGCTTCCTGCTCCCCTTGTGTATTTGCCATCCTGCATAACCCCTTGTCTTTGGCCTCGCTGATCCACATGCCGTCTGGCAAGACTCACTCCGCTGTACCATCATTTATGGTCTGTACTGCTTGCTCTGATCTCTGGCTTAGAGAAATCACCTCATCACATGAGCCTCTAATGGAAGCGATCATTCAACTTTTGAGCAAAATACATGGCCTAAAGATAATCTATCGACAACACAACTTTCCACGTAAACTGCTATAGACAATATGCAAACTGAATGAAGACTCTTCGATTGCACTAATTCTCCCCATATATCGAGCCATATAAAAGGGGCTTTCAATTTGCTATTTTGTCTATCAGTGATCGTTATGGGCAGAAATTGCCATAAAAACATGTATGTCATTGTGGGTTTTCTATTTGCCAATGTATATCATCCATCCCTGGCATTAGCCGGTACAATGACTTATATTTCCTCTTCCGTCTTCCTCTTTATCGCGTGTCGTTGGAGTCGGTGTTGAATTCCAGCGAGTTTTTGTTGTATCCCATTATATTCTGTATATACAAGGCAGAGTTACGAGATATACAGACTCCCAGTCTCAGGTTTCAGGTCTTTATCAGCAATTTTTCTGATGATTGCTCATACCCACTGCAGAATATCAAATGGAAGTTCCGTTTTTCAGATATTCACTACATCACAGTGTACAGGAGAATACGTGGCACTTCTGTGGGTACATCTTAATGTTGCAAAAGTTTTTTACCCATTGTCTTTTTATGATTCTGAGAACACCTATAGGAAAAAATGCTGCTGTAAACCCACTCCAGCAATAGCTTATCTTTGGTGACAATGAATGACCAGGCATGTTGAAATTCAATATGCCCAATCCCTCCTGACAATTTGTGCTTGGGATACAGTCTGGAGGCCCCATATACACAAGATCATTGAGTGACTTTTATCTTCTGTGTAAGACGCCCATAAAAGTGTGGGTCAATTATTATTCAACCCCTAGGTTTAATATTTTGTGGAATAACCCTTGTTTGCAATTACAGCTAATAATCGTCTTTTATAAGACCTGATCAGGCCGGCACAAGTCTCTGGAGTTATCTTGGCCCACTCCTCCATGCAGATCTTCTCCAAGTTATCTAGGTTCTTTGGGTGTCTCATGTGGACTTTAATCTTGAGCTCCTACCACAAGTTTTCAATTGGGTTAAGGTCAGGAGACTGACTAGGCCACTGCAACACCTTGATTTTTTCCCTCTTGAACCAGGCCTTGGTTTTCTTGGCTGTGTGCTTTGGGTCGTTGTCTTGTTGGAAGATGAAATGACAACCCATCTTAAGATCCTTGATGGAGGAGCGGAGGTTCTTGGCCAAAATCTCCAGGTAGGCCGTGCTATCCATCTTCCCATGGATGCGGACCAGATGGCCAGGCCCCTTGGCTGAGAAACAGCCCCACAGCATGATGCTGCCACCACCATGCTTGACTGTAGGGATGGTATTCTTGGGGTCGTATGCAGTGCCATCCAGTCTCCAAATGTCACGTGTGTGGTTGGCACCAAAGATCTCGATCTTGGTCTCATTAGACCAGAGAACCTTGAACCAGTCTGTCTCAGAGTCCTCCAAGTGATCATGAGCAAACTGTAGACGAGCCTTGACATGACGCTTTGAAAGTAAAGGTACCTTACGGGCTCGTCTGGAACGGAGACCATTGCGGTGGAGTACGTTACTTATGGTATTGACTGAAACCAATGTCCCCACTGCCATGAGATCTTCCCGGAGCTCCTTCCTTGTTGTCCTTGGGTTAGCCTTGACTCTTCGGACAAGCCTGGCCTCGGCACGGGTGGAAACTTTCAAAGGCTGTCCAAGCCGTGGAAGGCTAACAGTAGTTCCATAAGCCTTCCACTTCCGGATGATGCTCCCAACAGTGGAGATAGGTAGGCCCAACTCCTTGGAAAGGGTTTTGTACCCCTTGCCAGCCTTGTGACCCTCCACGATCTTGTCTCTGATGGCCTTGGAATGCTCCTTTGTCTTTCCCATGTTGACCATGTATGAGTGCTGTTCACAAGTTTGGGGAGGGTCTTAGTCAGAAAAGGCTGGAAAAAGAGATAATTAATCCAAACATGTGAAGCTCATTGTTCTTTGTGCCTGAAATACTTCTTAATACTTTAGGGGAACCAAACAGAATTCTTGTGGTTTGAGGGGTTGAATAATAAATGACTCTCTGAATAAACTTTTCACAATTTAAAAAAAAATAAAAAAAGAAATAACATTCTTTTTTGCTGCAGTGCATTTCACACTTCCAGGCTGATCTACAGTCCAAATGTCACAATGCCAAGTTAATTCCGAATGTGTAAACCTGCTAAAACTGCAGGGGGTTGAATACTACTTGTAGGCACGGTACGTATGTATGTGTGTGTTTATATGCATATATATATATGTGTATTTATATATATATATATATATATATATATATATATATATATAATACGCGTATCCATTGGGCTCTATTCCTTCACACCTTCGTATGTCTGGTATACATCGGTATACCTTTTTCCAGTTCAGAATGACTGTGCTTTCCTACACAGTGGCTGACACAAAAGACAATGGCATTTGTCATAATTAGTGATGAGCACTACCATGCTCGGGTGCTTGGTACTCGTAATGAGCAGTCGAATACTCAGATGTTCGCAACTCATGCATCGAGTGTAATAGAAGTCAATGGAGAACTTGAGCGTTCTTCCGGAAGAGTTCCCCATTGTCATCCTTAATACTCAGTACTTGAGTCGTAAAAATCTGAGTGTCCGACTGCTCAATACGAGTACAGAGCACCCGAGCATGGTAGTGTCCGCTCATCACTAGTTACGAGTACAGAGCACCCGAGCATGGTAGTGCCCGCTCATCACTAGTTACGAGTACAGAGCACCCGAGCATGGTAGTGCCCGCTCATCACTAGTTACGAGTACAGAGCACCCGAGCATGGTAGTGCCCGCTCATCACTAGTTACGAGTACAGAGCACCCGAGCATGGTAGTGCTCACTCATCACTGGTTACGAGTACAGAACACCTGAGCATGGTAGTGTCCGCTCATCACTAGTTACGAGTACTGAGCACCCGAGCATGGTAGTGCCCGCTCATCACTAGTTACGAGTACTGAGCACCCGAGCATGGTAGTGCCCGCTCATCACTGGTTACGAGTACAGAGCACCAGAGCATGGTAGTGCCCACTCATCACTGGTTACGAGTACAGAGCACCCGAGCATGGTAGTGCCCGCTCATCACTAGTTACGAGTACTGAGCACCCGAGCATGGTAGTGCCCGCTCATCACTAGTTACGAGTACAGAGCACCCGAGCATGGTAGTGCTCGCTCATCACTGGTTACGAGTACAGAGCACCCGAGCATGGTAGTGCCCACTCATCACTGGTTACGAGTACAGAGCACCCGAGCATGGTAGTGCTCACTCATCACTGGTTACGAGTACAGAGCACCCGAGCATGGTAGTGCCCGCTCATCACTAGTTACGAGTACAGAGCACCCGAGCATGGTAGTGCCCGCTCATCACTGGTTACGAGTACAGAGCACCAGAGCATGGTAGTGCCCACTCATCACTGGTTACGAGTACAGAGCACCCGAGCATGGTAGTGCTCACTCATCACTGGTTACGAGTACAGAGCACCCGAGCATGGTAGTGCCTGCTCATCACTGGTTACGAGTACTGAGCACCCGAGCATGGTAGTGCCCGCTCATCACCACTGATAAAACAAGAGGCTGCTGCATCTGCTGGAAAGTTGGGCCTAAAGATACGTCATTAATATTAAATTCCCCAAAAAAATCTCTTTAAGTAGGATATAATGTGGCATATGCTGGACCTGAAAAAGGGAAAAACATATTAGTCAAGATGAACACCGACAAAAATTAATTTTTGTGCAGATTATATAATAAAAGCTGTTGTGGATAAGGATAATGTTCTTCCGTCACCAATTGATCGTCCCAGAGTCTTTGTTTTTGACCCTGACATTCTTGAGTCAATGTTACATAAATTTCTTTCATTTTTTTCAGTACATGTCGTGTCTGGGAAACAAAGTAGCACAAGCAAAGTTTGAGTCTAAAGTGCCAGCCTTTTATTACAAGCCAACAACGTCTGACTGCCAGTGAGTAATCCATTATATAAACCTTTTGTTTTATCTTTCAGCATTTTTTTGGAAAACCGTTGTCCCTCGAAATTTGTTTAAAATCAAACTGTGCTTTATTCACCCTTCCTGGGTCCAGCGCTGAGTGTTTGCTGCAGCCAATCAGTGAGCTCAGCAGTAGTTAGCAGACACTAGGAGCATTGGTGTCTTAGTGCTGGACCCGGGAAGGGTGAGTAAACCAGAGATTGATTGTTTTGGGTTTTTGGTTTTTTTTGTGAGATCCTTATCTAGGGGAGCTAAATGGTCACAATGCGTTCCCCCCAAAGGCAATGACTCGTAACCATGCTTTTAGGCTGAGTTCACGTGTTCTGTTGTCATCCATTAGAACGGATCCTGCAGAGATCCATTGGGAAACTGATTTCTGTCGGATCCGTTTTTTTAACATGGGAGTCTATGGAGGACAGATCCGTTACAGGTTTGCTATTTATCGTCCATCCTTAACGGCTCAGGTAAGAAAAGAACGGATCTGTTACAAGTGCAAATACAACAATGGCTAAATAACAATCCTTCCTCCGAAGACTCCAATGTTAATCCGACAAATCAGTTATTTAACAAAGGACAAAAAAGTTGTTTGCATGAATACTGGACATGGGAACTCAACCATTGGCACTTTATTATGAGCAGGGGTCGCACACGTTTGATTGGACATTTTTTGGCATTTGGCTAACACCTAACCCCTATTACTGCGCCTCTCCATTCCAAAGAGCTGTCCTCCTTTTTACCTGTGTAAATCTAGCCTTGTTATCTCATTGTGTTCCTTAACTCTTCTCTATGAGCATAGCATTTAGGACCCCTCATATATATATATATATATATATATATATATATAATTAGCTGTAGTACCCGGCGTCGCCCGGGATAGTAACTGTCTCTCTTTCTCTCCCCTTCTCTCCAAGTGTCTGTCACTCTCTCTCTTGTCTATCTCTGTATCTCTTTGTCTGTCTGTCTCTATCTGTCTCTCTGTCTGTCTCTTTCCCTGTCTGTCTCTGTATTTTTTGTCTGTCTCTATCTGTATATCTCTCTCTCTGTCTCTTTCCCGGTCTGTCTCTGTCTCTTTCCCGGTCTGTCTCTGTCTGTTTGTCTACCTGTATGTCTGTCTGTCTCAGTGTCTCTGTCTGTCTCAGTGTCTCTGTCTGTCTCTTTCCCGGTCTGTCTCTTTCCCGGTCTGTCTCTTTCCCGGTCTGTCTCTTTCCCGGTCTGTCTCTTTCCCGGTCTGTCTCTTTCCCGGTCTGTCTCTTTCCCGGTCTGTCTCTTTCCCGGTCTGTCTCTTTCCCGGTCTGTCTCTTTCCCGGTCTGCCTCTTTCCCGGTCTGCCTCTTTCCCGGTCTGCCTCTTTCCCGGTCTGCCTCTTTCCCGGTCTGCCTCTTTCCCGGTCTGCCTGTGTCTGTCTCTTTAACCGGTCTCTTTCCCTGTCTGCCTGCCTCTGTCTCTCTGTCTCTCTCTATCTGTCTCTCCACCGGTATCATATTACCTCACACATAAGCTTCTTATACTTAGAATTTCCTTCATTGCCTATAGGAGCCAGTCACAGCTCCTATTAATGACCTGTAACTCCCAGTCCCATTGATGTTAATGTAAGCAGTTTTATGGCGAATTACTGTACAGTGCGGGGTTAAATTTTACACTAAAAACATAGTCTATGACGTTCTCTTAGTCAAATGAGGTGTCTGTACAAAGTTTCGAGATTGTAAATGCGACGGTGCGGTTACCTTTAGCGGATATACACCCACATACACACATACATACACATACACTCTCACATATTATATATATATATATATATATATATATATATATATATATATATATATATAGGTATGTATGTAAGCATGCATGCATGTATGTATGCATGCATGTATGTATGCATGCATGCATGCATGCATGCACACGCTTACACACATATATATGCACACACACTCAGCTTTATATATTAGGTATTTATATATAAGGAGAAAAGATCATAATTCAAGAGGAAAGGCGCAAAAACAAAAGAAACGTATTGCTAAATTCTGAATTTACACAAGGTAAAACATTACAGATTTAGCACTAGCGACCGGTCCCCTTTATGTCTTTAATTAACCCCAGACATACTTGCAGCCATCCCTTTAAATTGGCAGAACATCGCTCTTTGATGACAGGGACAATGGTCTTTTTCTGACCTTATTGTATTTTGGGCGACTTATCGACCCTTGTACGCTGCGGTGACACGTGTGAGCAGATAAGGCGGCATTGACGATGTGTCCTTTGTGCCTGCAGGGTGCTCCGCGAGCAGTGGATCAGAGCCAAGTACGAAAGGAAAGAGTTTGTCTACATAGAGAAGCAGGAGCCGTACTCCGCAGGTATGGACACCCTCCGCCTACAGCTTGTCCTAATCCTTTTGCCGCCTGGAGTGAAATAAACCAGAACGCAGCGCAGCACACCGGCCGCTCCACAATCTTCCAGGATCAAACCGCGCTTTATAAATATTATAACAATTTCAGCTCTGCTGTGTACTTATAGGCTATTAATGCCTTTGGTTGGCAATGAAAAATCCGTGCCAGTCCAGACAGATATTTTAGGATTTAGTTTTATTATTTTGTTCTGCACAGTTGCTCGGGCATATGATTCTTAAAGTGACAGCGCCCTTTTTTTTTTTTTTTACATCCAATTTTTTGTTCAAATGAACCTGTCAAAAACCTTAACCCCTGTCCCCAAGTTAATTTATATGATTGTATAGCCCTTTAAAAAAATAAACCAGTTGATCCCTTTAAGACCCAAGGTGCTGCTCCAATAGCGTTTTGATGTTGTGTCTGGAAGTACTTTGGGGCATCACAATGCACATGTAGCTCTTCAGCATCATTGTGCATTTTCTATCTAGCAGCGTCCTCGCCTGGCTGATTGTGATGTCAGTGACTGTGAACCAGAGAAAACGACCTGTCAATTGTGTCCTCCCTACTATAGGAGACCGCAGAAGGTAGAAAGTGGAGTTCCCTGCTATAAGAATCCGTAGCAAGTAGAGGGTGGAGCTCCCTGCCATAAATGTCCGCAGATAGTAGAGGGTGGAGCTCCCTGCTATAAGAATCCGTAGCAAGTAGAGGGTGGAGCTCCCTGCTATAAGAATCCGTAGCAAGTAGAGGGTGGAGCTCCCTGCTTTAAGAGTCCACAGCTAGTAGGGGGTGGAGGTCCCTGCTGTAAGAGTCCGCAGCTTGTAGGGGGTGGAGCTCCCTGCTTTGAGTCCACAGCAGGTAGAGGGGGAACTCCCTGCTATAAGAGTCTGTAGCTAGTAGGGGGTAGAGCTCCTTGCCATAAGAGTCTGCAGCTAGTAGGGGGTGGAGCTCCCTGCCATAAGAGTCTACAGCAAGTAGAGGGTGGAGCTCCCTGCTATAAGAGTCCGCAGCTAATAGAGGGTGGAGCTCCCTGCTATAAGAATCCGTAGCAAGTAGAGGGTGGAGCTCCCTGCTATAAGAGTCTGCAGCTAGTAGGGGGTGGAGCTCCCTGCTATAAGAATCCGTAGCAAGTAGAGGGTGGAGCTCCCTGCTATAAGAATCCGTAGCAAGTAGAGGGTGGAGCTCCCTGCCATAACAGTCCGCAGCTAGTAGGGGGTGGAGCTCCCTGCTATAAGAGTCCGCAGCTAGTAGAGGGTGGAGCTCCCTGCCATAAATGTCCGCAGATAGTAGAGGGTGGAGCTCCCTGCTATAAGAATCCGTAGCAAGTAGAGGGTGGAGCTCCCTGCTATAAGAATCCGTAGCAAGTAGAGGGTGGAGCTCCCTGCTATAAGAGTCCACAGCTAGTAGGGGGTGGAGGTCCCTACTGTAAGAGTCCGCAGCTTGTAGGGGGTGGAGCTCCCTGCTGTAAGAGTCCGCAGCTTGTAGGGGGTGGAGCTCCCTGCTTTGAGTCCACAGCAGGTAGAGGGGGAACTCCCTGCTATAAGAGTCTGTAGCTAGTAGGGGGTAGAGCTCCTTGCCATAAGAGTCTGCAGCTAGTAGGGGGTGGAGCTCCCTGCTATAAGAGTCTACAGCAAGTAGAGGGTGGAGCTCCCTGCTATAAGAATCCGTAGCAAGTAGAGGGTGGAGCTCCCTGCTATAAGAATCCGCAGCAAGTAGAGGGTGGAGCTCCCTGCTATAAGAGTCTGCAGCTAGTAGGGGGTGGAGCTCCCTGCTATAAGAATCCGTAGCAAGTAGAGGGTGGAGCTCCCTGCTATAAGAATCCGTAGCAAGTAGAGGGTGGAGCTCCCTGCCATAACAGTCCGCAGCTAGTAGGGGGTGGAGCTCCCTGCTATAAGAGTCCGCAGCTAGTAGAGGGTGGAGCTCCCTGCTATAAGAATCCGTAGCAAGTAGAGGGTGGAGCTCCCTGCTATAAGAATCCGTAGCAAGTAGAGGGTGGAGCTCCCTGCCATAAAAGTCCGCAGCTAGTAGAGGGTGGAGCTCCCTGCTATAAGAATCCGCAGCTCGTAGGGGGTTGAGCTCCCTGCTATAAGAGTCCGCAGCTAGTAGAGGGTGGAGCTCCCTGCTATAAGAATCCGTAGCAAGTAGGGGGTGGAGCTCCCTGCCATAAGAGTCCGCAGCTAGTAGAGGGTGGAGCTCCCTGCCATAAGAGTCCGTAGCTAGTAAAAGGTGGAGCCCTCTGAAAATAAGAGTCCACAATGGGTAGAGGGTGAAATCTCCCTGCCATTAGGGTCAGCAGCTGGTAGATGGTGGAGTCTTCCTGCCATAAGAGTTTGCAGCAGGTAACGTTGGATTCTTCTTGCTATAGGAGTCCACAGCAGTTTGAGGGTAGAGTATGGATGTGATGTCTAGGCCGACTCTCACAGGTCCCAAGCTACCCAACTAAAGACTTCCTGTCTAGCCTTCTCTAGAGGGGGCACACTACATACAAATATCCACTATATAAATCCATATACAGTGAGCTCCCCCTAGTGGTGATTGCAGGCATAAAATAATTTATCATGTCAGGAAAGCACAGATCCACTCTCTACATACAGTATATGCAGAAAGTAATCAGGAAATTTGGATATGTTAGATATATACGAGCATCTCTGTGTAGCAGTATCACACTGCTCTGGAATCCTATACATATCATGCCTGGAAAATTAATAGGATCAAGGTGATCAAAGGGTGCAAATAATTTACATTTTTGTGTATGGCATGATGTACTCTAGGGGCTATATGCTGGCTTAAAAGTCTATGGCCACATGCTGATACATAACACAACTGGTGGGAGCCACATGGAGGCTCACAGCACTGTGCGTATTCGCAGACCCTCCCCTCCGCATACATTATTCATGTTTCCTGCTCAATATCAATTCTATCTGCTGGTAAGAGGAAAGGCCTGAGCGGGCAGAATTTACCATGTTTATTAATAATTTATACATATATTTATTTGGAATGCCCTTCTTCAGCAGAACAAGCTCTTTTTATGTTTTGCTTAGCATTTTCCAAATCAGCAGAGGGGCTCGAATAAAATGTGTTGTAATAATTACTTATGCATGAATCCGTGCCATTGATGATAAGGATGTGGCACTGCAAAGCTTTCCGCTACAATGCTGGAATCGTGTCTTGGCATCAAATCCATGTTACTGCAGTTCTAATCAGGGAGGATGGTAAGGGGCATTATATATTGCCTCTGCTGTCAGTTATAAATACGGTTTCCATGGGCAGAATGCTCAAGCCACTCCGTTGACCATGTCCGAACCTAGAAAATTTGATGATATAAATACACAGTGCAATCCGATAAAATATAAAGGCTGAGTGCAGGTCTGTGGGTGCGAGAAAAAAATTGGACGTCACACAAACCATCCATTTTTTTTACAGATGCTTTACTATTCTGTAATGGGAGTGTGAACCAGGGTAAGTACAATTTATAACTGACAGCTAGAAGTAGCCATTGGGATTTTAAATAGAAAGTGGCTCCAGACAAGGCTGACAGTAGATTTTGGAATATAACAGAGGACAAGGACTTGGTCAAGAAGATCCTGAGATCAGTAATAGGAAGTAAACTAGCTGAGCAGTATAATCAGTGTAATAAGAGGTGTGAACCAGGGTAAGTACAATTTATAACTGGCAGATAGAAGTAACTATTGGGGATTTAAATAGAAAGTGGCTCCGGACAAAGGCTGACAGTAGATTTTTGAATATAACAGAGGACAAGGACTTGGTCAGGTAGATCCCGAGCAAACTAGGTGAGCAGTAGGAACAGAGTAATATGAGTGTGAACCAGGGTAAGTACAACTTATAACTGGCAGCTAGAAGTAGCCATTGGGGGTTTAAATAGAAAGTGGCTCCGGACAAAGGCTGACAGTAGATTTCTGAATATAACAGAGGACAAGGACTTGGTCAGGTAGATCCCGAGCAAACTAGGTGAGCAGTAGGAACAGAGTAATAGGAGTGTGAACCAAGGTATGTACAACTTATAACTGGCAGCTAGAAGTAGCCATTGGGGGTTTAAATAGAAAGTGGCTCCGGACAAAGGCTGACAGTAGATTTCTGAATATAACAGAGGACAAGGACTTGGTCAGGTAGATCCCAAGCAAATTAGGTGAGCAGTAGGAACAGAGTAATAGGAGTATGAACCAAGGTATGTACAATTTATAACTGGCAGATAGAAGTAGCCATTGGGGGTTTAAATATAAAGTGGCTCCGGACAAAGGCGGACAGTAGATTTCTGAATATAACAGAGGACAAGGACTTGGTCAGGTAGATCCCAAGCAAACTAGGTGAGCAGTAGGAACAGAGTAATAGGAGTGTGAACCAAGGTATGTACAATTTATAACTGGCAGATAGAAGTAGCCATTGGGGGTTTAAATAGAAAGTGGCTCCGGACAAAGGCTGACAGTAGATTTCTGAATATAACAGAGGACAAGGACTTGGTCAGGTAGATCCCAAGCAAACTAGGTGAGCAGTAGGAACAGAGTAATAGGAGTGTGAACCAAGGTAAGTACAACTTATAACTGGCAGATAGAAGTAGCCACTGAGGGTTTAAATAGAAAGTGGCTCCAAACAAGGCTGACAGCAGATTTCTGAATATAACAGAGGACAAGGACTTGGTCAGGTAGATCCCGACATCAGTAATAGGAAGCAAACTAGCTGAGAAGAAGGAACAGAGCAATAGGTGTGTGAACCAGGGTAAGCACAACGTATAACTGGCAGATAGAAGTAGCCGCTGGGGGTTTAAATAGCCTTGTCCGGAGCCACTTACTAACAGCAGATTTCTGAATATAACAGCAGCAAGATTAATGTACAACAGGACCGTGTTTATATACTACAACACCATCAGTGTGTAAGCACAGAGGTCATAAAAGAGGGTCAATACACCCCTGTAACAATTTGCAGCCAGAATAATTACATTACTAACCGAAAATCTATCTAATTCTTGCATGACTGGGCCACAGTCTACAAATACTTGACAGAAAGACTACAGTACTTCCCTTGTAGCACCCCCGCAGGGGACTTAGGGCATTACATTTTGCTTTTTATGCAATGAATGGACATGCCAGGTACTCCAAAGCAAAAGACACTTCTATAGTCACCCACTGCCTCTGTATTACATCTTATCTTCTTCTTCTTTATTTTTTTTTATATAGCGCAATCATATTCCACAGCGCTTTACATACATCAGGAACACTGTCCCCATTGGGGCTCACAATCTAAATTCCCTATCAGTATGTCTTTGGAGTGTGGGAGGAAACCAGAGTACATGGAAGAAACCCATGCAAACACAGGGAGAACATAAAAAACTCTTTGCAGATGTCATCCTTGGTGGGATTTGAACCCAGGACCCCAGCGCTGCAAGACTGTAGTGCTAACCACTGAGCCACCATGTCGCCCACTCTTACCTTTTGTGTTCCAGGAAATCTTTAATATACTTTTTGCTTTGCTCATGGTTGGAGATGTTTGCTACCATTTTACATCTATGTGTGTAAGCAAGAGTGGTGCGCTTGGTTCAGGAGCATGAAGACCCTTTTATGTATCACTAATGGGTTCAACTAAAATCCCGTATATACTAGAGTATAAGCCAAGGTGTTCAGCCCTTTTTTTATGCTGAAAACATCCTTTGCTCATACTCTAGTGGGGGTCCCACAAAAAAATATTCTCACCTGTCCTCCGTTCCTGCGGTGTCCTCTTACCTGCTTCTTGGACCGCAGGCACAATAGATCCCTCGATCGCTTCCGGGATAGAGGCAGCCGCTGTTGTCAGCGCTTTACTTCAGTTGTGCTGCAAAGCATTCAACTGAAGTATAGTGCAGACGATAACAGCAGCGGCACAGCCCGCGATCACCAAAGGGTCTATTGTGCCTGCGGTCCGCAAGAAGCAGGTAAGAGGACACCGCAGGAACGGTGAACAGGTGAGAATAATTTTCTGTGTGTGTGTGTGTGTGTGTGTGTGTGTGTGTGTGTGTGTGAACAATGGCATAATAGGGGATATTACTCATACCTACAGGAGACAATATGGACACATTACTAAAGAGGACAATATGCGCACATTGCTACAGGGGACAATATGGGCACATTGCTACAGGGGACAATATGGGCACATTACTACAGGGGACAATATGGCCACATTACTACAGGGGACAATATGGACACATTGCTGCAGGGGACAATATGGGCACATTGCTGCAGGGGACAATATGGGCACATTGCTGCAGGGGACAATATGGGCACATTGCTGCAGGGGACAATATGGGCACATTGCTGCAGGGGACAATATGGGCACATTGCTGCAGGAGACAATATGGACACATTTCTGCAGGGGACAATATGGGCACATTGCTGCAGGGGACAATATGGGCACATTGCTACAGGGGACAATATGGGCACATTGCTACAGGGGACAATATGGGCACATTGCTACAGGGGACAATATGGGCACATTGCTACAGGGGGCAATATGGGCACATTACTACCAGTTGCTACTGCATTTCCTACCCTAGGCTTATACTCGAGTCAATAAGTCTTCCCAGTTTTTTTGTGGTAAAATTAGGGGCCTTGGCTTACCCTCTGGTCGGCTTATACTCGAGTTTTTTTCTGGAGTCCTTTTCTGGAAGCTTTTGTTAAATTGAAGACTTTCCTTAATCCTCAAGATTATTATAGTATTTTTTTTTTACCTACCATATCAAAAATTATAATTTTTAATGATGGTGTTAAAAGTATAAAGCTCACAGCCATCATGGCAGAAGGTCATCTAGAAATACACCGAGCCATGAAAAGGGAGTTGAAGATAGCTGTATAATAATATTAATATGACAACATAATCTGCGGTCGCAGCTTGAGGAGCCTTTCATTCCTAGAACTGTTCACCTTGACATATAAAATCAGTCAAGCACACACTTTTTATTCTATTACAAACCGAAGGTTAAAAAAAGAGGAAAAAAATCGAGAAATCCGCTGACCTGGCACTTGATAAACACGTTACTGAAAAACATTTTAAAATTCCATTTTGCTGAGAATAGATGTAGTGCTGTAGAGGGCCCAATTATCCTGTCAGAGGAACATGCAAATGATCTCTATCTCACCTTCCCTAGGCTGGATGGCACGCTGAAAACAAATTACAAGTGGGGGTTAACCCTTCCATATAAACCACGAAAAGAAAATAGCTTCTGATTGAATCTCTGCTGCATCTGGGACCGGCTGAGACAACCTTTTGGCCTCATGGCTGGAGTTGGTGACCTCACTATGCTTAGATCAGTGACATCACTTATCATATGAGTGTAAAGGGTTTGGTCACCATCCGGAACCGGCCGAGACCACCTTTGGCCTCGTGGCTATGGTTGGTGACATCACTATGCTTAGATCAGTGACATCACTTATTGTATGAGTGTAAAGGGTTTGGTCACCATCGGGGACAGGTTGAGCCAACCTTTGGCCTCATGGCTGAGGTTGGTGACATCACTATGCTTAGATCAGTGACATCAGTTATCATATGACTGTAAAGGGTTTGGCCACCATCAGGGACCGGCGGAGCCAACCTTTGGCCTTGTGGCTGGTGTTGGAGACTTCACTAGGCTTAGATCAGTGACATCAGTTATCATATCAACCATATAAACCATGAAATGAAAATAGCTTCTGATTCAATCTCTGCTGCATCAGGGACCGACTGAGACAACCTTTTGGCCTCATGGCTATGGTTGGGGACATCACTATGCTTAGCTCAGTGACATCACTTATTGTATGAGTGTAAAGGGTTTAGCCACCATCGGGGACCGGCCGATACAACCTTTAGCCTCGTGGCTATGGTTGGTGACCTCACTATGCTTAGATCAGTGACATCACTTATTGTATGAGTGTAAAGGGTTTAGTCACCATCGGGGACAGGTTGAGACAACCTTTGGCCTCATGGCTGGGGTTGTAGACATCACTATATGCTTAGATCAGTGACATCACTTGTCGTATGAGTGTAAAGAGTTTGGCCATCATCGGGGACCAGCCGAGACAACCTTTGGCCTCATGGCTATGGTTGGTGACATCACTATGCTTAGATCAGTGACATCACTTATTGTATGAGTGTAAAGGGTTTAGTCACCATCGGGGACAGGTTGAGACAACCTTCGGCCTCATGGCTGGGGTTGTAGACATCACTATATGCTTAGATCAGTGACATCACTTATTGTATGAGTGTAAAGGGTTTGGTCACCATTTGGGACAGGTTGAGCCAACCTTTGGCCTCATGGCTGAGGTTGGTGACATCACTATGCTTAGATCAGTGACATCAGTTATCATATGACTGTAAAGGGTTTGGCCACCATCACGGACCGGCGGAGACAACCTTTGGCCTTGTGGCTGGTGTTGGAGACTTCACTAGGCTTAGATCAGTGACATCAGTTATCATATGAACCATATAAACCATGAAATGAAAATAGCTTCTGATTCAATCTCTGCTGCATCGGGGACCGACTGAGACAACCTTTTGGCCTCATGGCTATGGTTGGGGACATCACTATGCTTAGCTAAGTGACATCACTTATCATATGAGTGTCAAGGGTTTGGCCACCATCGGGGACCGGCCGATACAACCTTTAGCCTCGTGGCTATGGTTGGTGACCTCACTATGCTTAGATCAGTCACATCACTTATTGTATGAGTGTAAAGGGTTTAGTCACCATCGGGGACAGGTTAAGACAACCTTTGGCCTCATGGCTGGGGTTGTAGACATCACTATATGCTTAGATCAGTGACATCACTTGTCGTATAAGTGTAAAGAGTTTGGCCATCATCGGGGACCGGCCGAGACAACCTTTGGCCTCATGGCTATGGTTGGTGACATCACTATGCTTAGATCAGTGACATCACTTATTGTATGAGTGTAAAGGGTTTAGTCACCATCGGGGACAGGTTGAGACAACCTTTAGCCTCATGGCTGGGGTTGGAGACATCACTATATGCTTAGATCAGTGACATCACTTGTCGTATGAGTGTAAAGAGTTTGGCCACCATCAGGGATGGCTGAGACAACCTTTTGCCTCGTGGCTATGGCTGGTAACATCACTATGCTTAGATCAGTGACATCAGTTATCATATGAGTGTAAAGGGTTTGGCCACCATCACGGACCGGCCGAGACAACCTTTAGCCTCATGCCTGGGGTTGGTGTCATGCCTATGCTTAGATCAATGACATCACTTCTCATTTGAGTGCAAAGGGTTTGGCCACCATTGGGGATTGAGGACCATTTTTTTTTTCTTATTTGGATGCATCTTTTTATGCAATGTTTTCCTTCTATGGTAAAACGAGCTAACTGAAATTCCATCAGTAAAATCATTCAGATTGAATACTGGGAGAGTTTCTTTTTAATATCTTTTTCCTCCCAGCTGATTAATGATCACAGATCACATCAAAGTTGAACGTGCAGCAAAACAAAGAGCCTATAATAGCAAAACTGTTAAAAAAAATTGTTAATCAAACTGAATAGCAAAATGATATTTAGCCCCAAATACATGAATTTAAGTATAAAAAAAAGTTCACAGCGGTGGACAACCCCCTTTTTAATGTAGTTGTTTTTTTGTTTTTTTTTAAATATCAGGAGTACCAGAGATGGGCAGAGACCACCTTTGGCCACTAGGCTGGAGCTGGTGACATCACTATAATTAGATCAGTGACATCACTAAGAATATGAGTGGGGAAGAATTTTATATACCATGAGAATTTATAGAGATTCTTATTCTTATTAAAGGGGTTGTCCACTACTAGGACAACCCTTTCTTATTCCACGTTTCCCCCAAGTATCATAACAAAGCCTATACTCTCCTCCCGTGCCAGTGCCATTTCAGTGGTACCAGGGCTCACGTGAGGTTGTGACATGACGCAAGCCTTGCGTCCAATCAGCACTGACGTCTGTATCCCCTCCTTTGGACCAATCGAGCTAATAAACAGGAAGTGGAGGGCTGCGGCTGCAGTCACTTCCTGTTGATTGCTTGTTCAGTCCGAAGGCAGGGAGAAGGAAGCCAGGTTTGATTGGATGCGGGGCTCAGGTGATGTTACAACCCCAAACGAGCCACGGCACCACTGGAAAAGCACTGGCGGGAGGGGAGTATAGGCTTTATTATTTTACCTGTGGAAAACATGGAATTATAACGCGTTGTACTAGTAGTGGACAACCCCTCTAATTATGAGGAGCACCAGAGATGGGAAAAGTCAACCTTTGAGAACTAGCTAAGGCTGGTGACATCACTACACCTGGATCAGTGACATCACTCCTTGTGTAATTCCAGATCTTTGAACATAAGTGGTTTGGGGCCTGTGTCTTAAACTCTAATATGGTATTATTTTAGCATAGTACCTATATGTTTATCTACTAAGTTTTTGTTGTTTTTTTTTCTCTTTGGCCACCTGTCTTGGCTCAGTGACATCACTACACATGTATTAGTGACATCACATAAATTGTATATAAATAGATCGGAACTAAAACTATTTAGGATATGTGTTTTGTGCCCGGTTCACATTTGTATTATGGACACATTTGTGCATGTGTATTAAAGATGCATGTCCCGCCCTCCTAACCACTGTGAAGCAGTCAGTTGGGTCCTTAGACCCTCAATCGGGCCGGGACTTCCATTATACATCCAGAGTACACTCCTCTGAACTTGTGTTCGGCTGTAATAGGGGCTTATTTTGTCATAGATCCATATGACTATCTAATTTGATGGAGTACTTGAAAAAAGGTTGTCCTCTCTTTACAATTAGGTGGTGGGAACCTGTTCAGGAAACACTATTCTCCATCTATTACAACTATATGTTATAGGGAAGGGGTAAAGATTTTTGCTGATTTGTAAAGATAATATAATTTTGATGTATCCCTTATGGAAGACTGCGCATAAACTGTCCTGAGTGGGTAGTCGAACGTAAACAAGATATCATCATTGCACCGATAGGTGATAGCCGGTAACCCCCCATACACATTAGACTATCGGTCAATATCGGCTACAGTGTGTAGGAGCCAAAGAAAATTGATTGTCAGGGGAGTCAAGGGTGTGACATGTCTGATTTTCGACTTCAGATCCTTTAATGGTCCTTGAGAGGTTGCTTTCTCATAGAGCGCACAAGGACGCTCGGCAGCACAAGTACTCCTGTGTATGGGAGAGACGGCCAAAGTTGCTGTCAGCCGCACAATGGTATGGCCAACATCTATCCAATGTTTATGGAGGATAAAAGACTGGTGTGAGTCCCACCGACTTGTGTCTTCTCTTCCCCCTGGTTGCAAGATAATAACCGCAAGTTGCGCATGTGCCATACAAGTCTACGACACTGGTGAGGGTCGCACATCACTTGGCCACCTTCAGTGTCGTAGACTTGAATGGAGCAGTAGGGCACATCAGTGACCTCGTTGTTCCAAGGAAAGTTTGGGGAACACTGATCTAAAAGTTTTCACCTATCCAGTTGATGTTTAGGGTGGAATAAATATTCTGTTGTATAAATTCAGATCCACCAAGACGAAAACATCCATTCAAATACAGAACCCTCAACATTTAGAACCAGAGGCAATAGTACTGAGAGACGGTCACAAAGGACCACCACCCCAGACTGCACTACTCAGATACATGTATACACATCCATTACAGAGGTACGTATATTCTATGTATTTTTTAAACAAGAGCACCAGTATACGGCAGTGACGCAGGAGCAACCTCTCCATGTTCTCCCAGAATGACATTGTTTAGATACAAAATACCATTTATGTGATATTTTCTTGTCTTTCACATGACACAATTGCGAGGGGGGCATTGTCCTGTTACACAGTGACATGTTGTTCTAAAATCGAACACAAGCTTCCAAGTCACAAAGGAAACGCTGTAAAGGGGAGGCAGAACCGAGGAGTTCACAAGTGACCAGCAAGAATCGGCCCAGTGTTCCTGCCATCCCCTTGTCATTGTTGTGTAAGCAGCATGGTCGTGTTCAGTAGGCGTTCATCACATTTTGCTTTATAGTGTGCACTAAATATTTATATCTTACAGTTACAAGACGGAGCTTTATTAAATAGAAACACAACTTATTACATTTTCACTTTTTTTTTGCTCTCCTTAACATAACACGATATACGGTACTTATCCTGTATCACACTTGTGACTCGCACGGCTGGAAAGCAACATCATACTCCCTGCAGGCACCATCCTGTGCCTTAGCAGCTCGATGAGCTTTCTGATGCAACTCGCCCAGCTTTGCTGTTGATGGTGAGTCTCCTCCTGGCTATAGGAAGGTGCAACCAGAATCTGCAGGAGTTTGTATTCCGTATGTCCTGCAGGATGTCTGTCAGCACAAAATGACTGTTCAGACTAAGGTTAGGGACTTGGTGAACCATTGCCATGGCTGAGCAATTCTCAATATCTCCTTGTTTTACAACGATCGTCTCTCTTCTTTCTTGATTGGCAGCTCTGGCTTTACAAGACCCAGAGAAGGTGTCACGCTAGGTATGTGGAAATACCGAGCGAACGGCAAAAAGGGAAGGAAGGGGGAGATGGTGACCCCTGATAAAACCATCCACTGGCCCCTGGCTGCTCTGACATCCTTAGATGGGTTCCGCACCTATGCGCTTAGCAGGATACCTGAACTGGGTCCTAGGTAATGAACGGATGGGATGAGCGCCAGTCAACCCCACTAAGTCCTAAAGAACACACAGGGAAAACAAACAGATGAAAGCAACTTATCTCCAAGATGACTTAGGGAGAGGAACAGCAACACACAACAACGTTTCTCCAGATGATTACAAACCGACTGCTTATAATAATAATAATATGATATTTATTCACTTATATAACGCAATTAACTCGATAGCGCTTTACATACATTGGCAACACTGTCCCCATTGGGGCTCACAATCTAAATTCCCTAGCATATCTTTGGAATGTGGGAAAAAAAAACAGAGAACCCAGAGGAAACCCACGCAAACACGGGGAGAAATATACAAAGTCCTTACAGATGTTGTCGTTGGTGGGATTTGAACGCAGGACCCCAGCGCTGCAAGACTGCAGTGCTAACCACTGAGCCACCATGCCGCCCATCAGGACTGTATAGAAACTGTATAGAAACTTAACTCTATCATCAGCAACATACCAAGGAGAAATGCAGATATATAAAGACACAGACGGATAATGATTAGCAGCTGACAGGAAAAGATCTCTGTAGGGTCCTAAAGGAGAAAGAGTAAACTCTTAACAGAAAAGACACAAAATTCCATTCACACCTCAGAGGAAAGGATGGAAAATCAAGGAGCAGTTTGTGCAGCCAAACACAGTGACCTTCTGTAGCCGAACACCACAGGGTTGTCGGTCATCCGTGAAACAACCATGACAAAAGAGTGGAGATAGAAGCCAAGTAGGTGAGTAGGCATAGTGAACTGTTTGGCTATGCCTAGGGTGAACCCTAGCACCTGTGCTTGGTTTGAACAGTCATTTTGTGCTGACAGACTGCTTTTATGATGGTAATGGCTCTTCAGACGTGCTTTGCCTCCGTTGTTGGGGGAACTTTCTGCTGTGGAATATTGCCACACAATTGGAGACAATGAAGTGGTGTCTGGGAGAGGCTTACGACATGTATTGAGAGTCGGGAGAGATTCTCTGGCCAACCACTATCTTAGGGGTATAGGCGTCTTAATACCAGGCCGATCTTAAGGCTTCACAGTAGAAAGCTGGGAATGAGGGAAGGGGCCAATAAACTTTCTTCTGTGATCCTTGGGTTTCAACACAGTCTATAACAGGTTGAGGGAAGAAAAGAACGTGATGGGTATAGCTGCTCTTTTTCATTCTCTTTTTTTCATCATGGTGGAATATTGATATTTTCTGTCCTTCATCTGTCACTTTGGCGGAGTCCTCTTTTAAAGAGGCCCTAAAATTCCAGCATTACTGCACAGCGTGAAAAAATAATAAGTGATTTGACTGTAGGGGAGGGAAGAATAAGTGAAGTCAAGTGGAAATGTATAGAAGACAAGCTGAACCAGGCCGCGTCGCCGAATGTGAGGAGAGGATGAAAATAAGACAGCTCTGAGTCAGTCGTCAAACACGTTCCCGTTCATTTCTATGTGGCTGAGAAGTCATGAATAAATTCACTCCTTGATCTGAAATGTAGATGGCTCCAAATGTAAGCACCGCGATGCTGATAGGCGTCTTGGAGATTCCCTACAAGAAACTTTACAGAGCATTTATGGAGGCGAGGCTGCCTGCCTCGTAATGATATTCCCAAATTATCAGGGACGTGTTTGGAATAGAATAAAGCGCTGAGGTTACTCACTATATCTGGGAGAATTTCTATTTTTTGCCCTGGATGGTACAAAATGTGGGACTGGAGTACAGCTATTTATGGCTGACCCTTAAAGAAGAGCTAAAATGCTTTAGTTTTTTGGGGGGAGGGGGGGGTCACTTGAATACGCATTCTTCAATAGAAATCCGTCAACTTTAGTGAGACCCCTTTAGGCAAAAATGGAAAATGCTTGGCGCTGTCACGTTGACATTGGGATAGTGAGAAACCAGGGCTTCTAAGCTGTCCCTCAAGCTAGGGGACCCTACGCTGTCCCTAGTCTCAGGGATACTCCTAATGGTGGAGAGGCCTGAGTCTTTTTCCTGGCCCTGCTTCTGACCAGCCCTGATCCAATTCCCCCTCTCCTCTGGGAGGAATGGAACAAGAGTATGTTGAAACCACAGATAAAGAAAGACAAGGGAAAAAACAAAACTTTCTCACACAGCACTCACACACGCAGTATAAGAGATTAGGAGGAAAACAAGAGCAGGAAGGAAGTACAAAACAGGGGTAAATTCCACAACCGCACCAAGCAAAAAGCACAACTAAGCACAATTTTCACCAGAGAGAGTCTGGGACACCGCACCTCACAGACCAACACAGAATAAACTATAGCTGCCATGGGTAGAATGATTCCAACAGTATAAATAGGAGGGGGGCAGATATGATAGGTCTTCCCACAACATGTGATTAAAGGAGCAAGCAGACTAGAAGAGATTAACTCTTGCTAGCCTGCCTATGAATCAGCACACAGCAGGTCGACGCCAGAGTTTGCCTGTGTTGATTCCAGACACCATCCGGCGGAGTGTCAGAATCTGCAATCTGAACAGAGCCCAATGCCTCCGTGAAAATTGGCAAGTTTTTTGAAAAACTTCGTGTGACAGTAGCGCACCTTGTAAGAATTAAATATTCAAATAGTGCAAATCCTGGGCAGTATGCATCAGGCACTGGCTATATTATCTATTTGACTCTGAAATGCTGCGGCGTTTCATAGAAAAACATAACCGCCCACTGACAAGTCTCTGCTTACGTGTGTGTATAGGCAGACACTTGTCTGTCACTGTCAGCGGGTGGGGAGAAGCCGCCAGGGACCTGCCTGTACGACAAGTGTGCAGCGCAGCTTGGTCCCCAGCAGCTATTAAAAGGATGTTTTTCTCTAAAATGCTGCAGAGTCAAGCATACCTGGCTGGGATAATACAGCCAGTGACTGATTACCTGCTGCCTACGGTTCGGGCAGCCTTCATCAGCTGACGGCTACCCTTTAAGTACCATGGAAAAATCAGAGCTCCCTTAATTCTGCAACTCTTCTTCTGTTTTATGCTGCATCGCTCCATTGCAGAAATATTCACATTTGTTGCTTTTGGCGCATAATATGTGAAATCTCTGTTTGCATACCTACTGGGAGTATCTTCAGAGTCTTCACTGGGGGTGTGCACTCTACCCTTTCCTTCCAAGAAGCAGCCAATCACAGCTCAGCAGCTGATTTAGCAGTCTGATGTTGCCAAGCTGTGATTGGCAGTCTCTGGGAGGAATGATTGAAAGCCCACACCCCCAGAGAAGACTCTGAGGAAACGTCTAGATGGTCTCTAAAGCGGAAATTTCACATACTGTCCTCCAAAAGCAACAAATGTCAATATCTGGGGAATGAAGCAACACAGCGCAAAATGGAAAAAGGCGGCAGAATCGGGGGAGCCCAGGGATTTTCACAAGGCACTTTAACTAATTTTTTGGAGCAAGTGGCAGGTCCTCTTTAAGTGTCTGTCGGTGTGGTGGCCTTACTGGGAGTAGTTTGAATTTAGTAACAGAATTTTCTCCTTAACCCTAGAAGGCATACCTGGGGCCTCGCAGGCCTGCTACGTCACTTGTTTTCTATGGTAGATTTCTATGGTTGCGCGTTCTAGGGTTAAGGGAATTCTGAGATAGTGGGATGGTCTTTCTTTCAGGACCTTTATCTACCAGCCAGAGTGGAGAGTGGCTACTAGACCTTCTCTGTCTCTACAGCAGAGGTCCTCAACCTTTCTGACAATAAGAACCACATTCAGCTCTAAAAGAGGTTCGCGAGCCACATTGAGCTCCATGACAGGGTTTCGAGCCACATCCTACTGTCACCCCCCTCACAGTGGTGACACCCAGAGAAACCCCATTAGCAGAATAATGACAGCCAAAGCTTTCCCCCGCAATTCACGCTGAGGCAGTATACCAAGATCCAGGGGTTCCAACCTTACCCCCATCCGAATTTCTTCTTCTGTGCGGGTTACTCACAAAAGTCCCCATCTGGAGATATGCTCTTCATAGCTGTTTGCTAGACCTGGTCCAAGATGGAAGACAGTCGAGAGTCAGACTTCACAAGCCCACGAATCACATGTGGCTCCCGAGCTACCAGTTGGGGACCCCTGCTCTACAGCCTGTGGCTCCCGAGCTACCGTTTGGGGACCCCTGCTCTACAGCCTGTGGCTCCCGAGCTACCAGTTGGGGACACCTGCTCTACAGCCTGTGGCTCCCGAGCTACCGGTTGGTGACCCCTGCTCTACAGCCTGTGGCTCCCGAGCTACAGGTTGGGGACCCCTGCTCTACAGCCTGTGGCTCCCGAGCTACTGTTTGGGGACCCCTGCTCTACAGCCTGTGGCTCCCGAGCTACCATTTGGGGAACCCTGCTCTACAGCCTGTGGCTCCCGAGCTACTGGTTGGGGACACCTGCTCTACAGCCTGTGGCTCCCGAGCTACCGGTTGGTGACCCCTGCTCTACAGCCTGTGGCTCCCGAGCTTCAGGTTGGGTACCCATGCTCTACAGCCTGTAATTATGTAGTTCCTCATTTTCCCTGTGGAGGCGCTATAGGGAAATAGAGCTGTTCCTCCCAGGTTTCCCCGCAGATCACAGCCGACCATTGATGTTTCGTGTTGTAGGATATCCCATGATCATCTTATTTCTAGGGCTTTTTCAATCAAATCGGAGATGGCCCAAAGCGGTCCTTTTACAACAACGACAGAACCCAAATACTTTTTTGTTAAAAATCTAATCTACAGTTTCCCTAACCCTGCATGTCTTCTATTGGCCGCACAGCCTTAAGAATTGTTAAGACGTAATAAATCCATCATTCTCTCCCCATAACCTGAAGATCTACGGTGTCTGGGTCATAAAAGCTACCTTTCTGTGGTTTCAGCTTGTGTAAAGCCTCACATCTCTCCAGCCTAAATGCTTCCTGTCTGAAACTGAATTGGGTTCTTTATCACAAAGCAATAGATTTAGGACCCGCGCTGGGAACATGGATGTGATTGACATTTTTCTTTGTGGTGAACGTCCCGAATGCAATCCGGCATGTTGACTATTTTCAGTGATTCATCTTCTCTAAACTGTTTTAGTTTCGCAGGAAAACTGAAATAATTGTATACGGCACTCTTCATACCCTCCTGTCAAAACCACAAATACACTTCTTTTTTTCTTGACAGCAGGATTCTGGTTAGTTGCAATTCAGAAATAGCAAGAATTTTTTTTTTTTTTTGCAAAAGAATGTCTTTGTGAAAAATTTAGGACAGTGTTGATAAGGGTTCGTAGGTCTGAAAATCGGACTTCAGCAGTTACCGGAAGAAACTGACCAGCCATATAATTGCCTCACTTTTATTTCCCATAACGATTATTTAAATCAATGGCGCAGGATGTCGTTCATGGCGGAGTTGGAGACAATTAGAAGCTTTCTGCTCTGGTTAATAGGCCCAAAATGTGATTAACCTCTTCACGACCTAGTATGTATAAAGTGGGAGTCTGATGGACCCTGATGCAAAATTTGGACCTGGACCATCTACCTCCCCTCCACCCTCTGGGTGCAGGATAATTATGCTTACACCTCGCTCTTTCCCTCAGCACCCAGCTTTCCCATGTGCCGATATTCCTCTTTCCATCAGCACCTAGCTTGCCCTTAATATCGGAGCATGGGAAAAGCTGGCTGCTAAGAGAAAAATGTATAGCAGAGCATGGGGAAAGCTGGGTGCTGAGGGAAAAATGTATAGCAAAACATGGGAAATCAAGGTGCTGAGGGAAAAATGTATAGCAGAGCATGGGAAAACTGGGTGCTGAGGAAAAAAGCAAAGTGTCAGCGCAAGTATCCTGTATATCCTGATGGATATTAGAACATAGGAAAACTGGGTGCTTAGGAATATCCATGCATGGGAAAGCTGAGTGCTGAGGAATATCAAAGCATGGGAAAGCTGGGTGCTGAGGGAAAGATATATAGCAGAGCATGGGAAAGCTGGGTGCTGAGGGAAAGATGTATAGCAGAGCATGGGAAAGCTGGGTGCTGAGGGAAAAATGTATAGCAGAACATGGGAAATCTGGGTGCTGAGGGAAAGATGTGAAGCAGAGCATGGGAAATCTGGGTGCTGAGGGGAAAAATGTATAGCAGATCATGGGAAAACTGGGTGCTGAGAAAAAAAGCAAAGTGTCAGCGCAAGTATCCTGTATATCCTGATGGATATTAGAACATAGGAAAACTGGGTGCTTAGGAATATCCATGCATGGGAAAGCAGAGTGCTGAGGAATATCAAAGCATGGGATTGCTGGATGCTGAGGGAAAGATGTATAGCCGAGCATGGAAAAGTTGGGTGCTGAGTGAAAGAGCCTCCTTCCCTCAGCACCCAGCTTTCCCATCAAATGCTTGAATCTCTCTCCCCCCCATCCTGGTAAATAGCCCCATAATTATTTTTTTTTAGCTGTACATTATATTTGTGCTATAAATAACATTGTAGATTTATTCATTTTCGGGTCAACCCGCACCTGTTAACCCCTTAGATCGGACTCTATGAAACTGACAGCGCGATCTAACGTGCTCTGGCGGGGATCGCGCTGTTCCCCCGCCTCCATCGGTGGCCACATGCCACGTTCATGGAGCACCAATGGGTTGCCATGACTGTGCAGGGTCAGATGATGAACTCTGTCGTTGTCCTGACTCACTTCCTTTGAAAGCCAGCAAAGTGGCGGCATTCATAGGAACACAGCATTTCTGCTGATCAGAGCGATGCTGAAACATCGCTCTGGTCAGCAGAAGTGATCAGACAGTGCAGGCACAAGTAAAATATTAATAAAAATTGTAAAAATGTTTTTTTTTTTTTTAAAAAAACGTAATAAAAACTTTAAGTTCAAATCACCCCCCTTTTGCCCCATTGAAAATAAAACTATAAGAAAAACACATTTTGTATCACTGCTTTCAGAAATGTCCGATCTATGAAAATATAAAATTAATTAATCTGATTGGTAAAAGGCGTAGTGAGAAAACGAAAATGCCAGAATTAAGTTTTTTGGTCGCTGCAACATTTGCAATAACAAGCAATTAAAACATCGCATCTATCAAAAAACATCAGCTCAAGACACAAAAAATAAGCTGCCTCTGAGCCCCAGATCCTAAAAATGAGAACGCGACCGGTCTCAGAAAATGGCGCCAAAAGCGCAATTTGTTTTTTTTTTTTTCTTTTTTTTTAAACAAAATTCTGATTTATTTTTTCACCACTTAGATAAAAGTAAAACCATACATGTTTGGTATCTACGAGCTCATACTGACCTGGGGAATCATATTGCCAGATTAGTTGTACCATACAGTGAACATGATAAATAAAAAAAACCAAAAACAATTGTGCAATTACACTTTTTGGGAGGTTTTTTTCCCCCTCATTTTTCAGTACACTATATGATAAAATGAATGGTGTCATTCAAAAGTACAACATGTCCCACAAAAAAAAACCAAGCCCTCATATGGCTATATTATTATATATTACATTTTACCCTTTAAAGAAGGCCGCCATATATTTTATTTATATTTTTAATCTGATAAAAATGTTGAAGTTCTCCTAATTCTGACATTGATTTTCTTTTGTCCCAGCGCCCTAGTTTCCCTGCATTCACATCTAGTTATTCGGTTTTTTTCCTGCCAACTGGGCGTGGTTCTCACTCCTTCTTAATGAATATCTTCTTAAGGACTCCTCCTAGTTGGCTAAAAAGAATACATTTTTCGATAGGGAAGAGGGGGGGGCAAATATAGAGAGGTGTAGGAACAAAGGATAGATAATTAAGGAGAACAATGGCATTTATACCAGGTAAAACTATTTACATACTTAAAGGGTTATTCCCATCGCCAAGATCTTATCCCAATATGTAGTAGGTGTAATAATAATAGCAAATACCTCTAATTACAAATGTAGTATAGTTCTCCTGATACAGCCATGTCTCTTACCTCATGTGCAGGGCATTGCAGCTTAAATACATCCACTGATAGAGACAGTTAGTTGCTCAGGCTTGTAACCATTGATACCTAAGCTGCAACTCCCTGCACATGAGGTAAGCAACATGGCTAATCAGGAGAACTATCTAATTTCAAGTATTTGATATTATTATTATTATTATTATTATTATTATTATCCTACTACATATTGGGATAGGGTTTTAGAGATTGGAATAACACTTTAATTTACTGAATGAAGGTCAAAAGTGTGCCCTTGTGGCCTTAATCTTGGTGCTTTACATTAATATTCCTTTTCATTGGAGTGAACAATGGTATACAGTAAAAAAAAATGTATAACCCATGATTTTTTTTTCTGTAATTGAAGCCTATGTGTGACTTATACTATGGCATGCTTATGAGACTCAAAACGCGTTGTGAGCAGGCCCAAATTTAGGAAACCCTATCCGATACCATTCTGCCTTTCATTTACTTGTGAGCTCAGGAAGTACAACAGTCCTGTCTTTTTATTGTAGCAAATAATAGGCCTGGCATAGTAAAGGCCAGAGTTTGCCTTTGAGGTAGGATTGAATTGCATGGCACGGTATAAAACACTTTTGGAGCCGGTGAGCTCATGTTTTGACTATTGAGAACATGTGACAGCGCTTTCGGAAGATACAAGACTGACATCATGTGGATTCCCGGTAGACAAAATGTGGTGTGTCTAGAAAATCGTCTTAGCCTAAATCCGGTATTTGGTGGGTCTAGTGACCGGAGCCAAAGAATATTCATAGATACATCCAATAATATAGTCCTTGTAAGAATATCAGACTACAGGGATAGGTGATAATTGTTAAATCCCACTACTGGGACCCCCATTGATGGTTCTAACTAGCCACATGTGTCCTCCATCCACCCCTAGACGCTAGCGGGAGGTGAATGGAGGTCATGCATGCCCCCTGACGCTCCTTTCATTCTTTTTATACTGAATATACCCAAATTAGTCTTATCTGATTTGGGCATTATTTTTCTACATGAAGGCCTCCACTAACACAGTGGCCCCCGCAGATACGTCGGGGAGTGGGCATAAGTTGTCTATAGTGCCCATTTGGATGGGGTCTGCAGATGGCAAGTGTCTCTATATAGAATGACTGCTAATATAGGGAGGGTTCTATATTTATTATTCCTTTGACTAACCCACCCTTGTTGCAAAGGCTCCCCAATAAGCTGATGGGATCCATTGTGTGGGGCATGGACATAAAGAGGGCTCCAGAATAAGAGATATTTCTCTCTATGGATAATATAGGAACATCCTAAATTGGGACCCCTCCTATATTATCTCAAAATACCCTAATAGTGTACTTGAAAATAGGCTTCCTAGACCAGACCACCCCTTTATTATGAGTCCCCCATCCAAATGGTATGACAGTCAGTGTGATGGTAAACCCGGTGCTCTCCGAAGGATTGATCTACTCTTCGGAAAATATTGACCCTATGAAGTCTTCAGTGATGACAAGGATCGTTGGCTCAATCCTCAAAGCATTAAATTAGAAATCAGTAATGTGCTTCATTATGTATGAAACTGGCCGTTAATCATCCCGGTCCTGTCACCGGTGATGTGTGCCGAGGGGGCATCCTCCAAGATTGGATGATAGATGCCTCCGATAAAGCACATGAGACTGTCAACTATTCAATAATGGACTTTTTTGTTTTTCCAGTTTATACAACACACAAGAGTCCAAAAGAACAATTAGATGGTGCCAAAAAGATATAATTTATTGCGTACTTTAGTTTAATTGTGTCTGAGATTGTGTGGTTTTATAGTTAGGACTTACAGAGGTCAAAGCTCCAATTTTTTTTTTATACTACACACAGCTAAAAAAATGAAAAATAAGTCCACCCTGGTGGAACTTCAACGCATAAGTTCTTATAGAGCTCCCATTGCATTCAATACGGGTCCAAGGAAAGAACAGGCTAAATGAAGGCTCTACCTTGTGTGAACGTTGCGCCCTGCAACGTGGGGGTTTCACTCGCTTGCAGCGGTGTGAGGTAGCTTCAGCAACACACGTACACAGTCTCTTCATAGAAATTCTGGCAGTTTATTTAAAACACTCAGCATAAACTGCCCTCAAACATAAACAATAAGTCCATAATGGAAGTTTAGCAACTTCCCCACTCTCTGGCTCCTGCCAGCGTACAACTCTAGCCAAGGTTCCTTCCAGCACCCAGGGCCCTCTGCAGACCCCTGTCTGTCTCTCCTCCTGGAGAGATTCGGCCCTACAGTCCTGGCCTGGCTGCACTCACCTCAGACTCAATATCAGAGCCTTGTGATCAGCCTCCATGCAGGCTGGTACACCCAGAGCTCCTGGCTCTGCTCTAACTTGTTTCCAGTCCACACACTGGACATCTAGAGCCAGCCTCTCTCTAGACTGCCCTAGACACACTTTTCCCAGGTTCAGAGACAGGATTGCTTTAACCCATGGAGCCACACCCACAGGTGGTAAGGAGTGTGTAATCAGCATCACACACCCTTCCATGGCTCTGCATGTAATGCAATCCTGTGGAACCACAGGTCCCAGCCAGCTTCACATTGCAGAGCACCCACGCTTCTGCAAAACATACCGGCCCTTTGTAATACAGCCGGTTGATACCTCACATACCCTCCCCCTCTGTTCAAACCCGTAGGGGAGAACACTTGCCAATGACCTGGGGCCGCGAGACAGGGCATCCCCGCTGCCATGCCCCACCAGTTGAGAGGGCCGTCCAAGAGCAGTAGTCCCTGAGGCATCGCCCGACACTGTCACCAAACCCTGTCTGGTCAACCTAGGGTTAAAGGACGTCCCGTTTCCAGACCGTTCTCTCCCTGACCCCCTCCCAGGGTCACCGTAGTAGAGAGACATGTCCCCAGTCAAACCTACAGTCTTGTCCGAACCTAGGCTTTCTCGAGTACCCCCAAGGCTACTGTCGGGAACTCTAAGCTCATAGCAGCCACTATCTACAGTACATCGTAGGTTACCACTCTGTCGGCGATTCCTTTTATCGCGCGTCTGAACTACTGGACCGACACGCCATCTTCCACTTCTTTCCCCTGAACAACGGGTGGAAGACGGCTGCTGTCCCCCACACAGTTGGCGAAGCTGCTCCTTAATTTTCAGGTTTTCTTGCCACAACCGCTCCATGTCACGTACATGGTGTACCCGATATTCAATAAGGCTTCGAATGTTTCCAAGACTCTCTACAGTCCCGACACAGACAAACGGAACCATACCAGCTTCCCTGGGTATCTTGCTCTCATTAGCAGCAGGGATTCTTAATCTCACCAATCCTGATTTATTCACCATGTCTTGCATGACTCGTCCGGTTTTTCCAATGACTCTCCCCACCAGAGCCCGGGGTACTTGGACAATATCTTCCGCCAGACTCTGCGCTTTCCTTTTATACTCTAGCTGTCTAGTGGCTTCTTCCTTTTGCAGTTGGACCTGCCACTTCATACGAACACATCTGAAGTGCATGTCCTTTAGAATAGCCACCCGCTGCCCAGTAATTTCCCTGGTGGACAATATCACTAACTGTTCAGCCCCTGGGGTACAGTAGACCTCACACGCTTCCACAGCTCTCTTAAATTCGTCATGCATGCACTCGGTGGCACACGCTTCTCTTAAGTCCTTAGGTATATCCACCATGCACTTGACTACAGAAGTCTCATTCATCCCTGCCACATGCTTGTCAAGTTTAGCTTCCAGAGTCAGCTCTCTTTGGGCCTCCCCTGCTTCAACATGTTTGGTCAGGATTGACACTCGCTGCTCCATCTGCTCCAAGGCTCCCTGGGACTTGGACTGGTACTCTGCCAAGCGACTTCGGAGCTCAGCCACTTCTTTCTCCAGCTCCCTTACTCGACTCTCAGTAGCCTGCCTAAGAAGTATCTCTTGTTGCAGATGGTCTTTGCTCATCCTCTTGAATGAGTCTTCACTTGCGGACCTCTCTGGTCTACGACACACTATTTCTGGGGCTTCTTCCATCTCAGCTTCAGAACGTTTGGGTTTCAGGCTCTTAGCTGAGCCAATCTTCTTGTCTGCGATCTTGGTCTTACCCACTGAGTCAGTCAGGCTCTCAGCTTCTGATGAGACCTCATGTCCAGACTTCACCTCTTCCTCAGAGGCTCTTTCCGCTTTTACAGCACCTGCTGTGTCTTGGGACTTCACTGCATTCCCTCCAACTTCCACTTGGGTCTCTGCAGTGTCACCCTCTGCCTTCTCTTGGGCATTTACAGCATCGCCTTCTACCAGGGTGTTATGCCCTTCAGCACGGTACTCTGTTCTTCTTAGAACCTTGGCACCATTTTCAACATTCATCACTTCACCACTGGGTAGCTTACCAGTCTGCTCACCATGACCTTTGTGGATTTGTACTCCACCAACACTGCCCTGGATTCCTTCTCCTATATTGTTCTGTAGGATGTCATCTCGTACAGCGCTATCATCCAACAGACCTCCAGCTTCATGCATGGAAATTATAGGAGACACCGCCATTACGTCTTTGGTCGGTTCCTCCCCTGCAATTTCACCCTGCTGGTTTCTGTCGTGACAATGTGTCAGTTCAGTCTTTGATTCCTCTTTCTTTTGCAGGATATCACTGTCTGACTCTTCCGTAGCAGGTGTTACTAGCACCATGTTTTCATTAACCAGGCATATCACTTTCTCTGCACCCTCAGACGGCCTACACTGTGCCCCCTCTCGGCGCTTATTACGTCTTCGGCGTCGGGAGGAAGTTTTGCCCTTCTCGCCCATCTGTACCACACTGTACTCGTTTGTCACCTTACTAGAGTCAGTGTCTTTACTGGAGTCATCATCACTCCCCCTGGTATCCTGGACTATCATGTCCCCACTTAACCAGATATCTGCCTCCCTTTCTGGAGCTACCCCGTTTTTAACGGTCACACTATCGGTTATTCCCTTAGTCCTTATGTCACTAAGTTGGGTCCGTCCATCATTTTCTTTGGTCACCCCTAACTTAGGACAGTCAATTTTAGGAGGTGCTATCTCCTCCTTACCACACATAACTGCACAACAAGGACCCCTTTTCACCTCCCAATGTGGTGGGGTTTCCTTTGGGCTGTTCCGGCTCTTACACAAGCAACCGTATACGTCCCCCTGCTTCCACAAGTGCACAAATAATTTAGAGTCCCAACCTATAATAATTGGGTGCAGTAAATCTGAGACTACACCAACATCATGAGAACCACTGTCCCAGGCTGTCTTAATGACCACTCTGGAGACCGGGTATTCTGTCTCATTACTGTGGGTGCAGCCGACGTGGATCTTCCTTCCAGGAATCAAGTGGACATCAGAGGTGGCCCTCACCAGGGTCACCAAGCTCCTTGAGTCTACGACTCCTGTTACAGATTCCCCATCCACTTCCACGGAACACAGACGTGGCTTCTCGTCGGATGGGTGGTCTATATTGCAAACAGGACACTTAAGACATGAACACTGTTGTCCCTGGCTACAGTCCATCTGCACCACTTCACCCTTGGATTTGGGATGCTCCGCTCTCTTTTGGGGGACCACCGCTTTCTGGGACTCCACCCCCTTATGGGCAACCACCCCTTTATGGGACTCCACCCCCTTATGGGCAACCACCCCTTTATGGGACTCCACCCCCTTATGGGCAACCACCCCTTTATGGGACTCCACCCCCTTATGGGCAACCACCCCTTTATGGGACTCCACCCCCTTATGGGCAACTATTCCCTTCTGGGACTCCGCCCCCTTTTGCGGTTTCCACGCAATGTCCTTAGCCCCCAGTTCACACCGTTTGCCCTCGTCTCCCTGGGCACCCAGTGTCCATACTGGCCCCTGAAGGGAACGCTCAAACTGGTCCATGGCTGTGACATCGCTACACACCGACAGCTCCTGCTGTCCCCGGACCAGGAACTGGTACAGCTCCTCCACAGCGTCCGCAGGGACCATTCCCTCTTTTTGGCTTTTAGCCCCCACTGCTGTCACTGGACCTCCAGGCACATGCTGCTGGCTCTGCAGCAGCTGGTTCAGGAGCTCCTCCATGCTGCAACGAAAAGAGGAACAGGAGGGGCGCTCCAATGGGTAATACCCGGTGGTCAAAGACAGGGGGGGGTTAGAGAACCACTAACCTTTCCGGGTTGTACCGCCCGTACAACCAGGATCTCCAGCCTGTGGTGTATCACTGCTCACCAAGCAGGGCCTTGCAATTCCGGCTGGCCTGGAACCTCCAGTCGCTGGACTCTCGCCACTGCTGCACGGGTCCCCAACGACCGGCTGATTCACCACCAGGTGCTTGAGAGCGCTGTCCCTGTTCGTGGACCCGCCGATCCACCGCCAGCTGCTTGAGTGCGCAGACAATTTTCGTGGACCCGCCGATCCACCGCAAACCGCTTCAAAAAATTTTCGTGGACCCGCCAATCCACCACAAGCAGTCCGTATCCACAGGAATATGTCCTAGGCCGTTGCCCCTAGCAACCAGGCTGCGTTGCCCCTAGCAACCAGACCGCATGCCCGCATTCGAGACACCATATGTGAACGTTGCGCCCTGCAACGTGGGGGTTTCACTCGCTTGCAGCGGTGTGAGGTAGCTTCAGCAACACACGTACACAGTCTCTTCATAGAAATTCTGGCAGTTTATTTAAAACACTCAGCATAAACTGCCCTCAAACATAAACAATAAGTCCATAATGGAAGTTTAGCAACTTCCCCACTCTCTGGCTCCTGCCAGCGTACAACTCTAGCCAAGGTTCCTTCCAGCACCCAGGGCCCTCTGCAGACCCCTGTCTGTCTCTCCTCCTGGAGAGATTCGGCCCTACAGCCCTGGCCTGGCTGCACTCACCTCAGACTCAATATCAGAGCCTTGTGATCAGCCTCCATGCAGGCTGGTACACCCAGAGCTCCTGGCTCTGCTCTAACTTGTTTCCAGTCCACACACTGGACATCTAGAGCCAGCCTCTCTCTAGACTGCCCTAGACACACTTTTCCCAGGTTCAGAGACAGGATTGCTTTAACCCATGGAGCCACACCCACAGGTGGTAAGGAGTGTGTAATCAGCATCACACACCCTTCCATGGCTCTGCATGTAATGCAATCCTGTGGAACCACAGGTCCCAGCCAGCTTCACATTGCAGAGCACCCACGCTTCTGCAAAACATACCGGCCCTTTGTAATACAGCCGGTTGATACCTCACACTTGCCAGAAGTTTTCAAAGATAAATCCATACATCTCAAGTTTGAAATGTATATTTCAGTAAATGCTAAACCATGCCGTAACCCCCACACGGTACCGCACCATTTTTGTGATGGACACATAGTATGATGACTCCCCACATTGTCGTCCCCTCAAAGGCCTACCACACAGTATGATGCCCCCTTGCACAGTATGTTACCGCTACAGTGCTCCTCATTCAGGATAATTCCCCCATATAATGATTCCCCCATAGTGTAACATAGCATGATACCCTCACAAGTACCCTCGTACATAATGATGCCCAAACATGATGCACCCCCAGTACTCTTTACCCCCAAACACACACAGAGACCATATGATGCCCCCACAGTGCCCCTTACACACTGATACCACCACAGTGCCCCTCAAGATAACCCCCCTATATATTTATTCACAGTGTAACACACTATGATACCCCCACAAGTGCCCTCACACATGATGATGCCTAAACATGATGTACCCATAGTACCCTTCACCCCCCCACACACAGTCTGTATAATGCCTCCACAGTGCCCTATACATAGTAGGATACTGCCATAGTGCCCCTCATTCAGGATAATTCCCCCATATGTTGATTTCCCCCACAGTGTAGCACACAATGATACCCCCACAAGTGCCCTCCGACATGATGATGCCCAAATATGAGGCCCCCAAAATACCCTTCACGCCTCCACCATACACAGGTCGTATAATGCCCCCTACACAGTGTGATACCGCCATAGTACAGTGCCCCTTATTCAGGATAATTCCCCCCATATATTGATTCCCTCACAGTGTAACACACCATGATACCCCCACAAGTGCCCTTAAACATGTTGATGCCCAAACATGATGCACCCACAATACCCTTCACTTACCACACACAGTCTGTATGATGCCTCCACAGTGCCCCTTACACAGTAGGATACCACCACAGTGCCCCTCATTCATTATAATTCCCCCATAATTTGATTCCCCCACAGTTTAATACACAATGATAGCCCCTCGACTGCCCTCAGCCATGATGATGCCCAAACATGAGACACCCAAAATACCCTTCACCCCCCACCATACACAGGCCATATGATGCCCCTTACACAGTATGATACTGCCACAGTAAGGTGCCCCTTATTCAGGATAATTCCCCCATATATTGAGTCCCCCACAAGTGCCCTTAAACATGATGATGCACAAACATGAAGCACCCACAATATTCTTCACCTCCCACACGCATGTATGATGTATGATGCCCACACAGTGCCCACCTTTCCTCCAAATCTTGGTGTCCCTCTACCTCATCCCCATATACAGTAGTGCAGTAGCTAATGAAATAAATAAAAAATTGAAATGAGATTAAGGGAAGTGTTGGGACACTTTTCACTTTTTGTGTATTTTCTGGGTTTAAGTGCTTTTGAAAGCACTTGGGGCTACCATGGTCCGGCGTCCAGTCCTGTCCTCTGTGGCAAAAGAATTAAGGACGTTCTCACTTCTGCAGCCAAGATGCTGGTCTGAAGATGGCGGCCGGAGAAATGAAGACAGAGGACTGGGCGATAAACTAGTACAATGCAAATCTTTTTGCTCAACTCTAATTGTGAAACTTTAAAATGGATCTGTTGCTGTATTGAGCGATGAAAACTGTTAATTCTTAAAGAGATTGTCCACTACTTTTACATTAATGTCCTATCCTTAGGGTAGGTCATCAATGTCTGCTCGTCCAGGGTCCGACACCCGGCGCCCCCACCTATCGGCTGTTAACAGCAGCAACAGGTGGCTGGAAATACTCAGTTCTGGAGCTGCTTCATCTTCTGGCAGCGGCTGCGGCCGGGTACTGCCATTGATTTGAGTGGGAGGCGGATGTGCAGTACCCGGCATCAGTCTCTATCAGAAGATGGGGCAGCTTCGGAACTAAGTATTTCTGGATTCCTGGTGCAACCATCGGCGCCGACAACAGCTAATCAGATGATGGGCAGCTCGAAGGAGTCATTTCTGAGAGAACGCAGCCATGTTTTCTTATTTTCTTACTCCTGGACAACCCCTTTAAGTGCTATATATATATATATATATATATATATATATATATATATATATATATACAGTATATGTATATATATGTGTGTGTGTATATACTAGCTGCACTACCCGGCTTCGCCCGGGTTAATAACTGCTGTTAACAAGATAGAATGTATTAACAAAAATGTATTCTGCACACAAAAACCACAAAACAAATAGATAGAAATATAATTATTAAATTGTTGCCTATATTATCCAATCAGAGCTCAGATTAATTAACTGTAGCAAAATAGAAGGTAAGCTGTGATTGGTTGCTATTGGCAGCCTGATAAATCTCCAGGCAACAGAAAGCCCTCCCCCTGACAGTATATATTAGCTCACACATAATAGACAGGTCATGTGACTGACAGCTGCCGTATTTCCTATGTGGTACATTTGTTGTTCTTGTAGTTTGGCTGCTTGTTAATCAGATGTTTATTTTTGCAGGATAATCCCAGACTTGTGTGTGTTTAGGGCGATTATGTGGTGAGGTTGGTGTATGTGTGGTGAGATGTGTGCTGAGGGTGGTATATGTGTTCAAGTACGTGGTAGTGTGTGGCGCATTTTGTGTGTGTTCATATCCCCGAGTGTGGTGAGTATCCCATGTCGGGGCCCCACCTTAGCAACTGTACGGTATATACTCTTTGGCACCATCGCTCTCATTCTTTAAGTCCCCCTTGTTCACATTTGGCAGCTGTCAATTTGCCCCCAACACTTTTTGTTTCACTTTTTCCTCATTATGTAGATAGGGGCAAAATTGATTGGTAAATTGGAACGCGCGGGGTTAAAATTTCGCCTCACAACATAGCACCCGGCGCTGCCCGGGATACTAACTGTCTCTCTGTTTCTCTCCCATTCTCTGTCTGTCTCCCCCTTTGTATATATCTCTCTGTCTCTTTCTATCTCTTTGTCTGTCTGTCTCTTTCCCTGTCTATCTCTTTCTCCGTCTGTCTCAATCTCTTTCCCGGTCTGTCACTTTCCCGGTCTGTCACTTTCCCGGTCTGTCACTTTCCCGGTCTGTCACTTTCCCGGTCTGTCACTTTCCCGGTCTGTCACTTTCCCGGTCTGTCACTTTCCCGGTCTGTCTCTTTCCCGGTCTGTCTCTTTCCCGGTCTGTCTCTTTCCCGGTCTGTCTCTTTCCCGGTCTGTCTCTTTCCCGGTCTGTCTCTTTCCCGGTCTGTCTCTTTCCCGGTCTGTCTCTTTCCCGGTCTGTCTCTTTCCCGGTCTGTCTCTTTCCCGGTCTGTCTCTTTCCCGGTCTGTCTCTTTCCCGGTCTGTCGCTTTCCCGGTCTGTCGCTTTCCCGGTCTGTCGCTTTCCCGGTCTGTCGCTTTCCCGGTCTGTCTGTCTCTTTCCCGGTCTGTCTGTCTCTTTCCCGGTCTGTCTGTCTCTTTCCCTGTCAGTCTGTCTCTTTCCCTGTCAGTCTGTCTCTTTCCCTGTCAGTCTGTCTCTTTCCCTGTCAGTCTGTCTCTTTCCCTGTCTGTGTCTGTCTCTTTCCCTGGCTGCATTCTGACACGCCAACATTCCATATAGGGGCGTGGCTGCGCATTCTTCTGAAGTTCTGGCTGCACTGTGGCTCCCAGCTCCATTCGCTTTAATGGAGGCAGGTTTTTGGTGAATAACTGTAAAGCGCGGGGTTAAAATTTCCCCTTGAAACATAGCCTATGACGCTTTCGGGGTCCATACGTGTGAGTGTGCAAAATTTTGTGGCTGTAGCTGCGACGGTGCGGATGCCAATCCCGGACACACACACACACACACACACACATTCAGCTTTATATATTAGATGTGTGCATATATATATATATATATATATATATATATATATATATATATATATATATATATATACATATATATATATAATGTGTACGGGGTGGTCCAAAAGTAGGTGTACAGTATGTGTAATAGTTATCGAACAACCAGAGTCTTTGGAAAATGAAGGGTTTACACCATGTATGATAACCCTATTACACATACTGTCCACCTACGTTTGGACCACCCTGTATGTAAATGTGTGTGTGTATATATATATATATATATATATATATATATATATACTAGAAGGTGGCCCGATTCTACGCATCGGGTATTCTAGAATTTACGTATTGTGTAGTTCATGTATGATTTTTGTTATATATATATATATGTTGTGTGTAGTTACCAAGTGTTTGTGTAGGCGCTGTAGATGTTCTGGGTGTTGTCTGGGTGTGACGGGGGTGAGAGCGGTGTTGTATGTGTGTTGCGTTGTTTGTGGAGCGCTGTGTGTCTGTAGCGTTGTGTGTTGCGCGGTTTGTGTGTGTGTGGTGTGTTTTGGGGGGAGGTATGTTTTGTGCAATGTGTGTGTTGTGCGGTATGTGCGTATATTTGTGTGTGCCGCGGTGTTTGTGTGTTGGGTGTTGTGTGTGTGCAGCGTTGTCTGTGTGTGTAGGTGTCTGTGTAGGGCAGTTGTTTGTGGTTCCCAGTGTGTGTGTGTGTGTGGTGTGTTGTGCACTTCCCATCGTGCTCCATCCACCATGCTGCGCACTCCCAAACGTGCACCATCCGCCATGCTGCGCACTCCCAAACGTGCACCATCCGCCATGCTGCGCACTCCCAAACGTGCTCCATCCGCCAGGCTGCGCACTCCTAAACGTGCTCCATCCGCCATGCTTCGCACTCCCAAACGTGCTCCATCCGCCATGCTGCGCACTCCCAAACGTGCTCCATCCGCCATGCTGCGCACTCCCAAACGTGCTCCATCCGCCATGCTGCGCACTCCCAAACGTGCTCCATCCGCCATGCTGCGCACTCCCAAACGTGCTCCATCCGCCATGCTGCGCACTCCCAAACGTGCTCCATCCGCCATGCTGCGCACTCCCAAACGTGCTCCATCCGCCATGCTGCGCACTCCCAAACGTGCTCCATCCGCCATGCTGTGCACTCCCAAACGTGCTCCATCCGCCATGCTGCGCACTCCCAAACGTGCTCCATCCGCCATGCTGCGCACTCCCAAACGTGCTCCATCCGCCATGCTGCGCACTCCCAAACGTGCTCCATCCGCCATGCTGCGCACTCCCAAACGTGCTCCATCCGCCATGCTGCGCACTCCCAAACGTGCTCCATCCGCCATGCTGCGCACTCCCAAACGTGCTCCATCCGCCATGCTGCGCACTCCCAAACGTGCTCCATCCGCCATGCTGCGCACTCCCAAACGTGCTCCATCCGCCATGCTGCGCACTCCCAAACGTGCTCCATTCCCCATGCTGCGCACTCCCAAACGTGCTCCATCCCCCATGCTGCGCACCCCCCATTGTAATCCATCCCCCATGCTGCACCAGCATCAGCCTCTCTACCCGCAGCATCAGCCTTCTGTCCCCAGCATCATCCCCTCTCTGTCCCCAGCCTCAGCCCCTCTCTGTCCCCAGCCTCAGCCCCTCTCTGTCCCCAGCCTCAGCCCCTCTCTGTCCCCAGCCTCAGCCCCTCTCTGTCCCCAGCCTCAGCCCCTCTCTGTCCCCAGCCTCAGCCCCTCTCTGTCCCCAGCCTCAGCCCCTCTCTGTCCCCTCCTCTGGCGACACTCACACACACGATCGCATCCACTCACACACACCCGATCCCGACACTCACACACACGATCGCATCCACTCACACACACGATCGCATCCACTCACACACACGATCGCATCCACTCACACACACGATCGCATCCACTCACACACACCCGATCCCGACACACACACACCCGATCGCATACACTCACACACACAGACACTGACGATATCGCACATACGCGCTCACAGTCACAACATCCAGAGATACCACATGCTTCTGGCCATGTGATCCTCCGTCAGGTCCTGGAAGGTCACAACAGCACAGTATCGAGGCCGAGAAGCAAGGGATATCGCCGGATGCTGTGAGTGTGTGGATGCGATGTGATGTGTGTGTGAGGTGTGTGTGAGGTGTGTGTGAGAGTGAGTGTGAGAGTGAGTGTGAGCTGATGTGTGTGTGTGTGTGTGTGTGTGTGCGTGTGGATCTTCCGCCGCTACAGGACCTCGATGCGCTTGTAACCATGCCAACGTATCCCGTCCCCCGCTCGCACGGGAGCCCACACCACTCCCGTGCGAGCGGGGGATGGGGGGGGGAGTACAGTACTCACCCCCCTTAACAGCCGTGTCAGTTCGGGGAATGCGCGGGGGGGGGAGAGGGGGGGGGAGTACAGTACTCACCTCCGTGACAGCCCTGTCAGTTCGGGGAATGCGCGGGGGGAGGTGGGCGGGGCCAGAGCTAACGTGCGTTGCGTGAGGGGGGCGGGGCGTGGCGTGGCCGAATTGCCAATGCCTGCAGGGTGCCGGGGCGAGAGGCCAATCTGTGGGGGGGGCGGAGGCTGGGCGAGCGGCTGGCCAATCCGTGTGGGGGCGCAGCCTGGGCGAGCGGCCAATCGGTGTGGGGGGGGCGGGGCCATGGCGAGCCCAGCGGCCAATCAGCTTTGTGTCACCGTAAGGACATGTCACGGTGACACTGTCACGGTGACACAATTTTGGAGCATGACAGACAGACAGACAGACAGAATAAGGCAATTATATATATAGATAATAATATATATATATATATATATACATATAGTGTGTGTGTGTGTGTGTGTGTTATTTATATATATAATATATATTATTTATACATATATATTATTTATGTGTATATATATAATATACATGTTATATATATTATTTATATGTTATATATATATTATTTATATACATATATATATATATATATATATATATATATATATTATTATATATAAATTTAATACAGTATATATCTTTGGACTTAATTTTTTTTTTTTGGGTTTATTCGCCTTTTCTTTTTTTTTTAACAAGTTGTAAAATAGAATGAAATTGCTCGCTGTCATAAAAGCTGAACAGATTTTTTTGTTCCCAAGTCAAAGCTGTTGATGCATATTCATTGTGACTTTTTGTTATTCCATCTAACGTGGAAATAAAAGCGGCAGAATTATTCATGCTCGCACATAGCGAATGTTCAGAAATCCTTTAAAGGGATGACATACCAGTAAGCCAGTATACGGCTGCCGGACGGACTCCATGCTGGTGGTGGACGGCTACCACTTGCATTTCGGCATATGCCATCACCCAACCGTCCCGAGGGGGGGGGGGGGGGGAGATGACTCCTTTGTTTTATTCTCTGTTTAATTTTTTTGTGCACTGTACATTGAGATATCTCAGACCCGAGTCTGCGTTTCCAATTATAGGTTTTCTGCCACATCACGCAGGTTTTGGACATAAGCGTCAACCAGACGAGGTTAATGGCCTCGATATAGTAACCAGACCGGGCATTTGATGAGCTCCATTGTATTAAAATAGGAATTTACTCCTTATACGTGAGTGATGGGGCGCAGAGATGTGGCCATACCGTATAATCTAATATTCAGGACATGCCAGACATTGTTCTGCGTCTACAGGGAGATAAATCTGTGCATGTAATGAGCTGCCAGCTCCGTCATATATATTTATAGGGGGCAGTAAAAAGAAACACAATGAGCTGATATTAAACATTTGTTAATTTTAGCAGAGGGCACGAAGATTTTTTTTTTGCATCTTGCAAAAAAAAAAAGAAAAAAAATTGGCAATCCGAACGCTTGTTCTAAATAAACACATACATATGTGGCCCCTGATGACTCTGTAAGGGCCCCGATTGAAAGAAGGGTCCTAGTGCACAAGGGGAGGTTTTCTGTCCAAAATAGTACACGGTGGACGACAATATTTTGCACCTTTTTAAAGTCGTATTCACACAGTGTGAATATTATATATTTTTTTTTTCTCCCGTTTTTTTATCTGCAGGTTTTTTGCAGGTGTCCACACCTAAATACACAATCACAATCTTCCCTGTTTAATGCTGAGGTTTATTTATTAATTTTCCCCCTTTGTTTCATGCAATTTGGGAGCAAATTTAAAGTTGTGTTTTTAGAACGTTTTTTTTTTCAATGCAGAAAACTTTGATTCTGCACTTAAAGAGGACCCGCCACCAGGATTTTTCTATATAAACTAAAGCCAGTGCTATACTGGTGTCATCATGCTGATTCTATACATACCTGTAGTTGTGAGATCGGATGTATAGTTTCTGAAATACAGACAAGTAAATTTTGTGAAACGCACTGTTATTTGATTGATAAGTGCAGCAGAATATCTAATAGGTGGGTCGGGTTTTGCTAGTTATTCCCGCCTCTGTCTGCCTGCCTGTCCTTCCTCCCCTATTTTTGTTATTACATGGGGATGAAAGAGGGAGGAAGAACATAGGGGAGGAAGGACCGGCAAGTAAAGTTCGTGAAATGCACTGTTATTTGATTGATAGCAGCTACAGAATATCTAATAGCTGGGTCGCATTTTGCTGGTTGTTCCCGTCCCGGTCTGCCTGTCTGTCCTTCCTCCCCCTGTAATAACAGAGACAGGGGGAGGAAGGACACGCAGGCAGACAGGGGTGGGAATAAGTAGCAAAACCCAACCCACCTATTAGAAATTCTGTAGCTGCTATTAATTAAATAACAGTGCATGCATTTCACAAACTTTCCTTGCCTGTATTTCAGAAACTATACATCTGATCTCACAACTAAAGGTATGTATAGAATTGGCATGATAGCGCCAGTATAGCACTGGCTTTAGCTAATATTGCAAAATTCTCATGGTTGGTGCTCTTTAAGGGAATCTGTCAGCAGGTTTTTGCTATGTAATCTGAAGACAGCAGGAGATAGAGTTCAATGATGTCTAATTTATTACTCTGCGTGCTGTTGTGTACTCATAATGAAGGTTTTATCACCTGGGATTATCATTGCCCGGAATACACTAGACCAACCCCTTCTTATTAGCACATCACTGTCTATAGACTTTGCACATATAGAGCCTGCTGTGGGCAGGTTAACACTTTGAGAATCTAAAGACTCTGATTGTGTCAGAATGGCTGCACCCAGTAATCTAAGTGATACATCGTTGAATTCAGGGTCTCTTTGCCTACATCATTCTGCTCTCAAATGAGGTAGCAAACAACTGCTGACAGATTCCCTTTAAAAATGTGTTTTTTCAGGCTCCTCATAGAAGCCTATAAACATAAAATGGACAAAAAAAGCATAGTTCAACTATCACTGCAGGACGGTTCCTAACTCTTCTTGTGGCCACTTTATATGAAATGAAATATAAAATGATTGAATATCCCTCAGGTTGTTTCAGTGCATTGTGGGTCTGATGCGTGAAGACCAGGGTTGTTCACGTCGGTCTTGACGAGAGGATGTGCTGGAGTCAGACGCTCCTGATTGATGAAAAGGTGCACATCTCCCTAAAAATCTGGAGCTTCTGATGAGTGGCGTGTGCCTCTGTCTAAGTACTGGATTGAGATTCCTGCCATAGGGAGAGTTACAGCTCATCATAAATTATACGAGCTATGGTGTCCCACCCCCACCGCACCCGGATCCCATCCAAACTTGGCCCATTTTGCCGTAGCTGGGAGAAACTAGTGAGAAAACACCAAAACTTGCAAAAGTTAGGCACAACTGAGTTGTGCTTTAATTTTGCGCCTTTTCTGGTGTGAAAGCCTTGATCGAGCCCTGTGAATTTGGCTGACCCACCTGTCTTGAATCACCAGTAAAGGCATAAAATAACTTTTATCCTCTGAAGCCTCCACTCGGGGGAGCCAATGTATAATCTGTATGCAGCAAGCTGCTAAGCTCCCTCTAGTGGTGGTCATAGGTAACCAATTTTTTTTTTCTTTTAAGGGTTTGGTCACTCGCAGGTTTTTGCAAACATCGCTGACTGTTATGACGTTGTCGGGATCTGTTCAGACTACAGGTTCTTTTACTCCACCTGATAACTTATTTGTGATCAGTGCAGGCAGACTCTGACGTTGACTAACAGATTGGTAGCTCATAAGCAGGCTAGCAAGAGTTAATCTTTGCTGGTCTGCTTGTGAGTCGTCTTTGATCACATGTTGTGGGGTAGCCAATCACATCTGCTCCCATCCTATATATATGCTGGCTGGACTCTTCCATTAATGCCAGTTATAGTTTATCTAAGCTGGTCTGGTGAAATGTTGTGATATTGACCAACTGGTGGTTGTAGTACTTGTTGCTTTGTGGAGTTAACCCTTGTCGTCTTTTTGTTACTTCCTTCATGCTCTTGCTTTTCTCCTGAGTTTTTCATTGTTTGTTCTTGTGTTTTTGCAGTGTGTCAGAGTTTTTGTTTTCCCCTGTTTGTCTTAATCTGAATGTCCAGTTTATAATACATACAGGGGGGAGGGGGAAATCAGATCAGTTTTGGTCAGGAGAATAGCCAGGCATGGGACTCATGCATCTCCACCATTAGGGGTAACCCTGAGGTTAGGGATAACCTAGGGACCCCTAACGTGAAGGACAGCATAGGAGCCCCTGTCCTTTGTTATCCCACAGTCACATCATGACAGTTTCATCTCCACCATTAGGGGTAGCCCTGATGTTAGGGATAGCCAAAAACCTCTAGCGAGAGGGACAGTATAGGAGGCCCCTGTACCTCGCTATCCCACAGCCACATCATAACTGTAATGCTGCCACCAGGGGGAGCCAGAGCTCTGCAGCAGACGACACTACACAGAGCAATGAGAACCAGGAAGGAAATGCACAGCGTTCTCATGCACTGCCTAATCAGCACAGCTGAGAGGCAGAACTGCAGGGTATGTGATGAATAGTCAGACAGGCTGGGTCAAACACTGTACGGGCAGAAGCAGGACCGGAGGAGCGAGCAGAAGCGAAGTCAAAGTCAGGCTAAGGTCAGTACCGGAGGAAGCAACCGAGTGGGGAAATAGGAGGGGGGACACAGGACAGGAGGGACGACCAGGGGACGGAACACAGACAAGGGCACAGGAACAGACAGATCAGGATATCACTCACAGGACCAGCAATCACAGGCAAAGCAGCGCTAAGCTTATAGCCGGCGCTGGTTCACTGGAAGTGTCAGCTTTTAAGGCATCCAGGGGCCGGAAGTGAGGCCCGAGAGAAGGCTCCGCCCCCTAGCCATGTGGATAGGGAGGCGAATCATGACAATAACAATTTCATCTCCACCATTAGGGGTAACCCTGATGTTAGGGATAACCTAGGGACCCCTAGCGTGAGGGACAGCATAGGTGCCCCTGTACCTCGCTATCCCACAGTCATGTCATATGACAATTTCATCTCTACCATTAGGGGTTGCCCTGATGTTAGGGATAGCCTAGGGACCTCTAGCGTGTGGGACAGCATAGGTGCCCCTGTCCCTCGCTATCCCACAGTCATATCATGACAATTTTATCTCCACTATTAGGAGTAACTCTGATGTTAAGGATTGCCTAGTGACCCCTAGCGGGAGGGACAGTATAGGCGTCCCTGTCTCTCGCTATCCCACAGCCACATCATAACAATTTCATCTGCACCATTAGGGGTAACCCTGATGTTAGGGATAGCCTAGGGACCCCTAGCGTGAGGGACAGCATAGGAGCCCCTGGTGCCTCGCTATCCTACAGTTACATTGTGACAGGTTTATCCAAGATCTCAACTTAGCTATTCATAGGATGGGTGGTAAATATCTAGTTGCTGGGGGTCTCTCCGTTGGAATCCTCAAAGCCGATGGCGGTAATTCTTATATCAAGACCAATGGGTTTCGGGGAGTTGGGGGTCTCCTCTATTTTGCTGTTGACCATGCACAAATTTAAATAACATCTACGAATATGATTATATCAGGATTTGCAGCCCTGACCCTTATACAGCCAAGCAACAGTAACTTCTGCTGTCATATCATACCGAAACATTCCCAGGAGGCCGAGACACTCAATAGGAAAATGAGCTGGATGAAAATACTTGCAAAAAAAAAGATATTTATGGAAAGCATTAGCTATAATGGCCTCTTCACATTTCATTTAGACGTTTCATTCCAAGCGCTCAGTGAGTGGTCACAGAGGATTACTATTGTATCCATTTCCGCCTTTTCTGATGAAAGCGTAATCTGTTTGTTCCAGAATTTAATATGATTTTTCTTTTTGTTTTTATATGGTAGATTTTGGGGATCAGGTATACAAAAAAACAAAAACAAAAAATAAAATGCCTCAGGTCTGTGCAACAAAGGAATCACAATGTCTGATGACTTGTGCAGAATATGTTGCAACATGAGACCACTTGTGGCTGCTGTTTGCTGATCTTGTATGTTCCTGAAAATATTGCAACATTGTTAAAGGGAATTTCTAAGCAGAAAATTACCTATTTTTTGTTGTGTGTTTTTTTTTTTTTAAATCCGTATTTATGTATTTTTAGAAAATGTTCTGCAGCCCTTGCAATTTTACCTCCATATTTCCTTATTTGTACAGAAGACTTTGCAGAAGTCTCATTATCATCACAGGTAGGATTACAATGACTGATAACACCTGTATATACAGTAGATAACACATTTCATAAAAGGTGATGTCACAACTCGCCCCCCCTGCACACGCTCATTAGATGTTTCAAATGTAAAAGATAGGGTGCGAGTCAGGAAGTATGGATGTAGAACAGTCCTGTTGGCCAATATGATAATTGCAAAATTTCTATTTTATATATCATTTCAGATGATGATATTATGTGGGCTCACACGCTGAGCCTGCATCTTTCCCGACACATGATAGGTGATTTAGTCAGCTGTCCTGTGCCTCTAACAGCGGCTGGCAGATCGAAGATCAACCCTTGGCTGTTAACCAGTTAAATCCTGTGGCAAACTCTAACAACGGGTCTTAACATGCGCCGGCGGGTAGTGTGCCGTTCCCCAATCCCATCGGCACACATGTAACGTGATCGCGGGAAGCCGATGAGTTGTCATGACAGCTTTGGATCAGCTGATGACCCCTGTGTCTGTCATTAAGATCTTCTTGTGAACGCCGGCTGCAAACGACATTCACAGGTTGTGATTTCTGCTGTATAACGCTGTGCTGATACTGATGCCGTTAATGATGCCGTTGATGATGATGCCGTTGATGATGATGCCGTTGATGATGATGCCGTTGATGATGATGCTGTTGATGATGATGCTGTTGATGATGATGCTGTTGATGATGATGCTGTTGATGATGATGCTGTTGATGATGATGCTGTTGATGATGATGCTGTTGATGATGATGCCGTTGATGATGATGCCGTTGATGATGCCGTTGTTTGATGATGCCGTTGTTTGATGATGCCGTTGTTTGATGATGCCGTTGTTTGATGATGCCGTTGTTTGATGATGCCGTTGTTTGATGATGCCGTTGTTTGATGATGCCGTTGATGCCATTGATGATGCCGTTGATGATGATGCTGTTGATGATGATGCTGTTGATGATGATGCTGTTGATGATGATGCTGTTGATGATGATGCCGTTGATGATGCCGTTGTTTGATGATGCCGTTGTTTGATGATGCCGTTGTTTGATGATGCCGCTGTTTGATGATGCCGTTGTTTGATGATGCCGTTGTTTGATGATGCCGTTGTTTGATGATGCCGTTGATGCCATTGATGATGCCGTTGATGATGATGCTGTTGATGATGATGCCGTTGATGATGATGCTGTTGATGATGATGCTGTTGATGATGATGCTGTTGATGATGATGCTGTTGATGATGATGCCGTTGATGATGCCGTTGTTTGATGATGCCGTTGTTTGATGATGCCGTTGTTTGATGATGCCGTTGATGATGCTGTTGCCGTTGATGAAGCCATTGACGAAGCCGTTGGTGATGCCATTGTCGTTGAAGTTGTCGTTGATCATGCTCTGCTCTGTATAGCACAAGTGATCGGATGATCACAGCTTCACGTCCTGTAAGGGGACTAGTAAATACAATAAAAAGTGGGGAAAAAAAAGTTTTTAAAAATATGGTAAAAAACACAAGTTCAAATTACCCCCTTTTGCCCCATTGAAAATAAAACCATTAAAAAAAACAAAAATACACATCTATGGTATCCTCGCTTTCAGAAATGTCCTGTCTATCCAAATCTGAAATAAATTAATCTATTCAGTAAACCCTGTAAGAAAAATAAAATTCAAAACGTCAGAATTCCGTTTTTTAGGGCTGCCGCAACATTGCAATATAATACAATAAGAGGTGAGCAAAACATGTTATCTATTCAAAAATGGTATCTGTGTATCTGTAAAAAACATCAGCTTATGGCGCTCGAAATAAGACATCACAAAGCCCCAGATCCCGAAAAATAAAAAAGTTACAGGGGGTCTGAAAATGGTGACAAAAACAAATAAAAATTTTCTTATAAATTTCCCAAACATTTTTCACCACATGAATAAAAAGAAAACTATACATGTTTAGTATCTGTGTATTTATAGTGACCCCATGACTATCATGAAGCAGCATTAGTTTCCTGATAATCAGGCTGTGTAAACAGCCCGACAATTACACACGAGAAAACAATCCGTCATGTATTGTAAATTGTAGAGTATAAAATAGCCCCAGTGGCCAGTATGAAAATTAGAATAATAATGTTAAATAACAATTTTATTTATATAGCACCAACATAGTCTGTAGCGCTTTAAAACTAAAATTACAAGATTTCTAATTTTCTTTTCTAGCACAGATTGTGATGTAAAAAAAAAAAAAAAAAAAGCAAGAACTGAAAGAAAAAATATAAAATTAGTTTATTTTCTGTCGACACATTCCCTTTAAAGTGCCCAGAAGTATTAGACTTTAGTTCAAAATGAAGGAAATCAACTGAAAACAACTGTCCATTAGGTTAAATTTAAGAGCTGGTTATCGTCGTAACTGACTAATCGCATGGAGGAGGGAGTGCTGGGTCGCTCGGGCACCGCACTCCTTAGCCAAGGAGACTCTGTGTGCGGATTTGACTTCGGGTGGGATGCATGATACTTACTGGTTTCTTCAGGAAGGTGGCTGACTACATCGTAGACTGTTAGTAACACGCACAACACCAGAGTTCACTTAGCCAAGCAGAATCGTTCACTTTTTTTCTACACACTGTTAAGATAGACATGTCCTTCCTTTTCCTTCCGTCCTTCCTTGTCCTTCCGTCCTTCCTTCCTTCCTTTTCCTTCCATCCCTCCTTCCTCTCAGTGTGGCTACTGCTCCTCGACCTGTCCCCCGCTATCTTGGAACTTGTCCTCAAGCTCCTCAGGGTCTGTGTCTCCTTGCCCGTATCTCCGTTTACCATTGTCCGATTCTGGGCGCCGACGGCTCTCTAGCCGGACGACTTTTAGCCCATCGAGATGAGCCATAGGCTCTAGACCTCTCGAGGTTACCTCAGGATTCCCTGACTGGCCCTAGCACCGAGACCACATCTTCTCACACTTGAAACCTATTCTGTAATGGTTATCTCAGGGTTTCCTGACAGGCCCTAGCACCGAGACCATATCTTCTCACACTTGAAACCTATTCTGTAATGGTTACCTCAGGGTTCCCTGACAGGCCCTAGCACCGAGACCATTGCTTCTCACACTTGAAACCTATTTTGTAATGGTTGCCTCAGGGTTTCCTGACAGGCTCTAGCACCGAGACCACATCTTCTCACACTTGAAACCTATTCTGTAATGGTTTCCTCAGGGTTCCCTGACTGGCCCTAGCACTGAGACCATGTCTTCTCACACTTGACCCCTATTCTTTTTTCGTCCCCTCTCAAGCCTTCCCTCCTTTTCTCTTTCCTGCCATCTACCACTGCCCCCTTCCACTACCTTAACCCTATCTTATCTAACATCTAATCTAAACTCAACTTGCCTCTAGATGGAAGCCGTTAATATAAACATACACCTCTTATAATATTCAACAGTCTATAAAACATGATATATGTACACGATGGGGCGCAGCTTCCCTACTACACACAAACCATCATGATCGGGCATGTTTGGTTATTTTTTTCCAGGCAAAAATTGGATAAAATGTCTATCACCCATGAAAAAAAATGTGTATTTAGAATATTCTTGTGTCAATGGACATACTGTATATGACCATGCAAAGAACTATGAAGGCCAATATGGACTAAAATGTCCATGACTGAGTCAGAGGAATGGTCTGTCACCGGATGAGTTCGTTCAACGGTTATTTTACATTGTTGGTGAAATACTCAGGATAGATATTGACTTTCAGAAACAGACAAGCCGCCCGGCTACTGAGTCCTTCTACGACCCCCATTTTTACGAACATCTGCTTCAATGGTCAAAAACAAAATAATAATTCTCCACAGTAGTGCGTTCAGGCGGCACGTCCGCAGCAGACAGACGTCCCCACTTATTTAATAGACATCTGACCCTCATGAGTGAACGCTAATTACTGCCAAAAGGAGTTGCCAACAGACCATTAAAACTTACACTGTCAGTCATGAATCAAAGAGCGGTGTCCACCGGGGAGATGATGAATGAACTTCCCCGCTGCAATTAATTATTCAAACAAGTCTCTGATAATATCAGTCCCGACAGGCCGGCCTCCATAGAGTTACACTCTTTATTTATTTGCCAAAGTGCTTGGAACGTTTTAAACGGCTTTGAAAATGTGTTAGTGCCGCCTGGCTCTGCTGCATGTGGCGCGTCGACTCTGAGAAAATAGGAAGTGAAGGCATTTTATAAGAGGTTGGATATCAAGATGTGATTTCTGTCAACTTTTGGATGATGATATATCAGGAAGGAATGGGTTAAATCCGCACTGCCGATGAAAGTGTACGTGAATGAAGAAACCGGATGAATAAATTCAGGCCTTTATTTAGTCTACACGTTTCGAACCCTTAACTATTGGTTATTTTTGCCCCATTTTTAGGTTTCTATTACGCACCCTTAGGCATCTTTCACACATCAGTTTTTTGCTATCAGACACAATCCGGCGAATTGTGAAAAAAACGGATCCGGCGCCTGATCCGTTTTTTTCTCATAGACGTGTATTAGTGCCGGATTGCGACACAAGGCCTCCCGTTTCATCGTCGTACGACGGATTCGGCAAAAAATGTGTGTGCAGCCGCCGGACGCAACGTTGAATGTAATGTTTTTTGGGACCGGCGAAAAAATGGAAGGCGACAGATCCGGCGCCGTCCTATTTTTGTTTAAATGGAAGCCTATGGGCGCCGGATCCGTCGTCATCCGTCAAATGACGGAATCAGTCTCTCGCTCTCTCTGTAATACAAAATCAAATTGAACAAACCTTAATATTTCTTTCCGCGGTAGTACAGCTTGGGTCTACAGCAGGCCACGTTTGATGGAGTCATACTAGATCTCATCATTTGGAGCTAGCACAAACTGGAGCTTTAATCCTGCAGCATCAGAACCGCAGTGGGACTGAAGCTGCGCTAGATCATATATCATAGATATGAGTGCTAGCCGTGAAAAACACAGCACTCGTATGCAAAAAACTGATGTGTGTTTGAACCCTTAATAGGTGTCATGATGTCATTGTAGGACAGCAAGGGACAAAGGGCTTCTATACTGTCCCTCTCATGCTAGGGGGACCCAAAACTATCCTTGTCCCCAGGATTACCCCTAATGGTGGAGATGCCTGGGTCTCGAACCTTGCTATTGTCTAAATAAAGCTAATATGACCCCCTCCATAGGGAAGGAAGAGTCTGTAGTGTAAGCGAAATAATTGACACAACAGACCGGAATAACAGAAGTTTAGTCACACTGCACACTCACAGGAATTCACACTAAGAAACTAATGTGCAAGTAAAGCAAGATAGCAACACAAAGACACAAAGTTTATACCTAAACCACTCACAGCAATTAAAACACAACCACCCTAAGACTGGGTAAATCCTTCTCTCTAAACCAGAATAGACAAGCTATAGCTGGCACTACAAGAACAGGCCTGCCAGCATATATAGGAGGAGAGTGTATATGATTGGTTCTCTCATAACATGTGACTAAAGGTGATTAACAACCAGACCAGCAGAGATTAACTCTTGTTAGCCTGCCTAAGAGCTACAAGTCTATGAGTCGATGCCTGAGTCTCCCTTCACTAATCACAGCCCTCAGAGAATTTAGAAGCCAGAGTGCAAGAATCTGGAGTTTCCACAGATCTTGACACCGCCATGACAGTCGATGCTGCTTGCAAAAACCTCCTTGTGACAATAGGTTAATCAAAGATCTCCATTCAGACCGCGAGGCTATAGAGCGAGTCTCTAAACCTAGAGGACCCTGTACATCTGTTCATTACATGGAAAGACCCCCAAAGTAGCGCTGCAGGGAAATTAAACATTTGCAAATTTTTCCAACAGATTGCATTTTTCCTCAGAGTCATAGCAGTGGGAGACCTTCTCGTTATCAATATTTTTACGGGTTTTTTTTGCTTTTTGGTGAAATATGATTACAGATGTGTCACTACTTGCCCAGTTACATGAGGATACATTAAAGGCTTAGTATCAGTGGTATATATTATATAGTGTATCTAATCTCCTATAAACAGACCCGTCATTCTGTATGATCCCTAGTGGAGAAATCTATGGATTGTTTGACGCTAAGTAAATATTAATGCCCAACTGCAGGCATCTGGCACTTGTGCTGTCAGTCAGGCGGCTGCCGCCTGAGGCAGGCACAGAAATGATGCCTTGTCTGGTAAGCGATAACTTGAAATGATTGCCTGGTGTGAGCTAATTCCATCAAGTATTGTTTATGAGAGATTAGACATGCAGGAAGACCGGCGCTGAGCCGATCCATAATCCTAATCATGCCCTTACTGTCTTCTGCATACAGTCATATGAAAAAGTTTGGGCACCCCTATTAATGTTAACCTTTTTTCTTTATAACAATTTGGTTTTTTGCTATTTCAGTTTCATATATCTAATAACTGATGGACTGAGTAATATTTCTGGATTGAAATGAGGTTTATTGTACTAACAGAAAATGTGCAATCTGCATTTAAACAAAATTTGACCGGTGCAAAAGTATGGGCACCTCAACATAAAAGTGACATTAATATTTTGTAGATCCTCCTTTTGCAAAAATCACAGCCTCTAGTCGCTTCCTGTAGCTTTTAATGAGTTCCTGGGTGAAGGTAGATTTGACCATTCCTGTTTACAAAACAATTCCAGTTCAGGTAAGTTTGATGGTCGCCGAGCATGGACAGCCGCTTCACATCATCCCACAGATGTTCAATGATATTCAGGTCTGGGGACTGGGATGGCCATTCCAGAACATTGTAATTGTTCCTCTGCATGAATGCCTGAGTAGATTTGGAGCGGTGTTTTGGATCATTGTCTTGCTGAAATATCCATCCCCTGCGTAACTTCAACTTCATCACTGATTCTTGCACATTATTGTCAAGAATCTGCTGATACTGAGTTGAATCCATGCGACCCTCAACTTTAACAAGATTCCCGGTGCAGGCATTGGCCACACAGCCCCAAAGCATGATGGAACCTCCACCAAATTTTACTGTGGGTAGCAAGCGCTTTTCTTGGAATGCCGTGTTTTTTTGCCTCCATGCATAACGTCTTTTTGTATGACCAAACAACTCAATCTTTGTTTCATCAGTCCACAGGACCTTCTTCCAAAATGTAACTGGCTTGTCCAAATGTGCTTTTGCATACCTCAGGTGACTCTGTTTGTGGCGTGCTTGCAGAAACTGCTTCTTTCGCATCACTCTCCCATACAGCTTCTCCTTGTGCAACGTGCGCTGTATTGTTGACCGATGCGCATTGACACCATCTGCAGCAAGATGATGCTGCAGGTCTTTGGAGATGGTCTGTGGATTGTCATTGACTGTTCTCACCATTCTTCTTCTCTGCCTTTCTGATATTTTTCTTGGCCTGCCACTTCTGGGCTTAACAAGAACTGTACCTATGTTCTTCCATTTCCTTACTATGTTCCTCACAGTGGAAACTGACAGTTTAAATCTCTGAGACAACTTTTTGTATCCTTCCCCTGAACAACTATGTGGAATAATCTTTGTTTTCAGATCATTTGAGAGTTGTTTTGAGGAGCCCATGATGCCACTCTTCATAGGAGATTCAAATAGGAGAACAACTTGCAAGTGGCCACCTTAAATACCTTTTCTCATGATTGGATACACCTGCCTATGAAGTTCAAAGCTCAATGAGGTTACAAAACCAATTTAGTGCTTCAGTAAGTCAGTAAAAAGTAGTTAGGAGTGTTCAAATCAAGAAATTGATAAGGGTGCCCATACTTTTGCACCGGTCAATTTTGTTTAAATGCAGATTGCACATTTTCTGTTAGTACAATAAACCTCATTTCAATCCAGAAATATTACTCAGTCCATCAGTTATTAGATATATGAAACTGAAATAGCTGTTGCAAAAACCCAAATTGTTATAAAGAAAAAAGGTAAACATTAATAGGGGTGCCCAAACTTTTTCATATGATTGTATATGTGCGCCCCAATTGATCCCTTTGTGGACTGGGCAGCAGCATTAACACTTAAACATACGATTGTCAGTATATCATACATTTCTTGGAGGAACAACGCATTATGAAAAGTCACCATCTCCCATCATCTTCCTTAATTTTTTTTTTTTAATAGAGTATTAATGTTATATAGTACCTGTCAGGTCTAATGATAGCTTTTATAGCAAAGGCTTAAATCCCCCAATCGCCAGGCGAGCAGAGATGTTGGTGAACCTACCGGGCCTCAACATACAGAAAACCCAGAAGGACTTGACTACGGACCTGAGCCTGGTCTTCTCCAGAGCTCCTGATGGTGGAGGTGTTGTGTTGCAGGTATGAGTCCGGGTGCCACTTGGTAAGACTGGTGTTGCGTCGGCTGGCCCTAGGGGTACGGGTGCGAAAGTCTCTGGGTTCGATTACGGCAGCAGCAGATGTCGAGAATCCGTCCGGGATGGATGGATAGATAAACTAATGGATACGGCAGCAGCTGGTGAGGAGCTAAGGTTCCGGATGGACGGATGGATGCAGCAGTGGGTATTATGGCTGACGTGGCAGCTTGTAGGAGCTGCGGCAGGTTAGGTAATACGGCAGCAGCACACTGGAATACAATTAGATGTCAGCAGCAGAACTAGCACAGAGTGACAGCAACGGTAGAGACAGCAGCACAGTGCTAGGGGACCTGACAACTAAGACTCGTTGCCCAGGTACCACGGATAGGGCCGAGGTGCCTTAAGTACCTGCGGCTTCCCAGCTGACCTTGGAGGTACTTCTGGGTAAAGAGGACTCTGGTCCTTTAAGAAAGGGGCCGTGGGCGCGCCCTAGGGGAAGAGGCCAGGAGCCTGCTAGGAGTACAGATGCTCCAGGGGCAGCAGTGTGGGATGGGGCTGGGACCACCGCCGCAAGAATCCTGGACAGGTGGGGGAAGGGAGCAGGAGATTGTGAGGCGCCGGTATGGGCGTTACACCTGTTTTTGTGCGGTTGTTTTATTACACCTCTTAGATATGTATGAATAAATCTGTTAGCCTTTCCTGTGTTGCCACATCCTCAGTTGGACCAATCAGAGATGACCAAGGCCACACCTTAATGACAAGAAAATGGTCATGCCCAGTTGTCAGTATATCATACATTTCTTGGAGGAACAACACAATTATTTACCAAAACCCACTTTAGCAGAGCTGAACTCTTTTACGAAGAATGGAATAATGGACTCCATACACATTAGATGAAGGTTGTCTAAACCAGCCGATTTTGGCACGGTCGGCCATAGAGCTGATGTGTTTGGGGGCCTCCTGACTCTTTGTTGATGATGTAAGGAGTAAATAGGGATTTCTACAGCTAATCACTTTGTTTTCAGGGGAGGTAAGCCTCTGCCAGATGGGTCTGGCAGTGAATTTTTGCTCTTTCCTCTTGGGAAATTGATGAATATTTGACTGAGCCAAGCACAAGAATATGAGGGATTGGACTTTTGCACTTTTGGCTATGCTGGTATCACATCCAATTTATACTGGGAGTAATGGGATGTGGATGAACAACAAAAAGTGGGGGTTACCACTAATAATGAGGGAGCACTACCATGCTTGGGTGCTCAGTACTCGTAACAAGCAGTTGGCCTGCATGACTTGTGTATAATGGAAGTCAATAGAGAACTCAAGCATTTTTCTAGAAGATTTTCCAGAAAAGTGCTCTCGTTCCCCATTGACTTCCATTACCTCGGTACATAAGTCAAGCCCCTCCGAGCTACAACTGCTCATTATGAGTGCTGAGCATGGTAGTGCCCGCTCATCACTAGTTACGAGTACAGAACACCTGAGCATGGTAGTGCCCGCTCATCACTAGTTACGAGTACCGAGCACCTGAGCATGGTAGTGCTCGCTCATTACTAGTTACGAGTACTGAGCCACCCGAGCATGGTAGTGCTCACTCATCACTAGTTACGAGTACCGAGCACCCAAGCATGGTAGTGCTCACTCATTACTAGTTACGAGTACTGAGCCACCCGAGCATGGTAGTGCTCACTCATCACTAGTTACGAGTACTGAGCTCCTGAGCATGGTAGTGCTCACTCATCACTAGTTATAAGTACCGAGCACCCGAGCATGGTAGTGCTCGCTCATCACTAGTTACGAGTACCCGAGCATGGTAGTGCCCACTCATCACTAGTTACGAGTACCCGAGCATGGTAGTGAACGCTCATCTCTAGTTACGAATACCCGAGCACCTGAGCATGGTGGTGCCCACTCATCACGAGTACCGAGCATGGTAGTGCCCGCTCATCACTAGTTACCACCTAATGGACCACACCAGGACTTATTTGGATTGTGTTTGGAGCCTGCCACCTTCACTTTATGCCCTTGGTGCAGGTAATGAAGCCCATATACCTGCAGCGGTGCAGATTTCGTTTTGCTGGATGGCGACTCTTCAGAAGTGATTTCAAGTGCAGAACAGAATGGGTTTTGTGTATTCTGCATTTACCAAGTTTTTTTTTATCCCGGGCTCCATAATCCGCACTCTTGTGTTGACGTATGTGTCTAGGTTAATAGAACCTTATATAAAGTAGGTCAATCCGTCATCTAAACGTGAGCGAGGGGCCGCACAATATCAGAAGGGAGCTTCGCTTCAGAACCTTAAATATTGATGATGTGGTCCGCACATACGCTGGATGAATGTGGCAGCTGCTGTCTAAGGGATGCTGCTGGCAATGACACGGACATTAAAACCTAAAGAGAAAATTTAACCGTTTCTTCCTAAGTTGCTTACCACCAAGTACTGCATTTATCAAGGAAGAACACAACTGTTGTTTCGGGAATTTTGGTGCCAGCTGTATCACTTTGGTGCAAATTAGGAGACAGATGCCTCTAAGGAAGGAAACCAAATCCATGCAGCTCCAAACTATACCGCCATGATTACTCCATGTTCCACCACATGACACTTTGTGATGGAGATATTCATTTCCAGAGTAGAACATACTTGCCAACTTTCTAGGAATGTCTGGTTGGCTCCCATGAATAAGGGGTGTCTGTGACTGGGTATGCGACAGAGCAGGCAGGGACACCAGGCCGAAGAACAATCCAACAAGTTTTATTGAGGCAGGGAGCATAAATCCAATATCCAAATGGTTCTTTAGAATCCACAATGAGTCCACACAAAGAAAACATATCCGGGCGCCACACAGCAATCCGACGCCAAGGAAAATGCAACAACAGTCCTTAGATGAGTTCCTTAAATCTGGTAGTGTGGCTGAGACAACACAATGCCACGTAGCAGCTGATCTTCAATGTCCCATAGTCCATACACAGGCACCAGGACCTGGCCTCAGCAACAGATCCTATCCCTTCACCCAACAAAGCATCAACTAACTCAAAACATGTGGCTGAATCTCCCACCTCTCCTAAGATCCACCCCCTGGATGGGCAGAAGTGCTCATACCCACCCCTTTAACATTTGCTACGTGTAGCTCCTAGTTAGAAAGAAGTTTCTAGAACACAGTCTCCAGAGATTGTGTATTAGGCCCCCTGCAGAGGAGAACAATATACCTGCATCTCCCCACCAGATCAAGGACAATAGCTCCTGCTGGAGCCTGATTACAATATGGTACAGGCTGGGGGGATATAATGTTAGAGGGTCTTCCTAGACACCTGAAAGAGTTGGCATAACTCCTGGTCCCTGACGAAACCTCTTTTCACACATTCAGACAGTCCTCAGCTCAAGATCTCATCTGCGTATGCGCCGCATCCGGCCATTGATCTCCCAGCAGCGGACTTAAGAAGGAAAATGGCACCCTTAGGTGGCGTGTGCGCAGATGAGATCTTGGCTTGTCATTGAGCTGATAGCTCAATCTGCGCACGCGCCATTTCTTTGAGGCCCGCACCGCCAACAGTTTCTGGAAGTTACCTCATAGCATCTGGGACCACCCGCACCGCCTGCAGCATTGACCTGCTCCACCCCCGTCCCTGACTCCTGCTCCACCACCTATGCCATCATCCCCCCACCCCCGGTAAGAGACCACCGGATTGTGAGACGGGCCCCATTTTTTTCTCTCTAAATATGGGGTGCATCTTTTAAACCGAAAGATACGGTAAGTAGATACCGTGTTTCCCCGAAAGTAAGACAGTGTCTTACATTCTTTTTACCCCCAAAAGTGCCACTATGTCTTACTTTCGGGGTATGTCTTATATTGGAAAAAATCCCACAGCAATCGCAGCAAGTCTCCATGCAATGTACCGTATGGGGACTTGCCGCGATTGTGCCCTAAGTGTACCGCAAGTTAAGGAAACTTAACCACCAGCGGCTGCACATGAGGGCACTGAGGCTGCGTGATTTTGTATGTTGTCCATGGTCCTGATGGACCACGGACAACGTTACTGCAACATTTCAACATTTCTCGGTAGCCGAGCGTTCAGCTGAGCGCCCGACCGCCGGCATGTGTCAGCTCTCAGCTGAGCGCTCAGCCGCCGGCATGTCAGGGCGTTCAGCTGAGCGCCAGACCACCGGCATGTGTCAGCTCTCAGCTGAGCGCTAAGACGCCGGCATGTCAGGGCGCTCAGCTGAGCGCTTTGCCGCCGGCATGTCAGGGCACTCAGCTGAGAGCTGTCACATGCCGGCGGCATGTCAGGGCGCTCAGCTGAGCGCTTTGCCGCCGGCATGTCAGGGCACTCAGCTGAGAGCTGTCACATGCCGGCGGCATGTCAGGGCGCTCAGGTGAGCGCTCGGCCGCTGGCATGTTAGGGCGCTCAGCTGAGCGCTTTGCCGCCGGCAAGTCAGGGCGCTCAGCTGAGAGCTGTCACATGCCGGCGGCATGTCAGGGCTCTCAGCTGAGCGCTCGGCCGCTATAACTGTACTGTAAAGAAGAAAATAAATAAATAAATAAATTTTTACTCCGTCTTACTTTGGGGTACGTCTTACATTAGCCGACCCCCCCAAAACCCCCACTACGTCTTACTATCGGGGGTGTCTTACTATTGGGGAAACACGGTAGTAGTAGATTTACATAGCATAGGGCACTTGGTTAACACAAGAGTGAAAAAGCCGTCCCATCGCGACAAGGTGTACCCATTGGGATGGTTCAACTCTAGTATTAAAACCTTACCTTACATCAGTGATTTCAATGTGAATAAGGACAGAGAAGGATGAGACCTGAACCTACAGCATTTATCCATGGTAAGGTATATAGATGATGTGCCTGGCTCAGAGTGATGGATCACACCTAGATTTGTACAAACCATGCAGGAGCAGTATCTAAAGTTTACCATGGCTGATGAGAAATCCCTAAACCACAACTGACCGATCCCTACCCCAACTATATTTACAGTATATCCCAAAAGTGAGTACACCCCTCACATTTATGTAAATATTTTATTATATCTTTTCATGGGACAACACTGAAGATCTGACCCTGTGATACAATGTACAGTGTCAGTGTGCAGCTTGTAAAACAGTGTAAGTTTGGTGTCCTCTAAATAACTCAACACGCAGCTATTAATGTCTAAACCACTGGGAAAAAAGTGAGTACACCCCTAAGGGAAAATGGACAAATTGTACCAAAGTGATATTATTTTGTGTGGCCACTATTATTTTCAAGCATGGCCTTAACTCTCTTGGGCATGGAGGTCACAGGAGATGCTGGATCCTCTTCCGTCCTCCATGACGATATCATGGAGCTGGTGGATGTTAGAGACCTTGTGATCTTCCACCTTACGTCTGAGGATACCCCACAGATGCTCCACTTCTCAGAATGGCTACTTATGGAGGAACATGTGACCAAACTTGTGATCAGCCTTACCCAATGGGAAACCAGCTTTTTCATACACCGTGTTTGCCATTGGAGGAGGTTGATCACATGGTCTGGTCATATGCGCCTCCATCACTGACCATTTTGTGAACATGGGAGCTTCTCTTCAGTCCAATGAGAAAAGCAATGAAACTAATGAGAAGCAGCACTAGAAATCTGAGAAGGAGAACCTCTATTACTAAAAGATTGGCGCCACAAAATAATTTTGTTAAAAAAAATAAAGTGGACAGTCCCTTTAAAAACTCTTCCTTTCCTCCTGTCCATTTTTATAAAATGTAGGCCTCTCTGGATACCGGAGCCGCTGCGTGGGGATTACTTACCACACGGACTTTGAGCTTTTCTGTCTAACATTGGACATATTTATCGATTGTCTCAGTGGATAAACAGAGGAAAAAAAAACACCAAAGACTTCAAAGTGTCAGCGGATGAAGTGTAAGACGGAGATCCGGGGACTGATGATTGATTACTTATATATCGAGCAATAAAACCAATATGCAAGGAGATTATTAAAAAAGGAGTAAAAATCCAGTATTTCTTGCTAAGTTGCTCTGAACCGTGGAGCCATAGTCAATAATTATAACTGTATGATGCAAATTAAGGCATTGAATCCCAATTTGCCCCATGCTCAGATTCTAGAATGTCCCAGGAAGGGCAAAAACTGCTTTTTTAATCATTTTTACCCTCAGAGAATGACAATTGCAAAAAGTGAACAATCACAATGTCCACTGGGAGGGCAGACCGCCCCCTACTGGTGCGCAACACCCTTTTACGCACGTTTCGAGTTTGTAAAACGCGTTGGCACTTGTCAGGTTGATGGCGGCTTTGCCTGACTAGTCACTATATTACCTATATAGGAATCCTATACTTTTGAATGGGAGTAGATCTACGTTCTCTTCTAAGCTCTGAACGTGATAATTATCCGCCCAGTATTTGCCAAAGTGATTTATGAGTAAAGCTGGAGCTGTCTGTAAATAAACTCAACAGGGAAAGCCGCGGCTCAGCATGTGAAGCTACGCACGGGTACATGTACGGAGTAACGTTTCCCATCAATCGTCATTTTAATTTTATTTTAAATCAATAATACACGTGCAAATAAGAAACCTTGTCATATATCTTATTAGAGAAATCTGCTTCTTTCTCCTCCAGGACTGATCATCCACAAGATTCTCAATTCACAAGTAAAATCGAGTAACTACAGTTTTTCCCATTACGGAGATAGATGACAGTTGGTGCTTATAAAGTTCTATGAAGAACTGTAACTGTTATTTCAAGACCATGTCTTTAGCTCTTCCCATCTCTCCATAGAATTTTAAAAGCAACAACTGTCGTTGTTTAGGACTGAGCCACAGTACCAGGTTGTGTCATGGGTGACAGTCATGTGGTTTCAGGCCATAGAAGGTCACAGCGTTTGGTTGCACAATATGCTCCCTGCATTTCTAATGTTTCTGCTGTCAGTATTCATTGGTATAGGTAGCTTCCCTGCTGGATTCATCCCTTCACCTTTTGGACCCAGTAGGAGCTTGACTTCCCCCCAGCTGCTGACTATCAGTATTTTCTTGGTGCTTATACTGTATACCCCTACCTTCCTTGGACTGGTGCTGGTGATATTATTCAGTTTATTCAAGCCCTGCGTGCAAGCAGGTGGCTTGCACTCCTCTGTGGTCTTGTTGCTGAAAGCTCTGCTGAACTTCTACCCGAGTCATCTATGGATAAGTAGTTCATGCATTTTCCCCTGTGTGTCCTCCTTGTGCCTTCTATAGTGGTTAGTGGGGCTGATGAAGAGCTCATCCCACCCAATCTGTATTTAGGGTCCAGCACTAGGGATACCCAGGGTCAGGTATCCGGCTTGGCGCATAGGTGCGGAACGTAACTAGGGTGGTGAAGGACCCGAGGGCCCAGCAGTAGGTTCGGTCAGGGGTCACCATCTTCCCTTTCCCTAGACCCAGGGTTTCCCTTGCCTTTCGCTGTGCGCTTGGAACTTCCCCATATCTAGTGTGACAGTTAGTACCCCTATAAAATGTATGGCTAGACCTGGTAAACAATGAAGAGACCACAGCTGATCGATGTAGTTACCCAGGAGTCAACCACCAGTCACTGATCAAATATTGATTATTTTAAGAGGATCTGATGAATATCAAATATCAGATAACATTGTGAATTATCAAGCAATCAAAGAAAATGTTTTGGAGAAAGAAATCTGACCATGTTTATGAGAGATCAGTTCTGGTATTATGAGTTATTTTGGATTATGGGATGCACAATTAAAAGTTTAGTCGTAGTAAAAAAAAAACACGATTTAAAGGGCATCTTAAACATGATTTTCTAGTACAATCTAATGTTATATTTAAATAGGTCTTAAGGAGACCTTTCAGGATCAGTAACTTTTATTGTTCTACCTTATTCTGTTATCTTGCTGCAAGCTCCATAGAATTCATTGTCTCCTGCACACTAGTCAAGTGTATGTAAATACAATCTGAATATTTACTACGCCCCCACCCGCCGCCCAGTGCATTCACTATCACTGCTGAGAGGTGGGAGGAAGGGTGGAGGCAATGGTGAAAATTCAGTTCATATTTACTAACACTGATGCCAGCACTGAGAAGTGGGAGGGGGGAGCAGGGCATACAGTACAGACCAAAAGTTTGGACACACTTCACCTCTAGAACAACTGTTAAGAGGAGACTTTGTGCAGCAGGCCTTCATGGTAAAATAGCTGCTAGGAAACCACTGCTAAGGACAGGGAACAAGCAGAAGAGACTTGTTTGGGCTAAAGAACACAAGGAATGGACATTAGACCAGTGGAAATCTGTGCTTTGGTCTGATGAGTCCAAATTTGAGATCTTTGGATCCAACCACCGTGTCTTTGTAGAAAAGGTGAACGGATGGACTGTACATGGCTGGTTCCCACCATGAAGCATGGAGGAGGAGGTGTGATGGTGTGGGGGGGCTTTGCTGGTGACACTGTTGGGGATTTATTCACAATTGAAGGCATACTGAACCAGCATGGCTACCACAGCATCTTGCAGCGGCGTGCTATTCCATCCGGTTTGCGTTTAGTTGGACCATCATTTATTTTTGAACAGGACAATGACCCCAAACACACCTCCAGGCTGTGTAAGGGCTATTTGACTAAGAAGGAGAGTGATAGGGTGCTACGCCAGATGACCTGGCCTCTACAGTCACCAGACCTGAACCCAATCAAGATGGTTTGGGGTGAGCTGGACCGCAGAGTGAAGGCAAAAGGGCCAACAAGTGCTAAGCATCTCTGGGAACTCCTTCAAGACTGTTGGAAAACCATTTCCGGTGACTACCTCTTGAAGCTCATCAAGAGAATGCCAAGAGTGTGCAAAGCAGTAATCAAAGCAAAAGGCGGCTACTTTGAAGAACCTAGAATATAAGACATATTTTCAGTTGTTTCACACTTTTTTAAGTATTTCATTCCACATGTGTTAATTCATAGTTTTCATGCCTTCAATGTGAATCTACAATTTTCCAAGTCCTGAAAATAAAGAAAACTCTTTGAATGGGAAGGTGTGTCCAAACTTTTTGTCTGTTCTGTATGCTGTTTGTATTTACATACACTTGACTTGTTACTACTTGAATTCTACAAAGCTTACAACAAGATAACAGGATAACATAGAGCAATAAAACTTACTGATCCTGAATGGTCTCCTTACGCCCTATATAGAGATAACATTAGTATTGTATTAGAAAATCACTTGACAGATTTCCTTTCAATTAAAGGGGTTGTCCGCTTTTTTGGGGGGGCACATTTTTTTACAAAGGGGCTTCATTAACAATTTTGCACCTTTTTGTCTTTTACTTTCTTTCTAAGCACATTCAACTTTGTTGCGGTCTCTGGTCATAAATCAGCTGAGAAGAAGAAGAAAAAGACAGATAGTTTCAAACTCCCAGTCAGACTGTCATACTGGTCCCAGTCTCAGTTTCCTCCTTCTGCAGCCGGCAATAGACAGTACAGGAGGGTATAGAAGGCAAATTGTGTTTACTGAGACCCAATTGCGAAAATGATTTTTATCCCTGATCACATGCATTCAAGTAAAGCTAAAATGTCTGAAAAGTGAACAACCCCTTTAACGTCTTCTTCCTTAAAGGTATCATCTCATCTCAGACGGTCCCTTTAGTATAAGAGCTGATTGCTGTAAGTCCGGCTCCTCGGCTGGTTTTGTCGGGGACGTTTCTGACAGCTGCTCGTTTCCCCCGCAGTGGCCGCGACAAAAGTGACCTGTGGTTATTCATATGGAAATGTTGCGCAATGACAGCCCCTTTAGGGACTAGTGTTAAAAACAGCAGACACTTGTTTCTCCGCTATGTTTCTTTTTACTGAAGGAGGATAATGCACAACACATATCCATTATACCCTTCTGATACACAAAAATGGCGTACTGGGTCATACAATATGTGCTTGGTCGCTGTATGTTGGTATTATTTGAGCACTGTTTGGTGGTTGTTATTTAGGCATTATGTAGGACTGCTACCGTTTTTCCCCTAAAATAAGCCCAAGCAGGTTATTTCGCCCTTTTTGGAGAAGGCTTTAAATATATATAAGCCCTACTGCAAAAATAAGCCTCAGTTGTATACTCAAATTAACAGTATCCTGACATAGGGACACTTCTTGTTCATAAATAAGTGGCGTACGACTATATACAAGTCAGTTAGTGCTCCTTAATGGGTCTCTTCACACGGGCCCAAAACGGTACGTGTGGGGGGCACTATGATCGCTAATACAATCCCAATACAGCATAAATGAGACGTCCTGCAGAAAACGTTGACTTTTATGTCGATATAAGTGATCCGATAGCCAATGCTTGTTTGGCGACATATCAACAGCATGATCACAGGGGCCGATAATTATTTGTCCGTGCAAATGGATCTTAGAGGACCTGTCACCAGGTCAAAAGTGGCGTGAGTTTGCTCTTATTATATTCCCACTGCCCTATAAGTATTCAGTTGTGGGCTTTTTTTCACAATCTGCCCAAAGGCTCCAAAGATATGGGCCTTTTTATTCAGCGCTAAGTTTTATGGCCTTTTACCAAGAGGTTGTCGTTCACTGGACTCTCTGAGGCATGGTTCCTTCGATCCTCTGGGGCGTGGTTTACTGTATCCTCTGGGGCGTGGTTTACTGTATCCTCTGGGCGTGGTTTACTGGAGCCTTTGGGGCGTGGCTTACTTAATACCCTTGGGCGTGGCTCAAGTGAGGTTGTCGTTCACTGGACTCTCTGAGGCATGGTTCCTTCAATCCTCTGGGGTGTGGTTTTCTGAATCCTCTGGGGTGTGGTTTTCTGAATCCTCTGGGCGTGGTTTACTGGAGCCTTTGGGGCGTGGCTTACTTAATACCCTTGGGCGTGGCTCAAGTGAGGTTGTCGTTCACTGGACTCTCTGAGGCATGGTTCCTTCAATCCTCTGGGGTGTGGTTTTCTGAATCCTCTGGGGTGTGGTTTTCTGAATCCTCTGGGGTGTTGTTTTCTGAATCCTCTGGGGTGTTGGTTTACTGTATCCTCTGGGCGTGGTTTACTGAATCCTCTGGGGTGTGGTTTTCTGAATCCTCTGGGGTGTGGTTTTCTGAATCCTCTGGGGTGTGGTTTTCTGAATCCTCTGGGGTGTGGTTTTCTGAATCCTCTGGGGTGTGGTTTTCTGAATCCTCTGAGGTGTGGTTTTCTGAGTCCTCTGGGGCGTGGTTTTCTGAATCCTTTAGAATCCAGTGAAGCACACCCCATAGGGTATGGTTTACTGAATCTTGAGAGCGTAGTTTACAGGACTCTGAGGCGTGGCTCACTGGATCCTCTGGGGCTTGGTTTTCTGAATCCTCTGGGGCTTGGTTTTCTGAATCCTATGTGGCGTGCTTCACTGGATTCTCTAGGGCATGCATCAATGAATTCTCTAGGGCATGCATCAATGAATTCTCTAAGGCATGGTTTACTGAATCCTTGGAGGTGTGGTTTACGGGATCCTATGGGGCTGGGTTCACTGAATCGCTGACCAACAGTTCTGGCCCTTATTTCTATCAGATGTAGAAACTGATACTGTATATATATATTTTTATTGCCCTCTCTGGATGTACCGAGCTCGGCTATAATTCATTCTCTCCCCTCGCTGTGCGGCACACACGGGGTTAAGCAGATAATGTGTCTGTGAGGCGGATACAATGGTGTCTGAGGCGTTCGGATAGTTATAGTTAAGAAGCAGCGGCAATTCTTGTCATGGAAAGGAATTGATCATTTGATTAATATCCTGTCTGGGAGCATCGATCGCTGAGGTCATCCTGAATTATTCATCATTTATCCCCCGCTACTGTAAACCTCTGCTGGAAAGTATGGAGGCTGAGTCACTGCTATAAACCCCTTTTAATCAGACGTAGCCGAACCTAAAGGGAAGACAAACCAACCGTGGGGTGTTATGAAGGAAAACTATTTTTTATCCTTTTAATTTATGGGTTTACAGATTCCTGGGTTATTAGTAATGGCCTCATCCTGGACTAATAATAGTCCTGTTGTTGGTCCCCAGTGAGGACCCCTCACCGCGTAATTCCACTGACGTGCATGTAAATTGTGTGGTCCAGAGCAAAGTGCGGGGTCTGCAGTATGTGGTACTGAGCGCACGGAGAAGGGGGGCTCCGTTGGCAGGAGAATAAGTACGGCATGTTTTCCCTTCTTTTCTAGCACCGCACCATCTATAAGCATGGTGGCAGATTTGGTAAAGGGGCTCTCCTGCAAGAGATTGGAAGGGGGAGCAAACAAGAACCGGACCCTTCATTCATGAGAGCTGTTGGTTGCTGTAGGTGTTTCCCCTATTTTTTTCATCCAGGCTTTGACCTATAACCCACTGTAATGCATGCCTCAACACCAATACTGAGAGCAGCATAATGTAGAGACAGAGACCCTGATTCCAGTGAAGTGTCACTTACTGGGCTGCTTGCTGTAGTTTTGATAAAATCACTGTTTTATCAGCAGAAGATTTTCACTACAAGACTAGTAAACCTGCTGCCATGTAGTCCTCTGTATCACCCAACCCACATTACTTTTTGGCAGCTTTCTGGCTATGCAGAGTGTACACAGAAAGCTGCCAATCAGTGGTGTGCATGATTTAGTCCTCTGTATAACCCTGCCACCACCACTCATTGGCAGCTTTCTGCCTATGCAGAGTGTACACAGAAAGCTGCCAATCAGTGGTGTGGATGATTTAGTCCTCTGTATAACCCAGCCACCACCACTCGTATTGGCAGCTTTCTGCCTATGCAATCAGTGGTGTGGATGATTTAGTCCACTGTATAGCCCTGCCCACATTACTGATTGGCAGATTTCTGTGTGCACTGTGCATACGCATACAGCTTCCAATCAGTGGTGTGGATGATTTAGTCCTCTGTATAACCCTGCCACCACCACTTGGTGACAGCTTTCTATGTACACTCTGCATAGGCAGAAAGCTACCAATCAGTGGTGTGGATGATTTAGTCCTCTGTATAGCCCTGCCCACATTAGTGATTGACAGCTTTCTGCCTATGCAATCAGTTATGTGGATGAGTTAGTTCTCTGTATAGCTCTGCCTACATTACTGATTAGCAGCTTTCTGCCTATGCAATCAGTGATGTGGATGATTTAATCCTCTGTATAACCCCGCCACCACCACTGAGTGACAGCTTTCTATGTACACTCTGCATAGACAGAAAGCTACCAATCAGTGGTGTGGATGATTTAGTTCTCTGTATAGGCCAGCCCACATTACTGATTAGCAGCTTTCTGCCTATGCAATCAGTGATGTGGATGATTTAGTTCTCTGTATAGCTCAGCCCACATTACTGATTAGCAGCTTTCCGTGTGCACTGTGCATAGGCAGAAAGCTTCCAATCAGTGGTGTGGATGATTTAGTCCTGTGTATGACCTTGCCCACTTTACTGATTGGCAGCTTTCTGCCTGTGTAGAATAAACACAGAAAGCTGTCAATCAGTGGTGTAGATGATTTTAATCCTCTGTATAATGCTGCCTTCACCACTGTTGGCAGCTTTCTCTGTATACCGTGCATAGGCAGAAAGTTGGCAATCAGTGGTGTGGATAATTTTCCTTTCTAGAGATCAATATTCAGAGAACTGCAAGATCTGCAACATGAAAAAAGGGATTTTCTCAAAATTGCAGCAAGCAGCCCAGTAAGTAACACATCGCTGGAATCAGTGTCTCTGTCTCTACATTATGCTGCTCTCAGATGAGGGAGCAAAAACCTGGTGACAGATTCCCTTTAACAAATTTGGCACATACTTTGAACCATTCAGAAAAGAAATCTATGTGAGCGATGAGCTGGCCTGTATTTCAGGTACAATCTATGCTGCTTTTTTGGCTTATTTTATAGTAAATCCGTGGCTCAGTGGCACGTCTCCTCGCTTTTGCTAATCTCCACTCACTTTACTATAAGGATGATAATTTTCTTCCAAGAAACTGTGATATTACCATACATGCATTGCTCAGCATAAAGTACACCTCCTTTGACAAACAAGAGTTTAATCAATATTTCGCTGAACAATTTCCAAACTTTTGACAAGACTGAGTTTCTTAGAACATTTTTTAACCCATAACATGAAAGTAAGGAAAATAGAAAATAAAACTAATTTCAAAATCTTCAGTTTATACAACAATGAATACATCCCACATAAAAAACTACTCCATCTAGTATTTTGTATGACCTCCATTTTTAAGGACCCCGCCAAGTCATCTTGCAACATCCAATTTTTCCATTCTGCAAGAACAACCTCTTTTAGATCCTGGATGGAGAGTGATGACAACTTGTCTCTTCAGAATTCCCCATAGGTGTTCAGTTTGGGTCAGATCAGGAGACACTCAGCCACTGAATCACTTTCAGCCTGTTCTAGAGAAATTCAGTAGATGTGTGTTTTGGATCATTGTCATGTTGGAAAAGTGCACGTCTACCAAGGGCACTGAGTGATGGCAGCATCTTTCTTTTTCAATATAGAGCAGTACTTCTGTGAGTTTATGATGCCATCAATGACGTGTAGCCCCCGACACCGTCAGCATCATGCAGCCCCACATAAGGACATGACCACCACCATGTTTCACTGAAGGCATCATCTATTTTTCTTTCTACTCTTCACCTTTTCGACGTCGTACAGTTTGAACACTTTATCTTCATCTCAGCACTTAAATGTATAGAACCCCATGTAGTCTTTATATTTTTCAGCAAGGGCCCTGGTAAACTGTAGGTGTTTTTTTGTTATGTGGGCTTTAAGAAAGCCACTCATGCCGTTCCTCTGCCGTGTATGCCATATTGTGTCACGGAAACACTTAAGGCCGCTTTACACGCTGCGACATCGCTCAAGCAATCTCGTTGGGGTCACGGAATTTGTGACGCACATCCGGTCGCTTTAGCGATGCCGTTGCGTGTGACACCTATGAGCGATTTTGCATCATTGCAAAAATGTGCAAAATCACTCATTGGTGACATGGGGGTCCATTCTCAAATATCGTTGCTGCAGCAGTAACAAAGTTGTTCCTCGTTCCTGCGGCAGCACACATCGCTCTGTGTGATACCGCAGGAACGAGGAACCTCTCCTTACCTGCGTCCGCCCGCAATGCGGAAGGAAGAAGGTGGGCGGGTTGTTACGTCCCGCTCATCTCCGCCCCTCCGCTTCTATTGGGCGCGGTTCAGTGATGCAGCTGTGACGTCGCTGTGACGCTGAACGAACCGCCCCCTTAGAAAGGAGGCGTTTCGCCGGTCACAGCGACGTCGCAGGGCAGGTAAGTAGTGTGACGGGTCTGGGCGATGTTGTGCGCCACGGGCAGCGATTTGCCCATGTCGCACAACCGATGGGGGCGGGTACCCACGCTAGCGATATCGGTACTGATATCGCAGCGTGTAAAGTGGCCTTTACAATGGTTTGGCTTTCCATTTCTTTTGCTAACTGCAGTGAACTTGAATTTTTATTTACTTATTCGCATCAGAAAAAGCCCCTGTTTAGGTGTTCACTTCTGTGGTCGGCCTGAACATCTCTGTGCGATGATTGCAGTTCCATCTTTGGTTCCAGTATTCTGATTGATAAGTAAAGCTTTGTTGATCTTCTTATAAGCTTCACCTTTCAGGTGTAAAGAAATTATTTTATTTCTTAGGTCTTATGACATTTCTCTTCCATGTGGTGCCATTTGTGACAGCATGAAATCAGAATGGGTTCTCTTTATAGTCACCTGTCTGCTGGAAACCTGTTTAGTGAATAATTAGACTTACTAGTGGTTGGATTCTTGTTAAGTGGAATTTTTTAGTCTGAGCTTTATACTGCCGGAGAATCCTCCTAGAAAGGAAGGAAAGGAATACATGCCATTATCTGTGTGTACCATTATCATACTAACAAGCGCTGTTTTTGGATAATACACTCAACTTTTGGCATAGGAAATAAGCATGTAGCAAGTGTGAGCCCAGATCTTGGGTTGACATGTGCCAGCTGATCCAACACACTGAAATAGAACCCTCCAGTGGACTCCGATCAGAAAAAATAATTAATTGCTGTAGTTTGTTCTCGCGCCGCTATAGGATGATGTAAGTGCATGGTGTGGAAAAGGATCCCAACCGTGATATGGAAATGGATTTATTAAAATAGTATTAAAAATATAAAAGTACATTTCGGCTTAGACAGCCTTCCTCAGGTATATGTAAATATAGGGATATACTATATACATTTTGTGCTCGACTGAAGGTACGGGTTGTCTTTCTCTTCTGCCTTCCATCCTCAGTCGAATGGGCAGACAGAGCGACTAAATCAAAATTTAGAAACTTTCCTTAGGTGCTTTGTGCCTAAAGGGTGCTTTACATGCTGCGACATCGCTAGCATTTGCTAGCGATGTCGAGCGCGATAGCACCCGCCCCCGTCGTGCGTGCGATATGTGGTGATCGCTGCCGTAGCAAACATTATCGCTACGGCAGCTTCACACGCACTTACCTGCCCTGCGACGTCGCTGTGACCAGCGATCCGCCTCCTTTCTAAGGGGGCGGTTCGTTCAGCGTCACAGCGACATCACAGCAGCGTCACTGAACCGCCGCCCAATAGAAAAGGGGGGGAGGAAATGAGCATCCGGAACATCCCGCCTTCCTTCCTCCTTTTCCGGTGGACGCAGGTAAGGAGATGTTCCTCGCTCCTGCGGTGTCACACACAGCGATGTGTGCTGCCGCAGGAACGACAAACAACATCGTACCTGCAGCAGCAGCAATATTATGGAAATGAACGACGTGTCAACGAGCAACGATTTTGCACGTTTTTGCGCTTGTTGATCGTCGCTCATTTGTGTTACACGCTGCGATGTCGCTACCGGCGACGGATGTGCGTCACTAATGATGTGACCCCAACGATATATCGGCAGCGATGTCGCAGCGTGTAAAGTACCCCTAAGAACCAGGAGGATTGGGCATCTTAATTACCATTGACCAAATTTGCTTTACGTAATAATCACCAGGAGTCTACTGGCAACTCACCATTCTTTGGTGCATAAGGTTTTCAACGCAATTTAGTACCTTTAAGCCTGCTTTACATGTTACTATTCTGCATACGATATCGTATGCGATCGTAACCGCCCCCATCATATGTGTGGCACGTTCAATTTGTTGAACGTGCCGCACAAACGATTAACCCCCGTCACACGTACTTACCCGTCCATACGACCTCGATGTAGGCGGCGAACATCCACTTCCTGGAGTGGGAGGGACGTTCGGCGTCACATCGACGTCACGCGGCAGCCGGCCAATAGAAGCGGAGGGGCGGAGCTGAGCGGGACGTAAACATCCCGCCCACCTCCTTCCTTCCGCATTGCCGGCGGGAGCCACAGGACGCAGGTAAGATCTGTTCATCGTTCCCGGGGTGTCACACACTGCGATGTGCGCTACCCCGGGTACAATGAACAATCTGACGTGCAATTCATGAGAAATGAACGACGTGCGTGCGATGAACATTTTACCATTCATTCGCAATCGCATGTAGCTGTTACACACTACAATGTACCTTACGATTCCGGATGTGCGTCACTTACGACGTGACCCCGCCGACACATCGTAAGATATATTGTAGTGTGTAAAGCGGGCTTTAGTGGTAGAGGGGTTTTGGGAGTTCCTGACAAGGAGCGTTTTGCCTCACACACTCTTCTGTAAGGCAAGGGGTTCACAGTAATTGACTATCTGTAGTTAGCTGCCAGGAACATAAAGTTGAAAACTCCTTCCTGAAAGCTGGGGCCTACGTTTATTGATCCCTACAAAAAAACCGCCATCATTAGCCCACCAGCATTTTGTTTGGTGTTACCTCAGGCTCTTAGGATCCACAATGTATTCCATAGGGCACTGCTCAAAACGTTTGTGAAACCTTTGAAGCCATCCTTCATGCCACCAGCCCCAACCATGATTGACGGTATTTTGGAGTTTCAAATAGCTAAAATTGTTGACTCTCATTTTCTACGCCATTCCCTTCAGTACTTGGTGCACTGGAGGGGTTACGGACCAGCAGAGAGGATGTGGGTCCCAGCATCGGATGTGAATGCCACAGGATTGGTTCATTGATTTCATGCTGCCCATCCAGATAGAACTGGTCCAGAGACCACTCGTAGAAGGGGGGATACTGTCACGGGTATGTCACAAGTGACAGTCATGTGGTTTCTTGCAATAGACGATGTTTGGCTGCGAAAAATGCTTCATGATAGTCTATTGTTCCTCCTGTTAGTATTCATTCGTATAGGTAGCTTTCCTGCTGGAGTTTCATCTCTCCCCTTTTGGACCCAGCAGGAGCTCGCCTTCCACCCAACTGTTGATCATCAGTATTCTCTTAGTTTTTAAATACTCCCTTCTTCTTGGACTGGTTCTGGTGATATTATTCAGTTCATTCTAGCTCTGGTTGCAAGAAGGTGACTTGTACTCCTCTGTAGTACCATTGCTGAAGCTTTGCTGAACTTTTGCCTGTGTCATCTCTGAATAAGTACTTCATGCATTTTCCCATCTGTGTGTCTCCTTGTGTCTTCTTTAGTGTTTAGTGGGGTCGACAAAGAGCTCATCCCATCCATTCCCTATTTAGGGTCCAGCACTAGGGTTACCTAGGGTCAGGTATCTGGCTCAAAAGATAGGTGTGGAACCTATCTAGGATAGTGAGGGACCCCAGGGACAAGCAATAGGGATACCTCGGGTCAGGAACCAGCTCAGCACATAGGTGCGGAACCTATCTAGGATAGTGAGGGACCCCAGGGACCAGCAGTAGGGATCCCTAGGGTCAAGTATCCGGATCACCACATAGGTGTGGAACCTATCTAGGGTAGTGAGGGACCCCAGGGACAAGCAATAGGAATACCTCGGGTCAGGAACCAGCTCAGCACATAGGTGCGGAACCTATCTAGGATAGTGAGGGACCCCAGGGACCAGAACTAGGGACACCTAGGGTCAAGTATCCGGATCACCACATAGGTGCGGAACCTATCTAGGATAATGAGGAACCCCAGGGACCAGCACTAGGGATACCTAGGATCAAGTATCCAGATCGCCGCATAGGTGAGGAACCTATCTAGGGTGGTGAGGGACCCCAGGGACCAGCGGTAGGCTTGGTCAGGGGTCATCATTTTACCCTTCCCTTTTGCTGTTTGCTTAGTACTTCCCCGTTCCTAGAATGACAGTAGCATAGTAGAGCACCCCTTTGCAGAGCAGTATACTAATTTTAGGGGTTAATGTATGTTACCGGTCCGGTGGTCCTGGGTCTCACGGCTGGACCATACTGCCTTCTGCATAATTCTGCGTTCACCTGAGGTTTATGCTCTTCTTGCGGCTGCTCTCCGCTCCGCCGCACACACGCCGTATCCTCCTGTTGTTCGCCCAACCCCTCCGAGATTGTTTAAGCTCTCGAATGTTAGAACTTCCTCATGCAATCTGCATTGTGGTATAAATCACGCACTTCATGCTTTAATTAACATTAATTAATATTAATAGAGCTCCTGTCGCCCTCTGTGTCACGGCGAGCGAATCTTAATGTCATGATTTCCGCTGTTTAGTCTTCGGCCTCTCAGTATGATGATGGAAATTTCGGCAGGTAGTGGAATAGTTCTTAATAGGAAAACAGAATAACCGCTATAATAAGGCGCAGCGATAAGAGCACAATTGTGCCGTAGCCAGGAGCCGCAAATTATTAGCCTTATCTAGAGGCGGCCAATTAAAATAACGCCAGACCGCAGCGGCTATAATTCATCTACTGTATGGGAATGTTAATTCATTGGGTTCACATGGACCCTGCGGGTAGTTTCACCCATGTCACATTGTTTTGGCTTAAAGGGGTTGTCAAGCGAAAGCAAGTTACCACCTATACGAGTAATAGGCGATAATTTGCTGATAATTGAGTGATCGACCGCACGACCCTCACCGATAGGCAAATCGAGGAACTTTTAACCTCACAAAATGAGCTGGCAGGTTAGATGCCCGATGACCGCTCCATTCATTCTCTATAGGGCTACCAAAAAAAGCGGAGCGCAGTCCCATTGAGAATGAATGGAGCAGAGATCGATCATGCACTCTGCCGCACCAGTATACCAGATATAAAAGGGCCTCATTCTGGTGGTCGGACCCCTGCCGATCCTGTAGGTAGATGATAACTTGTTTTCACAAGATATCCCCTTTAATGCTATTTTTGCGGTTAGCTCTTAAATACACTATGAAATTATACGGTACACTCCAATCTTTCCAATATAAATGGAAATAAACTAAAGCATAGTTAAAAGTGGAGGAATGGGTCATAATATTATTATTATTATTAATAAAGGTCAGATTAACTTCTTCCCTACATGTGACGTACATGTACATAACACACCAAGAATGCGTTTATGGAGCTGGGTCAGTAGCTGAGTACGGGGAAGATGCCGGCTGTTTGTCACATGCAGATGCCGGCTGTGTTAGAGACTGATTACTGCTGTTAATTCCTTAATTGCTGAACACTGGAGAGAAGTGGTTAATGCACGCTACCTTAGAAATCGCTTATTACTAGTTATGAGCACCTGAGCATGGTAGTGCTCGCTCATCACTAGTTACGAGTACCGAGCCCCCGAGCATGGTAGTGCCCGCTCATTACTAGTTACGAGTACTGAGCACCCGAGCATGGTAGTGCCCGCTCATTACTAGTTACGAGTACCGAGCCCCCGAGCATGGTAGTGCTCGCTCATTACTAGTTACGAGTACTGAGCACCCGAGCATGGTAGTTCCCGCTCATTACTAGTTACGAGTACTGAGCACCCGAGCATGGTAGTGCCCGCTCATTACTAGTTACGAGTACCGAGCCCCCGAGCATGGTAGTGCTCGCTCATTACTAGTTACGAGTACTGAGCACCCGAGCATGGTAGTTCCCGCTCATTACTAGTTACGAGTACTGAGCACCCGAGCATGGTAGTGCTCGCTCATCACTAGTTACGAGTACCGAGTACCCGAGCATGGTAGTGCCCGCTCATTACTAGTTACGAGTACTGAGCACCCGAGCATGGTAGTGCCCGCTCATTACTAGTTACGAGTACCGAGCCCCCGAGCATGGTAGTGCTCGCTCATTACTAGTTACGAGTACTGAGCACCCGAGCATGGTAGTTCCCGCTCATTACTAGTTACGAGTACTGAGCACCCGAGCATGGTAGTGCCCGCTCATTACTAGTTACGAGTACCGAGCCCCCGAGCATGGTAGTGCCCGCTCATTACTAGTTACGAGTACTGAGCACCCGAGCATGGTAGTGCCCGCTCATTATTAGTTACGAGTACCGAGCACCCGAGCATGGTAGTGCTCGCTCATCACTAGTTACGAGTACCGAGCCCCCGAGCATGGTAGTGCCCGCTCATTACTAGTTACGAGTACTGAGCACCCGAGCATGGTAGTGCCCGCTCATTACTAGTTACGAGTACCGAGCCCCCGAGCATGGTAGTGCTCGCTCATTACTAGTTACGAGTACTGAGCACCCGAGCATGGTAGTTCCCGCTCATTACTAGTTACGAGTACTGAGCACCCGAGCATGGTAGTGCCCGCTCATCACTAGTTACGAGTACTGAGCACCCGAGCATGGTAGTGCCCGCTCATCACTAGTTACGAGTACTGAGCACCCGAGCATGGTAGTGCCCGCTCATCACTAGTTACAAGTACTGAGCACCGGAGCATAGTAGTGATCACTTATTACTAGTTACGAGTACAGAACACCTGAGCATGGTAGTGCCCACTCATCACTAGTTACAAGTACTGAGCACCCGAGCATGGTAGTGCCCGCTCATCACTAGACTGGATCTAACAAATAATATAAATATATCTCTGCTGAGCTAAAACATAATTAATGAACTTTAAAGCAGCAAGTGATGATGAGATCTTCTGGTAACTTTCATCATCCATGATACTGAGTCATAGACGTCCAGGTAAAGATGCTCCAGACAGACAGAGAGTAATGGGCACTGTTCTCCAACGCTCTGTCATCCACCTGCAGCTATAAATCTGCCCGGGAGGAGCTGCCAGGCTCCTGCAGATATTCCACTGCTTCGCTGCCAACACATGGGCAAGCTTGGAAATCTGTAATATACCAAGTTCTGTCACTACCCTGCAAATAAAGGACCAATTTATATTAAAAAAAAAAAAAAAGCAACATCGGCCTATAGAGTAACGCAGTCTGATACATATTTAACCAGGTTTCATCATTAGTAGTTTTCCGAAGCCTTCTATATCCGGATGCGGTGGTCAGGGCATGCTGGTGATTGTAGTTTTGCAGAAGGTTGAGGAACCCTAATTAATCCGGTTTTCTTGTGCTTAGTGTGTGCTCAGTACTGAGTACGATACATAAATCACACTCTGTCCTTTGCCAAGACTCTGAGGAGGTGTGCGCCGGATCCCACATCAGGAGTGATTGATCTCCATATGGAAAAAGCTGATCACGTCTTTTTTTTTTCCCGCAGGTTACCGAGAAGGAGTTCTGTGGAAGAGGGGACGAGACAACGGGCAGTTTCTCAGCAGAAAGTTTGTACTTTCAGAAAGGGAAGGGGCGCTCAAGTACTTTAATAAAAACGATGTGAGTGGATCTTTCTACTTTTTTGCTTGGAGGGATACTAAATATACATATGATTTTATTATGCCTTGTGCAAAGGTGGTGCACAAATTAGACATTTACATGTGGATTTGTGGCAGAACGGTTGAGGATTTGACACTCTGCAATTTCACTGCAAATCTTCATGAAAAACTTTTACAAACCCATGCAGAATTTCCAGCGGAGTTTTCAGAAAGGGAAAAGAAAGGTGAAAGCACGGCCCACATGGTGAAATCGTGTGGTGGACGTGCAGCCCATGTGCTGAAAGTATGGCCCACGTGGTGAAAGTACGGCCTGCATGGTGAATCGTGTGGTGATAGTACGACCTGCGTGGTGAAATTACCTCCCGTGTGGTGAAATGACGTCCACTGAGTTGATATGATGTCCTGTGTGGTGAAATTACGTCCCGTGTGGTGAAATTACATCCCCTGTGGTGAAATTATGGTCCGTGTGGTGAAATTATGTCCCATTTGGTGAAATGACGTCCCGTGTGGTGAAATGACATCCCGTGTGGTGAAATTACGTCCCGTGTGGTGAAATTACGTCCCGTGTGGTGAAATTACGTCCCGTGTGGTGAAATTATGGTTCGTGTGGTGAAATTGCGGCCCGTGTGGTGAAATTACGTCCCGTGTGGTGAAATTACATCCCGTGTGGTGAAATTACGGTCCGTGTGGTGAAATTACATCCCGTGTGGTGAAATTACATCCCCTGTGGTGAAATTATGGTTCGTGTGGTGAAATTTTTGTCCCGTGTGGTGAAATTGCATCCCGTGTGGTGAAATTACGTCCCGTGTGGTGAAATTGCATCCCGTGTGGTGAAATTACATCCCGTGTGGTGAAATTCCAGCCCGTGTGGTTTACAATACGGCCCATGTGAAATTACGACAAGTGCGATTCTTCCCTCAGGTATGTGCATACAGCATCTTCACACACCGGGGTATCCACATGGTTTTTGAAGCAGAAGACTCCTTAGGAATATGCCGGCAGTGATTTTCCTGAAGCGTCTTCCTTGACGTCTTTTGTATTGTTTCTGCGGTGGCTTTTGGGCAGAAGACACCTGAACAATGGACCCCTCATTTCTTTTAGCCCTACAGCTTTGGAAGCCTAAAACGGATAAAAGAAGTGATAAAAGACGTTTCATCGCTGTGCTTTATGTTCATTTTTTTGGCACTTTTTTTTAGCGCTTGTTCAGGTGGAATGCACCTGAAAAAGACATTTTGTACGCATACCCTTAGGCACAACAAACATTCACCGTCCAAATACACAGTGTGATGTTCGGATAGCCCGCTGGTCATCTGGCTCTTGAGTTTGGGACGAGCGCCAGTCCAGACATCGCAATCCGTACATGGATTGTGAATGAGCAACGTGAAATGAGCCTTAAAAGATCAGTTAAATGTGGATGTTATCATGAAAAATAGGTTTCATAAGTTTTATTCCCTAAATAGTTCACAAACCGAAGCAAGGAAGAGATGTAAGAGGATCCAGACAAAAAGTTAGGAATGGCTGGTTAGATAAAGGAAGAGCTGAGAAGTAGTCAAGACAATCAAAAAGAGGAAAAGCTCCCTGATAGAAATCAGTTTGTAGGATCCTGGTTCGGAGGCCACGTCGGTGGTCCATTGCCACCGGTTGGAAACACAGTGAGTCGCCTTCTACTTCCTAGAATCCCCGTCGTGTCTTCTGATTAATAGGTCCGCTATGACGGAATCCGAAGCGGCGTCGGAGTTTCCGGCAGGTAGGAGAAGGGTCACAGCTCCCATCTTGTGGCCATCTCAGAAGGAAAACCACTTCGGGAAACTAATTTACCCAAAGGAATACCATGACCACATGATAACCCAACTGGGTCACGCTGTAAATTGATTGATCAGACAGGTAGCACTTATTGGACATGTGCCATCCTAACGTGGCAGCGCTCCCTGCATAGAGTAGTCAGAAATCATTTGATAATTAAGATGCAGAAGTGATCATCCCCCCCCATCCTCTTCCAGGAGACAAGTATTGGACATGTTTGCTCCTGATCTCAAAATAACATGAATGCAAATTAGACTGCTATAATGTGGCACATTCCCAACATGATATAACATTAGTGTATATGGCTGTGTGTGGTTGGCATTGCTCTGCTTGATGCCCGCGCTCATGTAGATATTTACAGAAGGCATAAATCTGTCTACTGCTCAGACAGTTGGCACGCCGCTCCGTGAGCTAAAAGCTGGCAGCTTCACAGCGAAGGTACCGTGCCATGTCTATGCTGTAACTTTCTCACCTTGTTATTTAAAAGCCAGGATCAACACTCCCTACACCTAAAATGTCTGCAGGATCCGCTGACAATCACATTTTCCGCAAAAAAACCTGGGGGAAAAAAATGGCACCATGTGCTCTACAAGCTGCTTCTGGTTCTATGAGTTAACAAATAGATCAGTTTTAGGCATGATCCATTTATCCATTCCTAAAACGGAACAGACAAGCGAACATGTGCACAGAGCCAAAGAGGCACATTAATGTGGGTCCATGGAATTCAATTGATGATCTGTGCTCATTGAGTGGGCATGAGGCCACAGAAGGTGACCCTGCACCTACAAAATGCTCTTCTAGACGTAAGGGTGCTTTACACGCTGCGATATCGCTAGCGATCTCTTTAGCGATGTAACACGCCAGACAATTTGCCGAGATCGCACATGTGACCGCCGCTACAAAAAATCACCTATGTGCGATCTCAGGAAATCTTATCTGCGATCTAGCGTGTCACATCGATAACAAGATCGCTAGCGATGTCGCAGCGTGTAAAGCACCCTTTAGGCAGTGGCACAGGTCACTCAGCCCAATATCGCTCTGATGTGCTACTACATCGTGGCTTGTTGCTGAGGAATGGGACGTGTCGCATTTGTACTCCAAGCAAGTTGCAAAAACATCCAAGCGGTTCCAACTTTTTGCAACGTGCTTGTCACTTTACCTTGCACAGAGTGATTTTTTTGGCCATGCAATCTGAGTCATGTCCAAAGCTTTTATGTGCCCCTCCACGCATACGTAAAAAACACGTATGTGAAAGATAGGTACCACTGTCATCAGTGTTTTCCATCATTGTGTCATCATTAGTGTCATCATCATTGTATCAGCAATGTGTAATCTGTGTGGCATCATCCGTGTGTCAGCAGTGTGTCATGCGTGTGCCATCATCAGTGTGTAATCTGTGTCATCAGTCTTTCATCCTTGTCTTCTTCAGTGCCATCTGTGTGTCATGAGTATGTCATCCATGTGCCATGTTTCATTATCTGTGTGTCTACCTTTTTTGTGACATCAGTATCACATCATCAGTGTGTCATCATCATTGTGTGATCCGTGTGTCATCTGTGTCTTCTTCAGTGAGCCATCCATATTTCATCATTGTGTCATGCATGTCTTCTTCAGTGTGTCATCCATGTGTCATCAGTTTGTCATCATCAGTGTGTCATTGTCAGTATGTCATCCGTATCTTCTACGGTGTGTAATCATCCGTGTGTCATCATCAGTGTGTCATCCATGTTTTCTTCAGTGTGTTGTTCTCTGTGTGTCGTCATCCGTGTCTTCAGTGTGTTATCATCCGTGTGTCATCAGTGTGTTATCATCCATGTGTCATCAGTGTGTCATCATCATTGTGTCATCAGTGTGTCATCATCGGTGTGTCATTAGTGTGTCATCATCGGTGTGTCATTAGTGTGTCATCATCGGTGTGTCATTGGTGTGTCATCATCGGTGTGTCATCATTGGTGTGTCATTAGTGTGTCATCATCGGTGTGTCATTAGTGTGTCATCATCGGTGTGTCATTAGTGTGTCATCATCGGTGTGTCATTGGTGTGTCATCATCGGTGTGTCATTCGTGTGTCATCATCGGTGTGTCATTCGTGTGTCGTCATCATCATTGTGTCATCCGTGTGTCATCATCCATGTGTCGTCTTCGGTGTGTCATCCGTGTTTCATCATCTGTGTATCATCATCATTGTGTCATCCGTGTGTCATCATCCATGTGTCGTCATCGGTGTGTCATCTGTGTGTCATCCGTGTTTCATCATCTGTGTATCATCTTCGGTGTGTCATCATCAGTGTGTCATCCTTGTCTTCTTCAGTGTGTCATCATAAGTGTGTCATCCGTGTGTCATCATCCGTGTGTCATCATCCGTGTGTTATCTTTGTTTTTCTGGTATGGATAAAGAAAGAATGAAATTACAAATCTTCAGTACTTTGCAATGTTAAACATGTACTGCACACGCATGGCACTCAGATGCTTTTCACAGACGCTTGTCATCCAGATCACCATGGGTTATAATGGGTATGTTTGGTATCTGTGAAAGAAACCCTGATGCCACACATACTGGAAACCTGTGCATGTGAATTAGGCCTCACTGTTCTCACCTAGCCAATGAGAAATGCCTGAAGGGCTGACGACCACATACACACGTACACCTGGTGGAATTAGGATCATGCGAGTCCTCTTGCTGCTGATAAATTAATGGTGTGTGAGTTTTTGCCCTCCTTCCCCGGTGCGCCTATTTGCTCCTTTAGTGCCGGTGAGCGCTGTCTTTCAGTGATGTATTGCAGCAGAACACAGGTTTGTGCCACTCCTCGTGTATCTCTGATGAATTTATAGACGGCGGTGCCATGAATGTGACAGGCCGCTGACGTCACCGCAGCATGTACAGACGTTCCTAGAAGTGATACTTCCCCTTTGTGTCACACGTAGACCATGGCAGGAGCTCTGTGTCACTCCATTAGTATTAATAGACAGAGTGCATCCAGCGAGCGGCAGGGTGCATCTTAGGGACGGCACGGTGCATCTTCGGGGCGGCACGGTGCATCTTCGGGGCGGCACGGTGCATCTTCGGGGCGGCACGGTGCATCTTTGAGGCGGCACTGTGCATCTTCGGGGCGGCACTGTGCATCTTCGGGGCGGCACTGTGCATCTTCGGGGCGGCACGGTGCATCTTCGGGGCGGCACGGTGCATCTTCGGGGCGGCACGGTGCATCTTCGGGGCGGCACGGTGCATCTTCGGGGCGGCACGGTGCATCTTCGGGGCGGCACGGTGCATCTTTGAGGCGGCACGGTGCATCTTCGGGGCGGAACGGTGCATCTTAGGGGCGGCGCGGTACATCTTAGGGGCAACACAGTGCATCCAGAAGGACGGCACGGTGCATCTTAGGGGCGTCACGGTGCATCTTAGAGGTGGCATGGTGCATCTTAGGGGCGGCATGATACATCCTAGGGGCGGCACTTTGCATCCTAGGGGCGGCACGGTGCATCCTAGGGGCAGCATCTTAGGGGCGGCATGGTGCATCTTAGGTTCGGCACGGTGCATCCAGATGGACGGCACGGTGCATCCAGATGGACGGCACGGTGCATCCAGATGGACGGCACGGTGCATCCAGATGGACGGCACGGTGCATCCAGATGGACGGCACAAATACAGATACCCCACACTGTTACTTATACATAGAGAGGAGGACACTACCATCTAGTATCACTGTATGGTGGTTTTCCTGGCAGTCCCAGCATATTATATGCCTCATCACACTCCGCTATTCACTTCATCTTCGCCGTTTTGTAATGAGAATTTGATTGGTAAATGACCGGCGTTTGCTGAATATTATGTCTCTCCGTGTGTTTTCCAGGCGAGAGAGCCCAAAGCAATTATAAAGATTGAGCATCTAAACGCCACCTTCCAGCCGGCCAAAATAGGAAACCCAAACGGCCTGCAGATCACATACCTACGGGACAACAGCACCAGGAATATCTTTGTATACCACGAAGATGGCAAGGTGAGCGGACGTAATGGAGGTAAACTGGGACAGGCGAAAAATATAGAACATGGGCTGAAATAAGAGCAGAAGACGGTAATCTATGGAGGACATTGATAAAAGTGGCAACGGCGGCTTAAAAAGACGCTCTGGTTTGGAGATATCGCGCGAGGGTTCAACTTTCCGAGGCGCCCATGATGGGGCTGAAACTGCTTCTACATGGAAACCGGTGCCTTTTCCATATAGATGCCATTAGTGTTGTAGGACTACAAATCCCAGCGAGCGCTGACAGCTGATGTTTGATTGCGGATGTGTCCAAGAATAACATTTTTTATATCTGTGATCTATTTCACTATATAACAAGCTTCTTTTTAATTTCCTGCTGCCGTGTATGACGTCTGTGCAGCTGTCGGAGAAAGCAGAAGCCGCTAGTAATGGATCCTGAAGCTTTTTGCCCTTTCATATCACTTTTAATCAGTGTAACAAATCAAAGGCACCAGGCACCTGTCTAGGGTGCAGCCATTGGGAGTTGGCTCCTTGCTATAAAAGCTCCCAAATGACAAAGCACCTGTCCTCAGGGCTGGTGGACCGCTGCCACCTAGTGGTGTTATGGTAGAACTGCATGCAAGATTATCTGTACCCGCGTCCTTGCTCAGATATTGTAACTGGAATGTCTTTGTGATGTTTATTTTTGCTCTTTATTCCCGTAAAAACTATTTTTTTTTCACCCAATTATAGGAAATCGTTGATTGGTTCAATGCTATCCGGGCGGCGCGGTTTCACTACTTACAAGTGGCGTATCCTATCGCAGTGGATGTTGATGTAAGTTTATTCTTCTCTTTGGCTTTCTAGGTAATATATATATAAAAAGTCATTGTAATTATTTGTGCATATTTACATCTGTATAGAAGAGCTGCAGTTCTAAGCCTTATATTCTTATCCCTGTCATCCCTTAGAGGGAATCTGTCAGCAGATTTTTGCTACCTCATCTGAGAGCAGCATGATGTAGGCAAAGAGGCCCCGAGTTGAACGATGTATCACTTATATTAGTGGCTGCAGCCATTCTGACACAGTGAAAGATTTGAGATTTTGCATGTAGCAGAGGTGGGAGAGTTACCCCCTCCCACACCAGGCTTTCAGTGTACATTTCCATAGATAGAAGCTGATAATCACAGAGGTGGGTGGAGTCTGACTACAACTCAAGCTATATAATAATATATTTATTCATTTATATAAGCTCTGCTGAGACCCACTCATGATAAAGATAAGAGGCTTAAGCTAACATTGCAGGTAAACAAAAATGACTGTGAGATAAGAGACGCAGGGTTGAAGTCTCTGTTTTAACACTTGCAGCATGCTGTCTTCCGGTTACATTGCAGAAATCTGCTATCAGAGTCCCTTTAAAAATGAATACACCCAGATTTGACATACAGGTTTCTCGAGCAAAATAATCTACAGGAAATGCTCTTTTTTGGGGAGAGTTTTTGAAGGACTTTCAGTCCATGAAGGGCTTTAAGTCTACACGTGCACGCTACAGTTTTATCTACACACAAACTGCAACCAAAACTGCACCTTGTCAGTGAGAGCCTGGAAATGTAAAAAAAAAAAGCACTTGTAATGTAGGTGCGATTTTGGTGCGTTTTTGTTATTGCGTTTCTTAAAGGAGAAGCAAAATATCATAGGATAATGGATAGATAGCTAGAATAGATGATAGATAGGAAAAATTGGAAGAATCGCTAGATGGATAGATAGATAATAAGACCATATAGATTAGATAATAAGAAAGAACAGAATAGGTTGATAGAAAGATAGCCAGCTTGGCTAGCTTTTTTTTTTATTTTTTTATTTTTTTTTTTAATTTTTGGGAATAAAAAAATGATGTGGAGTCCCCCTCTATTTCATATCGAGCACAGGAACAGCAGCAGCTTCAGGCTGCAACACTCAGCTGTCTGCTGTACCTTGGCTGGTTATGAAAAATTGAGTGGATCCCACAGGTTTTTTTTTATTTATTTGATTTATTTAAAAAAAAAAAAAAAAAAAAAAAAGACGTGCGGTCCCCCCATTTTTCTAATACCCGCCAAGGTGCAGCAGACAACTGGGGGTTGATGTTATTAGGGTGGGAAGGGCCATCATTATTTTGCCCTTTCCAGCCTAACAATAGCAGCCCGCAGTGGCGCATCCATAAGATGCGGCAATTCTGGTGCTGGACTCAGCTCTTCCCGATTGCCCTGGTGCAGCGGCAATTGGAGTAATAAGGCGTTAATGGCAACCCACAGCTGCCACTAAGCCCTAGGTTCGTGATGTCAAGCGTCTATAAGACACTAATCTGCAAGTGAAAGTAAATAACCACAATCAGCCAAAAATCCTTTATTTGAAATAAAATAAAAAGCTCCCTCTTTCACCTCTTTATTAACCCCCAAAACACCCCTCCAGGTCCAAAGTAATCCACACCAGGTCCCACGGCGATTCAGTTCTGCTACATCCCTGTCCTGTCACAGCAAGCGGCCATACAGCATGACTGCCAGCTGTGAGTGCAGACAGAGCTACAGCGATCAGAATGAACTGGGGTGAACCCCTGACATCACGGCTACGGGTCCCGCAGTACGGAGTGTGTCGCAGCAGTGATTTCACGGGTTCACTGCTGTGAGGGTCAGGCCGCTACTGGAGTGTACTGTACTGTACTGTACAATGCAGACACGCCCACCAGTGGCTGTGATTGGTTGCAGTCAGACAGCTGTCACTCAGCATGGGGGCTCGTCTGACTGGAACCGCAACCAATCACAGACGGGGGGAGGAGTAAATATGTATGAGGCTAATGAGCGGGTCCAAAAGAAGATGAGAGGCCGTGGGAGCAGTGTGACAGCCGGTGATCGGTGAGTTATGTAGTGCTTGGAGAGAGGGAGAGAGACACACTGACAACGACAATGCAAAATCACTCCAGCATTGATTTTCTCATTCTGCAACAAAGTTGGTGAGCTGCGTTTTTGTTGACAAAAACGCGGGTAAAACGCATGCCAAACTTACCAAATTGATAGCATGCGTTTTTCCTTGCGTTTTAGATGCCCTCATTGATTTTCAATGGGTGACCAGTATTGACAAAAACGCAAGCAAAAAAGAACATGCTAATTCTTTTTTTGTCATAAACTTGTCACAAAATGGTCCCATAATGGTACAAAATATACCTACAAATGGGGAGCAAAGAGAGTATGCCGGCGTTCCCCACACCCAACGCACGTTTCGCATTAGCGATGCTTCTTCCAGGACTCTGCTTGTTTCCAGGTTTTTTTGTTTTTGCAGCAGTTAAACAACTGTCCCCAGTGATAGATTCTCTTGAACATTGTGGTATTCCTTTGTTATATAGGGTATAGCAGATCTATTAGGTCTTCGCAAAAAAACTAGTTCTCCTATGGATTGGGGCCAAATTTGTTTTTAAAAATATGTATATAAAATAAAAGACAAATAAAGCAAAGAAAACGTCCAAACTGACCCAACCCATCAAATGAAAAAAATAAAAAGGGAACCTATTATAATATTTTTACTGGTGTCAAAGTGCAATTTAATGAATAGGGAACTATACTTTGAAAAAAAAAATTGGGGGTTTTTGTTACTTTTTAAAATAACACAATTCTTATGGTAGCTCAAATGATTCAGCATCGCAGGCTTCATTCAGACTTTTTTTTTGCTTTTTGGATTGATTTTGATCAGTGCTTTTTATCCAATTTTAACCAATTTTTGCTTTGTGTGACTGTTTTTTACCACTAGTATGACGTCCGTTTTTATAGTAAAAAAAATAAAATGGAGAGGAGTAGAATGTAACACTGTATATTATCCATACACCGAAGTGTGAGGGGTGTAAGGAAGAGGCGGTCAGTTTGTCCATCATCCAATATCTTAAGCCTGCTTTACACGTTGCAATTTCGCAAACGATATCGTATGCGATTTGCAACGCCCCCATCGTATGTGCGGCACGTTCAATTTGTTGAATGTGCCGCACAAACGATTAACCCCCGTCACACGCACTTACCCTTCCATACGACCTCGATGTGGGCGGCAAACGTCCACTTCCTGGAGTGGGAGGGACGTTCGGCGTCACATCGATGTCACGCAGCAGCCGGCCAATAGAAGCGGAGGGGCGGAGCTAAGCGGGACATAAACATCCCGCGCACCTCCTTCCTTCCGCATTGCTGGCCGGGAGCCGCAGGAGGCAGGTAAGATCTGTTCATCGTTCCCGGGGTGCACACACTGCGATGTGCGCTACCCCGGGTACGATGAACAACCTGACGTGCAATTCATGAGACAAGTACGATGTGTATGCGATGAACGTTTTACCGTTCAATCGCAATCGCACGTACCTGTCACACACTACAATGTACCTTACGATGCCGGATGTGCGTCACTTACGACGTGACCCCGCCGACACATCGTAAGATACATTGCAGCGTGTAAAGCAGGCTTAAGTTTGGTAAGACGGACATATCTGTGATTTATTCTTTTTTTTTATTTTTTCATGCTAGTTGGTGCCAAAGCTGACAAGAAACTTTCTCAAAGAGGGATATATGGAAAAAACAGGTCCCAAGGTAAGGAACATGGAAAAATCCTAAAACTCCTTCTGTTCTCCAATAAACAGAATTGACTCCAACAAGTGTGAAATCCTAATACTGCAATACTAAGGCGATGTGCGTCCACTGAGTATTTGCAGAAATTTCTATATCTCCTGGCAGAAAAAAAAAATGTGCATTTTTGGTGCATTTTTTCCATGCATTTTTTTATGCATTTTTGGTGCGTTTTTTTCCATGCATTTTTATGCACTTTTGGTGCGTTTTTTCCATGCATTTTTTATGCATTTTTGGTGTGTTTTATCCATGCATTTTTTAATGCATTTTTGGTGTGGTTTTTTCCTTGCATTTTTGGTGCATTTTTCCCATGCATTTTTTATACATTTTTGGTGCGTTTTTTCCCCATGCATTTTTAAGCATTTTTGGTGCGTTTTTTTCCTTGCATGCAGGCTATGTGCCCACAGGGGAAAGTGTCCTGCGGTTATATCTGCAGGACATTCCGCAGGAGCTCCCAGAAAACCGCAGCACAACTTTGTCTGTTTCCATGCTGCGGATGTACAGCGGAATGTCCTGCGGATATGCTGCGGTAATTCTGCATTGAGGATACAGTACCATGGCTTCAGCACTGCATCCTCAATGCAGAACAAGTGCTGAGTGATCGGGGAGTTCATACCTCCATCACGCAGCACTTCTCTCCGTCTCCGGCCACGTTTACACAGTGAAGGAGAAGGTGGGCGGGCCTGAACTAGCTCTGGCTGTCACATGACTGGAGCTCGCTCAGGCCCCGCCCACCTCCTCCTTCCTGCTCCTGTGCACTGAGGGAAAATGACCGGGTGTCTGCTATCAAGGCAGGTAAGTATGGGACCAAGGCAGGGGATTTCTGCAGGTAATGCCGCAGGAATAATTGACATGCAGTTATGTGTGGCTGCGGGATATCCCCAGTATATTCCGCAACCACACATTCCGCAACGTGGACACAGCACTCCCCATGTAACATTGGGAGTGTCTGTACATGCTGAAACTTGCGGATTTATCTGGAAAATGCAGATAAATCTGCAGGTTTTCCGCGGCAAAATCCGCAGAAGCAAGCTCCCGTGGGCACAGGGCCTTAATTCATTTTTGATGCGTTTTTTTTCCATGCATTTTTTTTATACATTTTTGCTGCGTTTTTTCCATGCATTTTTTATACATTTTTGGTGCGTTTTTTTCCCATGCATTTTTAGACATTTTTGTTGCGTATTTTTATGCATTTTTGGTGCGTTTTTTCTATGCATTTTTTGTGCGGTTTTTTTCCTTGCATTTTTGGTGCTTTTTTTTCCATGTATTTTTATGCATTTTTGGTGCTTTTTTCCATGCATTTTTTATGCATTTTTGGTGTGTTTTTTTCTATGCATTTGGGGTGGAAAAAAGCTGAAAGAATTGACACATTGCAGATTATTTTTTGCAACAAATCTCCAAGGAAAAAAAAGCAACGTGCACAAAATGTCAGAATTCTTATTGACTTTGCTTGGCATCAAGATTTGCACACAGTTTTGTGACAAACGCATCAAAAGCATAATAATAATACATTGTGTGCACATAGCCTAATAGTCTAACCACAGAAATTTCGGGAAAACAAGAAATTTATCTCCCGACCAACATCTGGTGCTTTATATGAAGTATGGTGCTGTAAGGAAGACAAATCTGTCAAGTTACCTTATAACCTGTCCCTGCACTAATGAGACAGAGATGGTTTCAAGGACGGTAGCAAAAGGCATCACACGGAAAATACCAAGTGTACCAGTTTTGCCCAGACCATTCCTTTTAAGACCATGATAATTTGTGAAAGTTGGGATTCGATGAGGATGATATGGATATGGAGGATGATATGGATATGGAGGATGATATGGATATGGAGGATGATATGGATATGGAGGATATGGATGAGGAGGATGATATGGATGAGGAGGATGATATGGATGAGGAGGATGATATGGATGAGGAGGATGATATGGATGAGGAGGATGATATGGATGAGGAGAATGATATGGATGAGGAGGATGATATGGATGAGGAGGATGATATGGATGAGGAGGATGATATGGATGAGGAGGATGATATGGATGAGGAGGATGATATGGATGAGGAGGATGATATGAATGAGGAGGATGATATGAATGAGGAGGATGATATGGATGAGGAGGATGATATGAATGATGATATGGATGATGAGGAGGATGATATGGATGAGAAGAATGATGAGGATGATATGGATGAGGATGATATGGATGAGGATGTTGATGTAGATGATGATGATATGGATGCTGAAGATGATGTGGATGATTATATGGGTGATGGATGATGTTGTAGACCCCACGCATGACCTCTAGTTCTTACTGGCTGCAGTTTCTGATATACATGTCTGTGTTCCCAGCATACAGAGGGCTTTAAGAAGAGATGGTTCACCTTGGATGACAGAAGATTAATGTACTTCAAAGATCCAATGGTAAGAATGTGTGTACTGGAGTGAGGTGAGATTGATGGATCCGGAACACGCGGAGATTACACCTGCAATAACCTTCATTACTGACGTCCTGGCTTCACTCTATTTTTTGCATCCAGAACATTATATTCTTGTATTACTGAATAAGGAGGAAGAAATGGCCCCAAAACTCCTCTTCCTCCAGACTGATAATAATCTGCCAAACAGGGAGTGCACAGGTGGGAGACCTATAGTGTGATGGGGCCCAGGTGACCCTCCTATACATAAGTAAATGTGGCACTTTGCGAGTTGGGGACCAGTTAGTGATATTGCCCTGCACCTAAAAGTTACACATTGCCCCAATTAATCACATCTTTCTGGTTGCCGCTCCGGCTACTCAGAGAAGAGGGTGGCCAGTCACCACATCCTTTTGTATCATAACCATAAGGCTGTGGTATGGTGAAATTTCATATACATGGAGATCCGCAATGTATGGCCCCAAACCTAATAGCCATTTTGGGTCAAACTCAAAGACCTGGCTGTTAGAGTAGCTGTCATTTCAGAAGAACTTGCAGCAGAATCTCAGCCTCTAGTTCCTCCCTCTCCATAGAACTTTATAAGCACCAACTGTCATCTCTTATCTCAGTAATGGCAAAATCTGTCTCCATTGAGTTTTGATTTTACCCATGAACTGAGAGTAGAAGATCAGTCCAGGAGGAGAAACAAGCAGATTTCTCTGATAAGATATGTAATTTAGTTGCTTATTTTCATGTGTTCTATTAATTTATGAAATAAAACTTTAAAATGATGGTAACTCCTTAAGCAAAGTACAAGTGATCTTACGTATCTGGAGGAAGAGGACTATGGAAACGTATGATTTTTATTTAGAACTTAACCCAATTAATGAGACCCCTACCCCTCCAGCCAGATATAGCAGATATACTGGTGATACTGGTAACACTGGATTGTGTTGTCCCCTTCCAGGACGCCTTCGCCAGAGGAGAAGTGTTTATTGGGAGCACCGAAAATAACTATAAAGTAGAAGAAGGACTTCCTCCCTCCACACAGGGGAATCACTGGCCGTTCGGCATCACCATTACGACTCCCGACAGGAAGTTCCTGTTTACCTGTGAGAGCGACGCTGAGCGCACAGAGTGGATCGCTGCCTTTCACAGAGTCCTCAGTAAGCCTATGCTTCCCCAGGAGTACGCAGGTCAGAGCACTGTCCTACAATCGCTAAGAGAGCAGGGTGCTCCATGCTAAATGTCAAGGTGCAGAAGGGGTTAATGACGAGATTCATTATTCCTACAGATCTTGTGTGGCATACACCTAATATTCCTGGTAACGTAAAGGGTTAATAAAAATGGTCTACAACAGAATTTTGATGCATCGTTAGGCTTTTCATCTCTGGTCCACTAGTATTGGCCATTGTTAGGTTTTTTCATCACTTTTCCACCAGTATTGGCCATTGTTAGGTCTTTCATCACTGGTCCACCAGTATTGGCCATAGTTAGGCTTTTCATCGCTGGTCCACCAGTATTCACCATCGTTAGGTTTTTCATCTCTGGTCCACCAGTATTCGCTATAGTTAGGCTTTTCATCGCTGGTCCACCAGTATTCGCTATAGTTAGGCTTTTCATCGCTGGTCCACCAGTATTCGCTATAGTTAGGCTTTTCATCACTGGTCCACCAGTATTGACCATCGTTAGGTTTTTCATCACCGGTCCACCAGTATTGGCCATCGTTAGGCTTTTCATCACTGGTCCACCAGTATTGGCCATCGTTAGGCTTTTCATCACTGGTCCACCAGTATTGGCCATCGTTAGGCTTTTCGTCACTGGTCCACCAGTATTGGCCATCGTTAGGTTTTTCATCTCTGGTCCACCAGTATTCGCTATAGTTAGGCTTTTCATCGCTGGTCCACCAGTATTCGCTATAGTTAGGCTTTTCATCACTGGTCCACCAGTATTGACCATCGTTAGGTTTTTCATCACCGGTCCACCATTATTGGCCATCGTTAGGCTTTTCATCACTGGTCCACCAGTATTGACCATCGTTAGGTTTTTCATCACCGGTCCACCATTATTGGCCATCGTTAGGCTTTTCATCACTGGTCCACCAGTATTGGCCATCGTTAGGCTTTTCGTCACTGGTCCACCAGTATTGGCCATCGTTAGGCTTTTCGTCACTGGTCCACCAGTATTGGCCATCGTTAGGCTTTTCGTCACTGGTCCACCAGTATAGGCCATCGTTAGGCTTTTCATCACTGGTCCACCAGTATTGGCCATCGTTAGGCTTTTCATCACTGGTCCACCAGTATTGGCCATCGTTAGGCTTTTCATCACTGGTCCACCAGCAGCTCAATCTCTTTGTGTCTTATTGGTGCTGAAGTCTTATCTCCCTTTAGATGCCATAGTCCTGGTACATCACTGCGTCTAAGTGGTTAAACTACTGCAATTAGTACTATCTCAAAAGGCCCCAGTTACAAACGAGTTTCAGCTGTGTAAAACAGCTGACATCGACTAGGTATGGAGCAGGCTAAGCGCATTGCAGACTCCAGAGAGGTGCTCCACGCCTCTCCCGTAGATATATTTGCTACTTATCACTGGAGGTCTGACCGCTGGACCCCCCCTTCCCCTCCACTGATCCAGAGAAATGTGGCGACCGCTCGTTCTCATGGGAGCGCTGCACTCGGCTATCTTTGGCACTCTCATAAGAATGAATGGAGTGGATGTACTTCTAATCGACCACTGCTCCATTCACACAGATCTCTGGATCGGTGGGGATCCCATAGGTCGGACCCCAGTGATCAGGAAATTATCATCTAACCCACGGACTACACCTTAAAATTCAATGTTAAATAGTGATGAGTGAGCATGCACTGCACTGCTAATTACTCTCTCTATTGCTTACATCTGACTGTCTCTGCTCTGCTACATCTGACCATCTCTTTCAGATCTAGCAGAGTTGAGACAGTCAGAGACGCTACATCTGACCCTCTCTACTTTACTACATCTGACCATCTCTGCTCTATTATATCTGAGTGAAATGGTCAGATGTAGCAGAGCAGAGACAGATGTAGCGTCTCTGACCATCTCCGCTACTTCTGAATGAGCCGGTTAGAGACACTTCATCTGTGTCTGCTCTGCTACATTTGACCGTCTCACTCAGATGTAGCAGAGCTGAGACGGTCAAAGACGCTACATCAGATGTGGCAGGGCAAAGCACAGTGACAGGGCAGAGAAGTGGTCAGATGTAGCAGAGGAGAGACCAGATGTAGCATATCCGACTGTCTCTGCCCTGCTACATCTGAGTGAGACAGTCTTATGTTGCAGAGCAAAGACTGATGGAGCATCTCTGACCAACTATGCTTCATTTAACCATCTCAGCTCTGATACATCTGAGACAAGATGTAGCAGAGATGGTCAGACATGGTCCATCACTCTATACATGGTCAGACATGGTCCATCACTCTTTGCTCTGCAAAATCTGACTCACTCAGATGGTCAGATGTAGCAGAGCTGAGACGGTCAGATGTTCCAGTGCACAGACGCTACATGAGATGACCATCACTCGGCTGTAGCGGAGCAGAGACAAATGTAGCGTCTCTGATCGTCTCAGTTCCGCTACATCTGACCGTCTGCTACATCTGAGTGAGATGATGAGATGCAGCAGAGCAGAGACAGATGTAGGTAATGGTACTATGATAATGGGTCTTTACAGTGTAACGTGGTTACTATATGGCGGTATTATGCTGGATCTATACAATGTAATGTAGTTACTATATGGCGGTATTATGCTGGGTCTATACAATGCAATGTGGTTACTATATGGCGGTATTATGCTGGGTCTATACAATTCAATGTGGTTACTATATGGCGGTATTAGGCTGGGTCTATACAATGCAATCTCTCTCTCCTCTCTTTGTCCCCGCTCCACACAATTGGGAGCTCACGGTTTATGGATTATGTATACAGCATCTATTGACCTTATTGTGCGGAGCTCCCCCTAGTGGCAGCAGAAAGAATTTGCTTATAATCTAGTACACCACTATAATCGGGGTACCTCTTTAATCCTGTCTTCTTTTCTTTTTCTTTTACAGTGGAAGCTCATTTTAAGCATAAACCATAGTACAAGAGATTTCCAGAAATATTTATGAAAAGGCAAAAGGAAAATGCATCCATGAAGTGTCGTGGAAAAGGGGGAAAACTCCAATGATAATTGTGAATATAATGGCCACGAGCCGGCGGCAGCTCGGCCGAACTTTCCACTACAGATGTTCAGCCAGGACTGAGCACATCAGCATAATGTCTGTCTTACTATCTCGTGCCATATTGTGTGTGCCCCACGGTCCGGCTAGACTGGCGGAGACGAGCTATGGCGTCTAGACCGGGGACTAGGTGAACGTTCCTCAGTATCCTCATCCTGCATTCATCGTATTCTTACAATTTAGATATTGGAGCAGAACTTTTTAACGACTGGATCAGTGAAGATCCCAAGACGAACTCCCATACCGAGCTTCTCCTCCTTGAAGTTTTTAGGACGGAGGATCTCCCATCGCATGAGAAGAGCGAAGGATCTGAAGCGCCTCGTACATCATACTTGAACCTTCAATTGGACACAAGAAGCTTTTTACTCTCCTGATCCATATTTTGTATCTGCTCCATAGCTCGAAATATGGAGACACGGACAGACCCTATACAAACGTTTCGGGACACAATGGTGCTTCATCAGGGGGTCAGTGGTGGAACGTTTCGATTGGGGGCGAGAAGTTATCTGTCCATTTTAGGAATTAGTTCTCGTACACCACCACCATTGCTCTTTTCTGATTTGCCTATATGGACATGGTCTGTGTATGCTGTGCAAAATGCCGGGAATGCTAAGGTTTTTATAACTTTGGTTTGGACGATGATGTGGTACAAGATCTGGCATATGTCGGCAGGCTAAAATGTATTACTGTAATATCCTTTAAAGCCTGGAGATGGCACTATTAAAGGGATCCTGTCACTCTATTCATGCAGGCCTATTTTTAGCAGTATGCAATAGAGTAGAAGCAGCTGAGCAGATTTATATATACACTGTGGGGAAATATTCATTATAACTTGTATTTTATTAATCAAAATCAGCCATCACTGTATGACGGAGAGAGCTGTCCGTCATTTAGCAGGACCACCCCCTGGACACCTCGCCCCCTGGACACCTCGCCCCCTGGACACCTCGCCCCCTGGACACCCCGCCCCCTGGACACCCCGCCCCCTGGACACCCCGCCCCCTGGACACCCCGCCCCCTGGACACCCCGCCCCCTGGACACCTCGCCCCCTGGACACCCCACCCCCTGGACACCCCGGTACAGAAACAGCAGGAATTTCAATTATATATATAAAATCTCAATCTGCTCAGCTCCTTCTGCTTCATCACATCATCTGAGCAGGTCCGACTCTATGTCCAAGATGACAGGTTACCTTTAAGTGTAAGTGTAGTGTTGTCTGTTTTCGAGGAGAATGTGCATCTTCTAACATCATTTAATTTTTAGGTTCGATATTCTGGGTGGATTAATTCTAAATATAAATATATCGTTATAGCGGTCAGAGCTATATGTCCCGAACAGAGTATTAAATTATAGAATTCTGGCTGCTCTCAGCCGTGACTGAGCTCCCGAGCGCCCTCTGGTGGTGGCTGCAATGAACAGTATTCAGTAAGCTTCAAAACTTTGACTTTAGGAGGCTGTAATGAACTATATGCAAGAAGCTCCTCAGCTCCATCTAGAAGGGGCTGCAATGAACAATATGCTCATGAGCTTCATCTGGTGGTGGCTGCAATGAACAATATACACTATACTCCTGAAATCCATCTTGTGGTGGCAGCAATGTGTAGTGTACATTAGGCGCCTGCACTCCTAGTATTGATGGCTGCAGTATGCAGCAAGTTTCTGAGCTCCCTCTAGTGGTGGCAGCAATGTACAGTATACATTAGGCTTCTGTGCTCCTTCCAGAGGTGGCTGCACAGTACAGTATACATTAGGCCTCTAAGCTCCCTCTAGTGGTGCCTGCACAGTACAGTATACCCTACGCTTCTGAGCTCCCTCTAGTGGTGGCAGCACAGTCCGGTATACATTAGGCTTCTGAGCTCCCTCTAGTGGTGGCGGCAATGTACAGTATACATTAGGCTTCTGAGCTCCCTCTAGTGGTGGCTACATTGTACAATATGCATTAAGCTGCTGAGCTTCCTCTAGTGGTGGCTGCAATGTACAGTATACAGTAGGCTTCTGAGCTCCCTCTAGTGGTGGCTACATTGTACAATATGCATTAAACTGCTGAGCTTCCTCTAGTGGTGGCTGCAATGTACAGTATACATTAGGCTTCTGAGCTCCCTCTAGTGGTGGCTGCAATGTACAGTATACATTAGGCTTCTGAGCTCCCTCTAGTGGTGGCTGCAATGTACAGTATACATTAGGCTTCTGAGCTCCCTCTAGTGGTGGCTACATTGTACAATATGCATTAAACCGCTGAGCTTTCTATAGTGGTGGCTGCAATGTACAGTATACATTAGGCTTCTGAGCTCCCTCTAGTGGTGGCTGAAATCTTCTGAGCTCCCTCCAGTGGAGGCTGCAATGTCCGAGATACATTCGGCATCTGAGCTCCCTCTAGTGGTGGCTATATTGAATAGTATGCAGTACTCTCCTGCGCTCCCTCTAGTGCTGGTTGCAGGCAGTTGGAGTTTGCAGAACTGGGAATATGGAGTTTCAACTACAAGATCTATTTAGAAATATTTAGTAAAGCATTTTAGACTTAACCACCATTTTTTTTTCTGAAAGAAAAAATAAATTAAGTCTGAACATAAATTTCAAAGTCTTCCATTACAACATATAAGATGCACAATCCATAAAATATAGAAGTGACATATAGTAAATTCCCTTCTCCCCTTACAGATGTGACAATGCCTTTGGCACCATTCCTAGGTATCAGGCCCAGCCCTTGGGTATTTATTTTATATCGATCAATTTACTTGCATATGTTCACATTAGTGATGAGTGAGCACTAAAATGCTTGAGTGCTTGGTACTTGAGTCAAGGAGCCTTAATGCTTGGATGGGTTTGATTCGAGTTCTGGGTTTTAATGGAAGTCTATAGGAAATGCGAACATTTTTCTGGAAGCTCTGACGAGTAGCACTGGGAGGCTGAAAAAGATGGAAACAGCCCTGACATGGAATGGGAAGAGCATGGGCAAGACGCCTGGACACATGTCTAACTTCCAGGTCGCAGTTGGGAACAATGTTGTCAGAATATTACTTTGCGCTTACAGAGCAGCAATAACGCATACAAAAGCGAAGATAACGAACTTTACAGTAAAAAATGTAAAGAAACATTCTTTCCTGTATAATGACTTGTATATAGGGAGAAATTAAAAAGAGAAAAATAACCTGCCTCCTCCATCCCTTAATAGCCGGGCCCTCTCTCACCATATTTCCTCATCAACTATGGCTACAGTAATGACCTAGTAGTGTATGTGACATGGTCAGACACATCCTGCCTAAATTATGAAGGCGGACTCTGAACCTCACAAAGCCTATGTGGACAATGCAAGAACTGCCAAAAATTACAAAGAAGAGGGACTCCGATACACCGTGTATTAGGCTCCTATCACACATCCGTGTTTCCAGTATGTATGGTGTGCGTTTTCACAAGTACCTTCCTGTTTTTACACATACACTTATACTTACTAAAATAGATATTGATATTTACACCTCCGTGTTTTCACATGGACTGTGTGTCCTCCACACATGTAATCCACACAGAGACAAGAATTACTATCCGTAAAGCGCTAAAGATAATAAAGAAAGAGATCTCACAGCTCTCAATTAAATAAATAAAAGAATAAAGCAACATATCTATCTATCATCTATCTATCTATCTATCCATCCATCTATCTATCATCTATCTATCCAGTCATCTATCTATCTAGCCATAGTTCTGTAGGTTGAAAAAAGCCCCTGCTCCATCTAGTTCATCTTTCCTCCACCAATTATACATTTTATCATTTATAACTGACAATGTTGTGTGTAGTGAGGAAATCATCCAGCCCTTTTTTAAAAGCTGTTATAGTATCTGCCATTACTACCTCTAGTGTTAGGGCATTCCACAGTCTGACTGCTCTAACTGTAAAGAACCCTTTCCTATTTAGCTGTCGGAATCGCTTTTCTTCCACTCACAGTGAATGCCCCCTGGTCTTTAGTATTATCTTTGGAAGAAATAAGTCATGTGCCAGTCCTTTATTGACCACACATGTATTTATACATATAAATGAGACGTCTTTTTTCTAAGCTAAACAAATCCAACTTTTTCAACCTCTCATTGTATGGGCAGCCTTCCTTCCATTCCTTGTAGTAGTCTTGCTGCCCGCCTTTGAACTGACTCTAACTTCTGAATGTCCTTTTTAAAATGTGGAGCCCAAAACTATCCCATATTCCAGATGTGGCCTTACAAGTTATTTATAGAGGGGTAACAATACGTTGGAATCACGGGATCTAATCTCTCTTTTTATACACCCTAAAATCTTGTTTGCTTTAGCAGCTGCTGCCTGACATTGAGCGCTGCTGCTCAGCTTATTTGTAATGAGAATACCAAAGTCCTTCTCCTGTTCTGTAGTCCTGAATTTACTTCCATTTAATGTATATGCAGCTATAGGATTACTCTGTTTTAGGTGCAGGTGCATTATCCAGTCATCTATCTATTATCTATCTATCTATCATCTTTGCACATCTTTAACACTTACAAGTCAGTAATTCTTTGAATGCATTTAATTCTGGTCCATGTCACATGGAAGGCACACTTATATAATCGATGTCCGGTCCGTGTTTTTCACAGACCCATAGACTTCTATTGTCACTTGTCATCCGTGCTGACGATAAAAACCAGACGTGTGTCTCTCTGGATCGCAGGGACATACGGTCCGTGGGAAAAGACAGAGGTGTGAAAATCACCACCTATTGTAATGAGTATGTGTGTGAACATGTCTCCAGTATGTAAAAAAAGGAAACCACATTTACTGGAGACACAAACCTGTGATGGGGACACTAAAGTTACTCTTCCTGAACTGATTCCGGAGGACAGTGTGCCGAGCATCGCACTCCCGGGTCTCCTATAAGATCCGATTTCTCGATGCGGCCGGCCAATCACAGTACAACATGGCTACAGCATTATCGTATATGACAGGCAATCCTTGCTTGTTGATTGGCTGTCTAACAGCTACAAACCACGTGGGGCGGGGACTCAAGCATGGCGCTTGACTAACGAGCATGCCCAAGCACCCCAATGCTCAAGCGAGTGGCAAGCACGCTCACTCATCACTAATTATCATATTAATGAGCTGCTATTCATCAGGTAACACATTGACCGGGACTAGTCATTAAAAATGATTTACTAAACAGTAAACACATACATACATATATCCAAACTTTATAGTGGACAGCCCCTTTAAGTGGAAGTCTTATTATTCTGCATTGCTTACATAGCACAGCACTTAACATAAATCAGCATCACTGTCCCCATTGGGGCTCACAATCTAAGGTCCTTATCAGGATGTCTTTGCAGTGTGGGCGGAAACTGGAGAACCCAATAGAACCCCACGCAAACACGGGGAGAACATACAAACTCCTTGCAGATGGTGTCCTTAGTGGGATTTGAACCCAGGACCCCAGCGCTGCAAGACTGCAGTGCTAACCACTGAGCCACCATGAAGACTACATCCGTTATGTTACATCTGATAGGAACCATTATATTCCACAGAATATGCATCATTCGATATATGGTGGATCACTCCAATGATCACTAAACAGCCTCAATGGAAAGAATGCAGAAGCCTTTATTGTAAGAGAGTGCGTTCCTGATTGCAAAACGAAAGCCGTCAAGTACTGCAGCATTTTACGAAGTAGATTACTTATCCAGGAATAGCTTATGTATAAAAATAAATATATTAAATTTGTGAAAAGTATATACAGTACACCATTTCCCTTGACAGGAAGGTTCACCCTGAATTATCTATTTCTTTCTCTGTTAATAGAATTTACATTCTGTGCTGATCGTAGTCTTAAAATCTCTGTGGTTATTATTAGTGATGAGTGAGCACTACCATGCTCGGGTGCTCAGTACTCGTAACTAGTGATGAGTGAGCACTACCATGCTCGGGTGCTCAGTACTCGTAACTAGTGATGAGCGGGCACTACCATGCTCGAGTGCTCAGTACTCGTAACTAGTGATGAGCGGGCACTACCATGCTCGGGTGCTCAGTACTCGTAACTAGTGATGAGCGGGCACTACCATGCTCGGGTGCTCAGTACTCGTAACTAGTGATGAGCGGGCACTACCATGCTCGGGTGCTCAGTACTCGTAACTAGTGATGAGCGGGCACTACCTGCTCAGGTGCTCGGTACTCATAACTAGTGATGAGCGCGCACTACCATGTTCGGATCTCGTAGCTAGTGATGAGCGAGCACTACCATGTGCTTGGTATTCGTAACAAGCAGTTGGATGCTCGGATGGGCACAATTCATGTACCGAGTATAATGGAGGACAATGGCGACTTGACAATTTTTCCGAAAAAGTTCCCCATTGACTTCCATTTTACTCGGGTACTTGAGTTGCGCCCATCCGAGCATCCAACTGCTCGTTATGAGTAATGAGCACCTGAGCATGGTTGTGCTCACTCATCACTAGTTATTATAACTGCCCCATTCTCTGTCAGCTTCTATTTCAGCCACCACTAGAGGGCGCACAGTCGCTGCTCGTACTATTTTGTTATTGCAGAATCCACTATGTCTGTATGCAGCAAGCTCCCTCTAGTGGTGACAATAGGGAGCCAACATTTTTCTATACATGTCTATACAGGGGATTTGGAGCAGTTTGTCTGAAAAAAAAAGATACTGTAGGGCAAATAGATTGATGTATCGTACAAACCTGCAATCTCTGTATTATGTAGCCTCCGCCATCTTCACTTTGGGGCGATTTGAAGCTTCCTCCTCCTTTGTGTTCTCCTTACAGCACTACTACTGAAGCGGCCCTACTGTGTAAATGCATTATTAATTTTAATACAAGTTACTAAAATATAATTTCCCTATCCGGTACATGTAATTTAGCACAGGGCATCTCCAGGCTTAGCGGGCGGGAGGATGTACGTCTGTCTTGTATATAGCATGTTTATTCCTTCCTCAGCGGCGCCTCTGGACTGTGACATAGGATTCGGGCTCAGTGTTTGTTAATTATCATTCATTATGATGTACACACTTTGGTTGGTCCCAAATAAGTGATACTAAATGTAACTGATCAATAAATTATTACACTAAACCTGTGATTGTGCCCCCTGCTGGAATAGATCGATGATCTGCGGCTTTCTTCTCTAAGGTAAAGGAGATCCTATGCCTCTACAGTAGACTGGTGGGGTATCAGTAAATTGGGAATGAACCCTCTGAATCAAGCGGATTGGAAATGTGGTCCCTTACTGGACCTAGATTGTGGATGTAGGGATGGGCGCATAGACAATTGCAATCATAATTATTCACCGCACCCATATATATATATATATATATATAGCAAAATTTATAATAAACCAATGGAACAAGAACAATATACAGTGTGTCCACTCATATCCTGTCCACCGCCATTAACTTGAGAACGGCGGCAGCTATAGGCATATTAGTGGTGTCTAGGTATAGTAAAGAAGCCATGCGCTACACAATGAAACCACCTATAGCTCCACCTGGTGGAAAACAACGGAGTTAGCTTTTTTTATCTCGAAAACGGAACAAGATAGAGGAAAAAAAGTGAATTAAAAAATTGTAGGGCATCATCAATTCAATTCGAATCGACACCTTGCATACAGAAATGCTAGGATTAGAACGTGTAAAACTCACAAGGCTGCAGACGTGAAGCGATACCTCATGGAGACCTTCCTACAAGTCATTGGGTATGGTGGCTGTGTGGAGTGCCCTCCACGCTCACCTGACCTGACCCCATTGGACTTCTTTCTGTGAGGTCACATCAAACAGCAGGTGTATGCGACCCCTCCACCAACATTGCAGGACCTACGACGACGTATCACAGATGCTTGTGCAAACGTGTCACCTACCATATTGCACAACGTGCAGCAAGATACAGTATGCTGTGCAGAGGCCAGATGTGCATTGCAGCTGACGGGGGCCACTTTGAGCATCAAAGTTACATGAGCGCCATATGCGTGACCAGCATTCAATGTTTTTTTTTTTTTGGGGGGGGGGGGTCATGGGTTTCATATCATAGCATTTCTGTATGCAAGGTGTCGATTCGTATTGAATTGATGATGCCCTACAACTTTGTAATTCACTTTTTTTCTCTATCTCGTTCTGTTTTGAGATAAAAATGTCAACTCTGTTGTTTTCCACCAGGTGGCGCTATAGGTGGTTTCATTGCGTAGTGCATGGCTACTTTACTATACCTAGACACCACTTCTATGCCTATAGCTGCTGCCGTTCTCAAGTTAATGGCGGTGGACAGGATATGGATGGACACACTGAATAGCTCAACATGATAGAACAAGGAGTTTCTTCAAATTTTACACAAATGCTACTTTTAAGCTGAGGGGCTACACGGTGATTTTGACCACAATACAAACCAAGGAACCAAAAATCGCTCAATGCCGACACTGCGTAGCAGCGTAATACAGGTTATTAGGGTCACAATCGAACCCAGGAGTCACCAAAGAAAAATTCAAATTACTTTTCGATACTTGTTTGTTGTACCTTGTAGGTCGCAATATGCCCACGACGTAACAGCAACATAGAGCAATTTGTGGCAGTGTGACCTAGTTAACCCTTATTGTGAAGCATGGAGGAATCTTGGTGATGCCTACAGTGATGCGTGGCGGTGGCTCAGTGATATCTACAGTGAGATGGGTGACTCGGTGACATCTATTGAAACATGGTGGTGGTGTGATGACGTCTACTAAAGAGTGGTGGTGACTCGGTGACATCTATTGAAACATGGTGGTGTGATGACGTCTACTAAAGAGTGGTGGTGACTCGGTGACACCGACTGAAGCATGGTAGTCGGTCGTGATGTCTAGCGAAGCATAGTGGTGGCTCGGTGATGTCTAGTGAAGCATGGAGGTGGCTCGGTGCTGTCTAGTGAAACATGGTGGCTTGGTGATATGTACATTGAGACAGGTGGCTCGGTGCTGTCTAGTGCAACATGGTAGTAGCTCGGACGTCTAGTGAAGCATGATTGTGGCTCGGTGATGTTCTGAGGCTGCTTTAGTTTCTCTGTCACTAGAAACCTACAGTTTGTGGCAGGCAAGATTGACTCAAACAAGATTCAGGAAAACCTAGGAGAAAACAATTTCTGTGAGGATGCTGAAGCTTGGGCATTATTGGACCTTCTCACATGGCAATGATCTCAAGGATACCTCAAAATCCACGAAGCCTTGATTTCAGAAGTGGTAGGAGATTCTGGAGCGGCCATCACAGCTGCACGACTTAAACGCTATAGAAAATCTTTGGTGGCATTTGAAGAAAGTGGTTGCAGCAAATCAAAGGATATTGGTGTCTTGGAAACCATTACCCATGGGGTAACATTCCTCACGAAAGCTGCCTGAAGCTGATGTCCCCGTGTCATGTTTGCAGCAGGTCATAACAGCCAGAAGGGCACTACGGCATGCTAAAGTAGATTGTCATGAAGGGGGTGAATAATTCTTCAGCCAGTGGTAAAAGTTAAATTTTGTAATGAATTTGATGCATAATCACAGGGCCAAAGTATTGAGCCCCCAACCTGCAGTCGCTGGGCCAAGGTATTCAGCCGCAAGCTCAGGGCCAAAGTATTGAGCTGCAACCTGCAATCACAGGGTCAAGATGAGTGATAAATATTCATTAAAATTTAGTCTCTGAACATAATTTGTTTTTCTATTTTTTTACGTCATTATTTTAAATTCCGTTTTGTGCCTGATAGAGAAAAATATAAAGGAAAAAAAAAAAGTGAAAAATATTCAATTTTCTAAACCTCCACAATGCACCACTGAAAATCATTTTGCATTAAGTTCCCCTTTGTGCAGAAATTATTTTTATATATATTGGATATATTTTTTTTGCTACCGCTAGGGGGAACTATAACCAGCATTTTATTTTTTTTTTTCTGTTTTCTTGCTTTTTATTTTTTCATTTATCCACACATGCCCCTCCATAAGGCCATAAATGACTTATGAGGACCTATGGAGAGAATATCAACATTTAAATATAGGTTTATCTTGCTAACTTTCCCTGTAACTGGGGTGGACATATTAGACCCTCTCCTGGCTACACTGCAGCGCTGATACTGTGATCAGAAAGGCAGAGATGGTAATAAACAGTCTCTGCCTTCTCTATAGTGAGTGTGTCCATGTTATGAGAACCAGCTCCTGCAGTGGTTTACTCTGCACTGCGTTACAACAATCATTGCACAGTGAAATGTGGACGGACATTTAAAGTCTATGGTTGTTGCTCAAGTAGTAAAAGTGGCACTTTGTATTTCCACTAGAAATATTGTAATGAGGTTAATTATACGATTTTTGACTCCTTTGTGTAGAAAAGTGCTGACCAAAATGTGCATTGATGGGTAAGATCTGTATACCCTATTTAAGTAAGGAGCGTGCAGATCTTTTTTATAAAGGCGAAAGGTAGCGGAGTCTTCTCGGCGTGCATGTACGCTCTATTCCTGATATGGAAGAAAACGTTACAAAATTTCATGGCTCAGAGTGTGGATCCCTTCTACAAAAGGGAGAGCGTGAACGCTAGACCGACTCCACTACTCCTCACCCATACTTAAGGACTAGACGTCAGTAACTGTTGGGACAACACTTTTCTACATAAAGGAGGGAAAAATTGGGCAATTACTCCTTACATGTCTCTTAACGTTTGCTCCATTATTTAAATAAATATCAAGATATATTTATCAAAAAAATCTCAAACAAATAAAAGGAAACACCAAAATACAAAAAAAATAAAAATATTATAATATATAATATAATTTTTTTGTATTTTGGTGTTCCCTTTATTTTATAGAATATTTTATATAATCTTAAAATAAAGAACACAAAAATATTTTTTTATATATATAATTTTTTTATTTTTGTGTTATCTTTATTTTAAGATTATATAAAATATTCTATAAAATAAAAGGGAACACCAAAATACAAAAAAAATATATATTTTTTGTATTTTGGTGTTCTTTATTTTAAGATAGATAGAGATATAGATATATATAGATATATATATATATATATATATATATATATATATATATTATATATATATATATATATATATATATATAATATATAGACACACACACACACACACACACACACACACACACACTATCTTAAAAAGAAGGGAATTTTGTTTACTTACCGTAAATTCCTTTTCTTCTAGCTCCAATTGGGAGACCCAGACAATTGGGTGTATAGGCTATGCCTCCGGAGGCCGCACAAAGTATTACACTAAAAGTGTAAAGCCCCTCCCCTTCTGCCTATACACCCCCCGTGCTCCCACGGGCTCCTCAGTTTTGGTGCAAAGCCAAGAAGGAGGAAAAAAATTATAAACTGGTTTAAAGTAAATTCAATCCGAAGGAATAATCGGAGAACTGAAACCATTCAACATGAACAACATGTGTACACAAAAAAACAGGGGCGGGTGCTGGGTCTCCCAATTGAAGCTAGAAGAAAAGGAATTTACGGTAAGTAAATAAAATTCCCTTCTTTGTCGCTCCATTGGGAGACCCAGACAATTGGGACGTCCAAAAGCAGTCCCTGGGTGGGTAAAATAATACCTCGTAATAGAGCCGTAAAACGGCCCCTTCCTACAGGTGGGCAACCGCCGCCTGAAGGACTCGTCTACCTAGGCTGGCATCCGCCGAAGCATAGGTATGCACCTGATAGTGTTTCGTGAAAGTGTGCAGGCTCGACCAGGTAGCCGCCTGACACACCTGCTGAGCCGTAGCCTGGTGCCTCAAAGCCCAGGACGCGCCCACGGCTCTGGTAGAATGGGCCTTCAGCCCTGAGGGAACCGGAAGCCCAGCAGAACGGTAAGCTTCGAGAATTGGCTCCTTGATCCACCGAGCCAGGGTTGATTTGGAAGCCTGTGACCCTTTACGCTGGCCAGCGACAAGGACAAAGAGTGCATCCGAGCGGCGCAGGGGCGCCGTACGAGAAATGTAGAGTCTGAGTGCTCTCACCAGATCTAACAAGTGCAAATCCTTTTCACATTGGTGAACTGGATGAGGACAAAAAGAGGGTAAGGAGATATCCTGATTGAGATGAAAGGGGGATACCACCTTAGGGAGAAATTCCGGAACCGGACGCAGAACCACCTTGTCCTGGTGAAACACCAGGAAAGGGGCTTTGCACGACAACGCTGCTAGCTCAGACACTCTCCGAAGTGATGTGACTGCCACTAGGAAGACCACCTTCTGTGAAAGGCGTGAAAGAGAAATATCTCTCATTGGCTCGAATGGTGGCTTCTGAAGAACCATCAGCACCCTGTTCAGATCCCAGGGTTCTAACGGCCGCTTGTAAGGAGGAACGATGTGACAAACCCCCTGCAGGAACGTGCGTACCTGTGGAAGTCTGGCTAGGCGCTTCTGGAAAAACACAAGAGAGCGCTGAGACTTGTCCCTTAAGGGAGCCGAGCGACAAACCCTTTTCCAGTCCAGATTGAAGGAAGGACAGAAAAGTGGGCAAGGCAAAAGGCCAGGGAGAAAAACCCTGAGCAGAGCACCACGACAGGAAAATTTTCCACGTCCTGTGGTAGATCTTGGCGGACGTTGGTTTCCTAGCCTGTCTCATAGTGGCAATGACCTCTTGAGATAATCCTGAAGACGCTAGGATCCAGGACTCAATGGCCACACAGTCAGGTTGAGGGCCGCAGAATTCAGATGGAAAAACGGCCCTTGAGACAGCAAGTCTGGTCGGTCTGGTAGTGCCCACGGTTGGCCGACCGTGAGATGCCACAGATCCGGGTACTACGACCTCCTCGGCCAGTCTGGAGCGACGAGGATGACGCGGCGGCAGTCGGCCCTGATCTTGCGTAACACTCTGGGCAACAGTGCCAGCGGAGGAAACACATAAGGGAGCTGAAACTGCGACCAATCCTGAACTAAGGCGTCTGCCGCCAGAGCTCTGGGATCTTGAGACCGTGCCATGAACGTCGGTACCTTGTTGTTGTGCCGGGACGCCATGAGGTCGACGTCCGGCACCCCCCAGCGGCAACAGATCTCCTGAAACACGTCCGGGTGAAGGGACCATTCCCCTGCGTCCATGCCCTGGCGACTGAGATAATCTGCTTCCCAGTTTTCCACGCCTGGGATGTGAACTGCAGAGATGGTGGAGGCCGTGGCTTCCACCCACATCAAAATCCGCCGGACTTCCTGGAAGGCTTGCCGACTGCGTGTGCCGCCTTGGTGGTTGATGTATGCCACCGCTGTGGAATTGTCCGACTGAATTCGGATCTGCTTGCCTTCCAGCCACTGCTGGAACACTTTCAGGGCAAGATACACTGCCCGTATTTCCAGAACATTGATCTGAAGTGAGAACTCTTGCTGGGTCCACGTACCCTGAGCCCTGTGGTGGAGAAAGACCGCTCCCCACCCTGACAGACTCGCGTCCGTCGTGACCACCTCCCAGGATGGGGGTAGGAAGGATTTCCCCTTCGATAATGAAGTGGGAAGAAGCCACCACCGAAGGGAAACTTTGGTCGCCTGAGAGAGGGAGACGTTCCTGTCGAGGGACGTCGGCTTCCTGTCCCATTTGCGTAGGATGTCCCATTGAAGAGGACGCAGGTGAAACTGCGCGAAAGGGACTGCCTCCATTGCTGCCACCATCTTCCCCAGGAAGTGCATGAGGCGCCTCAAGGGGTGTGCCTGACCTTGAAGGAGAGATTGCACCCCTTTCTGTAGTGAACGCTGCTTGATCAGCGGAAGCTTCACTATCGCTGAGAGGGTATGAAACTCCATGCCAAGATATGTCAGCGATTGGGCCGGTGTCAGATTTGACTTTGGAAAATTGATGATCCACCCGAAACTCTGGAGAGTCTCCAGAGTAGCGTCGAGGCTGTGTTGGCATGCCTCTTGGGAGGGTGCCTTGATCAGCAGATCGTCCAAGTAAGGGATCACCGAGTGACCCTGAGAGTGGAGGACCGCTACTACAGTAGCCATAACCTTGGTGAAAACCCGTGGGGCTGTTGCCAGGCCGAACGGCAGTGCCACGAACTGCAGGTGTTCGTCTCCTATGGCGAAGCGCAAGAAGCGCTGGTGCTCTGGAGCAATCGGTACGTGGAGATAAGCATCTTTGATATCGATCGATGCAAGGAAATCTCCTTGGGACATTGAGGCGATGACGGAGCGGAGGGATTCCATCCGGAACCGCCTGGTCTTTACGTGTTTGTTGAGCAGTTTCAGGTCCAGGACAGGACGGAAAGACCCGTCCTTCTTTGGGACCACAAACAGGTTGGAGTAAAAACCGTGACCCTGTTGCTGAAGAGGAACAGGGACCACCACTCCTTCTGCCTTCAGAGTGCCCAGCGCCTGCAGAAGAGCCTCGGCTCGCTCGGGAGGCGGGGATGACCTGAAGAATCGAATCGGGGGACGAGAGGTGAACTCTATCTTGTAACCGTGAGACAGAATGTCTCTCACCCAACGGTCTTTTACCCGTGGCAGCCAGGTGTCGCAAAAGCGGGAGAGCCTGCCACCGACCGAGGATGCGGATTGAGGAGGCCGAAAGTCATGAGGAAGCCGCTTTGGTAGCGGCACCTCCGGTGGTCTTTTTAGGACGTGACTTAGACCGCCATGAATCAGAGTTCCTTTGATCTTTCTGAGGCCTTTTGGACGAGGAGAATTGGGACCTGCCCGCGCCCCGAAAGGACCGAAACCTCGACTGCCCCCTCCTCTGTTGGGGTATGTTCGGTTTGGGCTGGGGTAAGGATGTATCCTTTCCCTTGGATTGTTTGATGATTTCATCCAAACGCTCGCCAAACAATCGGTCGCCAGAAATTGGCAAACTGGTTAAGCGCTTTTTGGAAGCAGAATCTGCCTTCCATTCCCGTAGCCACAAGGCCCTGCGGAGTACCACCGAATTGGCGGATGCAACCGCCGTACGGCTCGCAGAGTCCAGGACAGCATTAATAGCGTAAGACGCAAATGCCGACGTCTGAGAGGTTATGGACGCCACCTGCGGCGCGGACGTGCGTGTGGCTGCGTCAATTTGCGCTTGACCTGCTGAGATAGCTTGTAGCGACCATACGGCTGCGAATGCTGGGGCAAAAGAAGCGCCGATAGCTTCATAGATGGATTTCAACCAGAGCTCCATCTGCCTGTCAGTGGCATCTTTGAGTGAAGCCCCATCTTCCACTGCAAGTATGGATCTAGCCGCCAGTCTGGAGATTGGAGGATCCACCTTGGGACACTGAGTCCAACCTTTGACCACGTCAGGGGGAAAGGGATAACGTGTATCCTTAAGGCGCTTAGAAAAACGCTTATCTGGACAATCATGGTGATTCTGGACTGCCTCTCTGAAATCAGAGTGGTCCAGAAACATACTCTGTGTACGCTTGGGAAACCTGAAACGGAATTTCTCCTGCTGAGAAGCTGACTCCTCTGCTGGAGGAGCTGAGGGAGAAATATCCAACATCTTATTTATGGACGCAATAAGATCGTTCACTATGGCGTCCCCATCAGGAGTATCAAGATTGAGAGTAGCCTCAGGATCAGAATCCTGATCAGCTGTCTCCGCTTCATCAACCAAAGATTCCCCCCGCTGAGACCCTGAACAATATGATGATGTCGAGGGAATTTCCCAGCGAGCTCGCTTAGTTGGTCTGGGGCTGGGGTCTGTGTCAGAGCCCTCAGCCTGGGATCTATGAGACACCCCGGGGGGACATTGTTGGTCCAACTGAGGGGGGCCAGGGAACAATGATTCAACAGTGTCCCTGTGCTGAGATACCGGTCTGGACTGCAAGGCTTCTAGTATCTTAGCCATAGTCTCAGAGAGTTTACCCGTAAAGACTGCAAACTCCGTCCCCGTCACCTGGACAGTGTCAGCAGGTGGTTCCCCCTGGGCCCCCCTTAGCAGAGGCTCCGGCTGTGCAGCAGGGGCCGAGCAGTGCACACAATGAGGGTCAGTGGAACCTGCCGGTAGCGGCGTCGTGCATGCGGCGCAGGCAGCATAGTAAGCCTGTGTTTTGGCACCCCTGCCTTTTGTGGGCGCCATGCTATTGTCTTCCCTGAGCAACACAATAGGGTATATAGCCAGAAATCAACTGTGCACCATACAGTGTAAAGTATATACCATAACCATATAATTTATAATTACACTTCTGCACAATGGGGCTAGCACCACAGGTGCTGCTTACCACCCGCTTAAAGCGGTTGTGAGGCCACCAGAATCCCTGTCTGGGTCTCCCAGAATTTGTCCCCCTCTGCAGCGTCCGAGGAGCTGACAGGAATGGCTGCCGGCGTCCTGAGGAGAGGAGGGAGCCGTGGGCGTGACCCAGAAAGTGCGGGAACTGGTGCCCCACTGTGCACAGTGAGGGGGGTGGAGTATGCAAAGCATGCTCCATCCCTCATTGCTGTTCGTCCTGTACAGCGTCCCGCCCTTCCCCTGCCTGTCAGGGCTGGGGGTGGGAGGAAAAGAGACTAGGCCGCAAAAGCCGGGGACTCGAGTAATAAGCGCGGCCGCCGTATAAGCGCGGCCGGCGCGGAAGTCCCCGGCGCACTACAAGTCCCAGCCGCGCCGCAGTGTTAACCATGGCAGCGGCGGTCAGCGCGGTAGTCCCCATACACAAACACACTCAGCGACGCTGCAGTGTGTAATGGCACATTTAACCCGGTCAGCGCCGCGGTCCCCGGTGCACTAGCACACCCAGCAATGCTGGAGTGTTGCTGTGCGCGGTCCCCACGGGGACACAGAGTACCTCCAAGTAGCAGGGCCATGTCCCTGAACGATACTCGGCTCCTATCCAGCAGAATCCACGGGAGCTGTGGATGGAGCACGGCCTCAGTGCCTGGAGACCGATAGGATCCCACTTCACCCAGAGCCCTAAGGGGGATGGGGAAGGAAAACAGCATGTGGGCTCCAGCCTCCGTACCCGCAATGGATACCTCAACCTTAACAACACCGCCGACAAGAGTGGGGTGAGAAGGGAGCATGCTGGGGGCCCTGTTAAGGGCCCTCTTTTCTTCCATCCGACAGTCAGCAGCTGCTGCTGACTAATCTGTGGAGCTGTGCGTGCATGACTGCCTCCTTCGCACAAAGCAAAAAACTGAGGAGCCCGTGGGAGCACGGGGGGTGTATAGGCAGAAGGGGAGGGGCTTTACACTTTTAGTGTAATACTTTGTGCGGCCTCCGGAGGCATAGCCTATACACCCAATTGTCTGGGTCTCCCAATGGAGCGACAAAGAAAAAGGGAACACCAAAATACAAAAAATGCAAAAAAAATATATTTTTTTTTTGTATTTTGGTGTTCCCTTTATTTTAAGATATATCTCTATCTTATCTTATATCTTAAAATAAAGGGAACACCAAAATACAAAAAAAAAAATATTATAATATATAATATAATATATATATATATATATTTTTTTTCCCGCTTATTTTTTGCCCCTAGTACCAGAGTCACATTGTGTATTTATTCTCATACAATGGAGTTTCATGGACTACAAACCCCGGTCCGACTGCGCATCCACTGATCCGACCGCAACAGCCTCATCGGCATTCATCAGATTGTTGAGTTTGGGTGAGAAGATTGGCAGCTCATCTGGAAATTGGGGTGCAGCCATCTGAGTGAAGACTTGAAGTGCAGCGAAATTAAGCAGGGGTGTGCACAATTATCGTTGCATTTGCGTTGACGTTTACGCTGAGGTCCGGGCAGCTCAGCTCTGTGCAATCAGATAAATTAGGATAAGTGCTTGCGCTGGGGGATATAACGTCATTAGAGCGCTGACGTTTTAGAGACTAATTCTGCAATGCAAGGTATTGAGAAAAATCAATGCTGCAATACCAGAAACAGCCTCTGTATCATAGGGGAGCTATTCTAATTCCCTATAATCTAATATTGCAGACAGGAGCAGGACATACAGTTAGGTCCAGAAATATTTGGACAGTGACACAATTTTCGCGAGTTGGGCTCTGCATGCCACCACATTGGATTTGAAATGAAACCTCTACAACAGAATTCAAGTGCAGATTGTAACATTTAATTTGAAGGTTTGAACAAAAATATCTGATAGAAATTGTAGGAATTGTACACATTTCTTTACAAACACTCCACATTTTAGGAGGTCAAAAGTAATTGGACAAATAAACCAAACCCAAACAAAATATTTTTATTTTCAATATTTTGTTGCGAATCCTTTGGAGGCAATCACTGCCTTAAGTCTGGAACCCATGGATATCACCAAAAGCTGGGTTTCCTCCTTCTTAATGCTTTGCCAGGCCTTTACAGCCGCAGCCTTCAGGTCTTGCTTGTTTGTGGGTCTTTCCGTCTTAAGTCTGGATTTGAGCAAGTGAAATGCATGCTCAATTGGGTTAAGATCTGGTGATTGACTTGGCCATTGCAGAATGTTCCACTTTTTTGCACTCATGAACTCCTGGGTAGCTTTTGCTGTATGCTTGGGGTCATTGTCCATCTGTACTATGTAGCGCCGTCCGGTCAACTTTGCGGCATTTGGCTGAATCTGGGCTGAAAGTATATCCCGGTACACTTCAGAATTCATCCGGCTACTCTTGTCTGCTGTTATGTCATCAATAAACACAAGTGACCCAGTGCCATTGAAAGCCATGCATGCCCATGCCATCACATTGCCTCCACCATGTTTTACAGAGGATGTGGTGTGCCTTGGATCATGTGCCGTTCCCTTTCTTCTCCAAACTTTTTTCTTCCCATCATTCTGGTACAGGTTGATCTTTGTCTCATCTGTCCATAGAATACTTTTCCAGAACTGAGCTGGCTTCATGAGGTGTTTTTCAGCAAATTTAACTCTGGCCTGTCTATTTTTGGAATTGATGAATGGTTTGCATCTAGATGTGAACCCTTTGTATTTACTTTCATGGAGTCTTCTCTTTACTGTTGACTTAGAGACAGATACACCTACTTCACTGAGAGTGTTCTGGACTTCAGTTGATGTTGTGAACGAGTTCTTCTTCACCAAAGAAAGTATGCGGCAATCATCCACCACTGTTGTCATCCGTGGACGCCCAGGCCTTTTTGAGTTCCCAAGCTCACCAGTCAATTCCTTTTTTCTCAGAATGTACCCGACTGTTGATTTTGCTACTCCAAGCATGTCTGCTATCTCTCTGATGGATTTTTTCTTTTTTTTCAGCCTCAGGATGTTCTGCTTCACCTCAATTGAGAGTTCCTTAGACCGCATGTTGTCTGGTCACAGCAACAGCTTCCAAATGCAAAACCACACACCTGTAATCAACCCCAGACCTTTTAACTACTTCATTGATTACAGGTTAACGAGGGAGACGCCTTCAGAGTTAATTGCAGCCCTTAGAGTCCCTTGTCCAATTACTTTTGGTCCCTTGAAAAAGAGGAGGCTATGCATTACAGAGCTATGATTCCTAAACCCTTTCTCCGATTTGGATGTGAAAACTCTCATATTGCAGCTGGGAGTGTGCACTTTCTGCCCATATTATATATATAATTGTATTTCTGAACATGTTTTTGTAAATAGCTAAAATAACAAAACTTGTGTCACTGTCCAAATATTTCTGGACCTAACTGTATAAAGCGAGTGGCCATCAATACATTGAATTCTTACACCACTAGGTATGGCCTCAGACTCTAAAGGGTGCTTTACACGCTGCGACAGCGCTAGCGATGTGACACGCCAGATCGCAGATGCGATCTGCCGAGATCGCACATAGGTTGTTTTTATAGCGCCGGTCGCATGTGCGATCTCAGCAGATCACACCTGCGATCTGGCGTGTCACATCGCTAACGAGATCGCTAGCGATGTTGCAGCGTGTAAAGCACCCTTAAATCTATGCAATCCTAGGAACAGAAAACACAAGCACGGCCCTGCGATCGTAAGATACATTGTATGATTTATTCCGCAGCGCTGCATTGCTCTGTCCCACCGGTTCCAGCACTACTCTGCTTTTATAAATAAAAATCACAGTTTCAGTGCCGACGTGCCGCCACCGTGCCGTACTGAAGGGAGGATAATGTACAAAAATCACTGTATCTGTAATAAATATTGCATATTAAAAGAAAGTCCACCGTAATTAAATAAATTGAAAGGTGTTTATATTGGCGGTGCCCCCCAACAAACAAGATATTCACAGGATGGTCGGGAGGGAGAAATCCCAAATCCTCATGATATTAGGTATATGGTCATGGTAACACATAAGGGCTTGGCTGTGACATTAAGCTTTTGGACGAGTGACATGGAAGAGGAACACGAGCGGTTGATCTGCTTGGCTATCACATTGTAAGAAAACCATGTGCTTGCTTGGCATTCATAGAAAGAATAAAAAATATATATAGCAGAGCTGGGAAGATTTGCCGACATTCCCTCTATTCACTATTCCTTTCAGCTACCCACCCCCGTGACATAATTTATTTAATCTTCCATCATCGGGATAAGAGGACAGCTCGTTACGGCTGCTCACAAATGACTCTTCAGAGACTCGGATCATGGAATGAAGTCTTTTGGGCTCCAGTATTTTTTTTTTTTTATTGTTCTGAATCATGCAGCTCCTAATCAAATATTCTCTCTTGCTCAATCGAGCTCGATGGGACTGCTGTCATCCTGCCCGTCCTCCACGTCTTCGTCCTCATCCCCGGCTCCCATTAGGCTATTTAATAGGTTACCTTTGAAAATAAGAAAGAAAAAATTTAAGACACCGATGTCATTAATATGAGGAAAGAAAAAGGTTTTTGTATTGTTTTTTTTGAAATTTGTACAGTCAAAGCCGAAAATATTGGGACTCCAGAAAATGATGTATTTCTCCCAGAAAGTTACCGGATTTTTCAGATTATAAAATGCACTTTTACTCCCGAAAATTTGGGAGGAAAATGATGGGGGTGCGTCTTATAATGCGAATGTAGCTTAGTGGGGGAGGGGGCTGGAGTGTCACAAGAGACGCTGCGGGCCCGATGCTGCAGGCAATGAGGCAGGGGCTGCCGTTCTGAAAATGTTGGCGGTACGGGCTTTAAATAAATGGCACCCAGACTCGGCGCAGGCGCACATGGAGCTCTTGGCTCAAGAGCTCATCTGCGCACGCGCCACCTCCAGCCCACTGACGTAATGTAAATGGTACCCAGAGGTGGTGCGTGTGCAGAGGAGATCTCGGCCTGTCATTGAGTCAAGAGCTCCATCTGCACGTGCGTCAGACTCCAGACGCCATTTCTTTGAAGCCCGCACTGCTGACAGTATCTGTATGCTTTTCCTGTCTCGCAGCAAGTATCTGGAACACCTGGTGCATCGCCTATTCCAGCACCGCCCCTGCCTCCTGTGACCCTGCTCCACCACCACTGCCGCCCCCCTCTGGTAGGACACCGCCGGATTATAAGACGGAAGCCTTTTTTTCCCTCTAAATTTGGGGTGCGTCTTATAATCCGGTGCATCTTATAAAACGAAAAGGACAATATTACAATTACACATTTAGTTCCTTTGTGGGTATTGGAATACAACCAAAAAAAAGTGAAAAACAAGCAAATTGGACATCATTTCACACAAAAAATTTGCCGCACAAAATTGGTGGCACCCTCCACTTCATATTTGGAATAAATAACTGCAATCAGTCGCTTCCTATACCCGTCCACGAGCTTCTTCCTCCTCTCACCTGGAATTTTGGACTCTTCTTTATAAAACTGCTCCAGGTCTCTCATATTTGAAGGCGTCTTCTCCCAACAGCAATAGTAAGATTTCTCCACTGGGTTCAATGGGATTTAGATCCAGACTCATTGCTGCTATTTCAGATCTCTCCAGCTCTTTGTTTCCATCCATTTCTGGGGTCATTGTCCTGCTGGAAGACCAGTGGCCTAGGATGGAAACCCAGCTTTCTGACGCTGGGCACTACATTGCCACCCAAAATTCCCTTAATCCTCAAATTTAATGATGTCTTGCACACAGTCAAGTCACCCAGTGCCAGAGGCAGCAAAACAACCTCAAACATCTTTGAGCCTCCACCATATCTGACTGTAGGTCCTGTGTTCTTTTCTTTGTAGGCCTCATTCCATTTTTGATAAACAGTACAATGATGTGCTTTACCAAAATATTCTCTCTTGGTCTCATCTGCCCACAAGACGCTTTCCCAGAAGGATTTTGTTTACTCACATACATTCTGGTAAACTGCAGTCTAGCTTCTTATGTCTCTATGTCCGCAGTGGAGTTATCCTGGGTCTACTTCATACTTGTAGTGTTTCATTTCATTCAAATGTGTACGGATAGTTTGCGCTGACACTGATGCCCCAAGTCTGCAGGACAGCATGAACTTTTTTCGAACTTGATTGAGGCGGCTTACCAACCAACCAGACTATTCTGCGTTGCAACCTTTCATCAATTTTCCTCTGCCGTCCACGTCTATTAGCTACAGGGCATTGGGTTATAAAACGTCTTGACAATGCTGCACACCTTGGACAAAGGAACATCAAGATCTCTGGAGGTGGACTTGAAACTTTGAGTTAATTGATATTTTTCAACAATTTTGGTTCTAAGTCCTCAGACAGTTCCAGTTTACCCTTTCTGTTCTCCATGCTTATTGTGGCACACACAGACACACAATGCATAGATTGAGTCAACTTCTCCCCTTTTTATCTGGTTTCAGGTGTGATTTTCATATTGCCCACACCTGTTACTTACCACAGGAGAGTTTGAACAAGAACCGCAAACTTGAAATAAAGATGATGTTTACCCACAATTTTGAAAAAGGTGACAATTTTGTCTGGCTCATTTTTGTGTGAAATTACTTCTCTTTTTTTTTTTTTTTTTTTCTTTTTTTTTTGTTGTGTTGCTTTAAATACACACAAAAGGAAATATACATTTGCATGACAAGAAGGGAATTTTGTTTACTTACCGTAAATTCCTTTTCTTCTAGCTCCTATTGGGAGACCCAGACAATTGGGTGTATAGCTTCTGCCTCCGGAGGCCACACAAAGTATTACACTTTAAAAAGTGTAACCCCTCCCCTCTGCCTATACACCCTCCCGTGCATCACGGGCTCATCAGTTTTGGTGCCAAAGCAGGAAGGAGGAAACTTATAAATTGGTCTAAGGTAAATTCAATCCGAAGGATGTTCGGAGAACTGAAACCATGAACCAAAAGAGCAATTCAACATGAACAACATGTGTACACAAAAAAACAACAGCCCGAAGGGCACAGGGGCGGGTGCTGGGTCTCCCAATAGGAGCTAGAAGAAAAGGAATTTACGGTAAGTAAAAATTCCCTTCTTCTTTGTCGCTCCATTGGGAGACCCAGACAATTGGGATGTCCAAAAGCAATCCCTGGGTGGGTAAAAGAATACCTCGATAAAAAGAGCCGAAAAACGGCCCCCTCTTACAGGTGGGCAACTGCCGCCTGAAGGAGTCGCCTACCTAGGCTGGCATCTGCCGAATCATCGGCCTGCACCTGATAGTGTTTCATGAAAGTGTGCAGACTCGACCAGGTAGCCGCCTGACACACCTGCCGAGCCGTAGCCTGGTGTCGCAATGCCCAGGACACCGACGGCTCTGGTAGAATGGGCCTTCAGCCCTGCAGGAATCGGAAGCCTAAAAGAACGGTAGGTTTCAAGAATCGGTTCCTTGATCCACCGAGCCAAGGTTGACTTGAAAACCTGAAATCCCTTACTCTGGCCCGCGATAAGGACAAGAGCGCATCAGACCGGCGCAGGGGTGCCGTGCGAGAAATGTAGAGCCGGAGTGCTCTCACCAGATCTAATAAATGCAATCCTTTTCACATTGGTGAACTGGATGCGGACCCAAAGAGGGGGAGACGATATCCTGATTGAGATGAAACGGGGATACCTTAGGGAGAAAGTCCGGACCGGACGTAGAACCACCCTATCCTGGTGAAACACCAGGAAGGGGGCTTTGCATGACAGCGCTGCTAGCTGAGACACTCTTCTGAGTGATGTGACTGCCACTAGGAAGGCCACCCTTTGCGAAAGGCGAAATAGAGAGATCCCGCATCGGCTCGAAAAGTGGCTTCTGAAGAGTCGTCAGCACCCTGTTAAGATCCGAGGGTGTGAACGGACGCTTGTAAGGTGGGACCGGAAGCGCCGATACTTGTCCCTTGAGAGAGCCGAGAGACAAGCCCTTGTCCATTCCGGATTGAAGGAAAGAAAGAAAAGTGGGCAAGGCAAACGGCCAGGGAGTAAAACCCTGATCAGAGCACCAGGATAAGAAGATCCTCCAAGTCCTGTAATAGATCTTGGCAGACGTTGGTTTCCTGGCCTGTCTCATGGTGGCAATGACATCTGGAGATATCCCTGATGACGCTAGGAGCCAGGACTCAATGGCCACACAGTCAGGTTTAGAGCCGCAGAATTCAGAAGGAAATATGGCCCTTGAGGCAGCAAGTCTGGTCGGTCTGGGAGTGTCCACGGTTGACCCACCGTGAGGTGCCACAGATCCGGGTACCACGATCACCTCGGCCAGTCTGGAGCGACGAGGATGGCGCGGCGACAGTCTGACCTGATCTTGCGTAACACTCTGGGCAGTAGTGCCAGAGGAGGAAAAACATAAGGCAGTCGAAACTGCGACCAGTCGTGAACTAGCGCGTCTGCCGCCAGAGCTCTGTGATCCTTGGACCAAGCCATGAATGCCGGGACTTTGTTGTTGTGCCGAGACGCCATTAGATCGACGTCCGGCGTTCCCCGGCGGCAACAGATCTCTAGAAACACGTCCGGGTGAAGAGACCATTCCCCTGCGTCCATGCCCTGGCGACTGAGAAATCTGCTTCCCAGTTTTCTACGCCCGGGATGTGAACTGCGGAGATGGTGGAGGCTGTGGCTTCCGCCCACAGCCGAATCCGCCGAACTGCTCGGAAGGCTTGACGACTGCGCGTGTGCCGCCCTGGTGGTTGATGTACGCAACCGTCGTGGCGTTGTCCGACTGAATTCGGATCTGCCTGCCCTCCAGCCACCGCTGGAACACCTTTAGGGCTAGATCCACTGCCCTTATCTCCAGAACATTGATCTGAAGGGAGGACTCTGTCGGAGTCCAGGTTCCCTGAGCCGAGTGGTGGAGGAAGACCGCTCCCCACCCTGACAGACTCGCCTCCGTCGTGACCACAGCCTCAGCTGGGCGCCGGAAGGATCTTTCCCTCCGCCCAGGAAGTGGAAAGAAGACACCACTGAAGAGAGGTTTTGCTGCAAGGGAAGAGAGACGTTCTTGTCTAGGGACGTCGACCTCCTGTCCCATTTGCGGTGTCCGATAGAATCGGACGCAGACGAAACTGCGCAAGGGAACTGCCTCCCTTGCTGCCACCATCTTCCTTAGAAAGTGCATGAGGCGCCTCAAGGGGTGACTGGGCCCGAAGGAGAGATTGCACCCCTGTCTGTAGTGAACGCTGACTATGCAGCGGAAGCTTCACTATCGCTGAGAGAGTATAAAACTCCATCCCGAGGCAAGTCAGTGATTGGGTCGGTGTCAGTTTTGATGATCCACCCGAACCCCTGGAGAGTCTCCAGAGCAATGGTCAGGTTGTGTTGACATGCCACCCAGGAGGGTGTCTTGACTAGAAGATCGTCTAGGTAAGTGATCACCGAGTGGCCCTGTAGGACCGCCAACACTGCTGCCATGACCTTGGTGAAGATCCGTGGGGCTGTCGCCAGGCCGAATGGCAGTGCCACGAACTGAAGTGTTCGTCCCTGATGGCGAAACGCAGAAAGCGTTGAAGCTCGGGTGCGATCGGCACATGGAGATAAGCATCCTTGATGTCAATTGATGCTAGGAAGTCTCCTTGTGACATCGAGGCTTCAGAGTGTTCACCGCCTGAAAAAGTGCATCGGCTCGCTCGGGGGGGCGGTGATGTTTTGAAGAAACTAGTCGGAGGACGAGAGCAGAGCTCTATCCTGTAACCTTGAGACAGAATGTCTCTCACCCATCGGTCTTGGACATGTGGCCACCAGGCGTCACAAAAGCGGGAGAGCCTGCCACCGACCGAGGACGCGGTCTTGGTGAGGCCGAAGTCATGAGGAAGCCGCCTTGTGACTTAGACCGCCATGCAGAAGAGTTCCTCTAGCCCTCCTCTGACATGTTGGACGTGGAGGAACGGAACTTTGCTGAGGACCGAAATGACCGAAACCTTTGGACTGGGGCAAGGACGATACCTTTCCCTTGAACTGTCTAGTAACTTCATCCTATTGCTCGTCAAACAAACGGTCGCCAGAAAATGGCAAACCGGTTAAGAACTTCTTGGAAGCAGAGCCTGCCTTCCATTCACGTAGCCACATGGCCCTGAAGACTGCCACCGAATTGGTGGATGCTACCGCTGTACGGCTCGCAGAGTCCAGGAACGGCGTTCATGGCGTAGAACGAAAAAACCTACGCCTGAGAAGTGAAGGACACAACCTGCGGGGCAGAGGTATGTGCAACCGCAATAATCTCAGCCAGAGAAGTTGAGATAGCTTGGAGTGCCCTCACGGCTGCGAAGGCTGGAGCAAAAGATGCGACTATGGATGGATTTCATCATAAGCTTTATTTGCCTGTCAGTGGCATTCGTGAGAGATGGCATCTGCCACTAATACTACGGATCTAGCCGCCAGCCTAGAGACTGGAGAATCCACCCTGTGACACTGAGCCCAACCCTTAGTAAGCACAGAACTTTACGGACAAGTGCTTACTAAGCGCCTTATTGACACGCGTTACCCTTTTCCCCCCTGACGTTGTTAAAGGGAACCTGTCATCAGAAATTTCGCCCAAAAGCTAAAAGCTTCCCCCTCTGCAGCTCCTGGGCTGCATTCTAGGAAGGTCCCTGTTATTATTGTGCCCCATGTGAGACCAAAATAAAGCCTTTATAAAGTTCTACCTTTTTGTATGCAGCTTCTGTAAATCTGACACGGGGGCGGGCTCTCTGCCGTCCGTTATTCTGCCTCCTGGTCCTGTATGCCGCCCCCATCGCTCCTTTCCTGAGCTCAGTGTAGATGCTAGACTGTATGGGCTGCTTCCAGGGATGACGTCCCTTTGTCATGTGATAGGAGCGTGTTCGAAATACTATCACATGACAAAGGGACGTCATCCCTGGAAGCAGCCCATACAGTCTAGCATCTACACTGAGCTCAGTGTGAATGCTGGAGAGGTTTGCGCGCTCACGAGATTATGGGCGGGTACTTGCTGATAACAGTCACAGTCCCGTCCATAATCACTTGCCTGCGCACACGTCACCAGCGTTCACACTGCTCAGTCCTGTGAGACTGGCACTGGGCATGCGTGGGGATGGCTGGAGCAGTGGGCGGTGCATCAGATATGGAAAGGAGCGATGGGGGAAGGCATACAGGACCAGGAGGCAGAATAACGGACGGCAGAGAGCCCGCCCCCGTGTCAGATTTACAGAAGCTGCATACAAAAAGGTAGAACTTTATAAAGGCTTTATTTTGGTCTCACATGGGGCACAATAATAACAGGGACCTTCCTAGAATGCAGCCCAGGAGCTGCAGAGGGGGAAGCTTTTAGCTTTTGGGCGAAATTTCTGATGACAGGTTCCCTTTAACAACGTCAGGGGGGAAAAGGGTAACGCGTGTCAATAAGGCGCTTAGTAAGCACTTGTCCGTAAAGTTCTGTGCTTCTGGACGGCCCCTCTGGAGTTAGAGTGATCGAAACACGCACTCCTGATGAAGTCGGGGAAGGTTCCCAGCAGGCCCGCTTAGCCTATCAGAGGCCGCGGTCCGTGACGGAGTTCTCACCGTGGGATCTGGGTGTTACCCCAGGAGCCCCTTGTTGTACCGACCCAGAGGGACCCGGGAGCGATGAACTCACAGCTCCCTGGCCCTGTGTTATCGGTCTGGACTGCAAGGCTTCCAGTATCTTAGCAGACCCTCTGTCCATAGACTGAGTCCTGGAATGTGAAAGCTACTCAGAGATTTGCTGATTCCAACATGCAAACTCTGTCCCTGTCATCTGTGCAGTGGAAACCGGCGGTACCACCTGGCCGAGGGTCCCACCAGTGCCGGAGGCTCCGGCTGAGTGAGTGCCCTCGGGGCCAAGCATTGTACACAATGAGGGTATGTGGAACCTGCCTGTAATATAGCCGCACAAGAGGTACAGGTTGTAAAATAAGCCAGTGCCTTGGCACCCTTACTCTTTAAGAGCAGACAACAGCATGTCGTCCGCAGAGTAATCAGTGAGGGTATACAGCCAAAGGCAAATAATGCTGCCGAACAGTGAGATCATATATCATATAAATAAACATATATATATAAAGCTGAGTGGAGGATACCGGGCACCGCCGATCCCTGTATGGCTGACAAACCTGTGCTTTCAGGCAGGTGGAGACCTGGGTGCGTGTCCCAAAGCAAAGGCGATATAAGATCTACAATGAAGAGATGAAAGGTCGCACTCCAAAGGTCGAATAAAATATTTTTCTTTTTATTCCACGATCACATCAGGGGTACAGGTAGTGAGGGAGGATGAGGGTGTGCCACGTCGGACGACGGCAGCCGTTTCGCAAGTAACCTTGCGGGTCACTGGACCCGTAGAAGCAAGGTTACTTGCGAAACGGCTGCCGTCGTCCGACGTGGCACACCCTCATCCTCCCTCACTACCTGTACCCCTGATGTGATCGTGGAATAAAAAGAAAAATATTTTATTCGACCTTTGGAGTGCGACCTTTCATCTCTTCATTGTGAAACATATATATATACACTGCGGCACCAAGGGGGGTCAGCACCTGAAAACTGGTGCCCCACAGTGCTCAGTGAGGGGGAAGGAGGATACCAACGTATGCTCCAGCCCTCCCTGCCGACGTCCAGTCGGCCGTCCCGTCGTTACCCCTGACTGGCAGGCCTGAGAACGGGAGTATATGGTACTAGGCCGCAAGAGCCGGGGACTAAATTTAAAAACGCGGCCGGCAAACATGGCGCGGTAGTCCCAGTCTCACAAACCACTCAGCAACCGCTGCGGCATTTGTAACACAGATGCTGCATGCACCGTCCCTCAGGGGACACAGAGTACCTTATGATGCAGGGCTCTGTCCCTGATGATGTCCAGTCTCCTGTCCGTCAGAATCCCCCAGGGGCTGCGGATGGAGCCCGGTCCCAGTGCATGGCGACCGGTTAGGATCCCCCTCTCCCAGAGCAGTGGGAAACCTTTGCAGATTCTGAGATCCTCCACCGGCAGAATTATAACAATGGCTGCCGGCGTTCCGAGGGGAGGAGAGAGCCGTGGGCGGAACCGCAAAAGTGCGAAGCCGGATGTGCGTCACGGAATCCGTGACCCCGGTGATATATCGTTAGATATGCCGTTGCGTGTAATGGGACCTTTATACTCTGATGAGCGCCGGAGGCTGTATCTCCAATGTTTCATAGTTATATAGGTGGAAAAAAAGACCTAGGTCTATCTAGCTCAACCCACCTGGAGGATAAGACACGACTCACAAAAAGTTAGGGATATTTGGCTTTAGGGTGTAATTTATGGAAAGAAGGGAATTTTGTTACTTACCGTAAATTCCTTTTCTTCTAGCTCCTATTGGGAGACCCAGACGATTGGGTGTATAGCTACTGCCTCCGGAGGCCACACAAAGCATTACACTAAAAAGTGTAAGGCCCCTCCCCTTCTGGCTATACACCCCCCGTGGGAACACGGGATGCTCAGTTTTAGTGCTAAAGCAAGAAGGAGGAAAGCCAATAACTGGTTTAAACAAATTCACTCCGAGTAACATCGGAGAACTGAAAACCGTTCAACATGAACAACACGTGTACCCGAAAAAACCAAAAATCCCGAAGGACAACAGGGCGGGTGCTGGGTCTCCCAATTGGAGCTAGAAGAAAAGGAATTTACGGTAAGTAACAAAATTCCCTTCTTCTTCGGCGCTCCATTGGGAGACCCAGACGATTGGGACGTCCAAAAGCAGTCCCTGGGTGGGTAAAGAAATACCTCATGTTAGAGCTGCAAAGACGGCCCTCCCCTACGGGGAGGCAACTGCCGCCTGCAGGACTCTTCTACCTAGGCTGGCGTCCGCCGAAGCATAGGTATGCACCTGATAATGTTTGGTGAAAGTGTGCAGACTCGACCAGGTAGCTGCCTGGCACACCTGTTGAGCCGTAGCCTGGTGTCGTAATGCCCAGGACGCACCCACAGCTCTGGTTGAGTGGGCCTTTAGCCCTGAAGGAACCGGAAGCCCAGCAGAACGGTAGGCTTCAAGAATCGGTTCTTTGATCCATCGAGCCAGGGTGGCTTTGGAAGCCTGCGACCCTTTGCGCTTACCAGCGACAAGGACAAAGTGCATCGGCGCGGCGCAGGGGCGCCGTGCGGGAAATGTAGATTCTGAGTGCTCTCACCAGATCTAACAAATGTAAATCCTTCTCATACCGATGAACTGCATGAGGACAAAAGGAAGGCAAGGAGATATCCTGATTAAGATGAAAAGAGGATACCACCTTAGGGAGAAACTCCTGAATGGGGCGCAGCACTACCTTGTCCTGGTGGAAGACCAGGAAAGGAGCCTTGGATGACAGTGCTGCTAGCTCAGACACTCTCCGAAGAGATGTGATCGCTACCAGAAAAGCCACTTTCTGTGATAGTCGAGAAAGTGAAACATCTCTCAGAGGCTCGAAGGGCGGCTTCTGGAGGGCAACTAGTACCCTGTTCAGATCCCATGGATCTAACGGCCGCTTGTACGGGGGTACGATATGACAAACCCCCTGCAGGAACGTGCGCACCTTAGAAAGTCGTGCTAGACGCTTCTGAAAAAAGACGGATAGCGCCGAGACTTGCCCTTTAAGGGAGCCGAGCGACAAACCTTTTTCTAACCCAGATTGCAGGAAAGAAAGAAAAGTAGGCAATGCAAATGGCCAGGGGGACACTCCCTGAGCAGAGCACCAGGATAAGAATATCTTCCACGTTCTGTGGTAGATCTTAGCAGACGTGGGCTTCCTAGCCTGTCTCATGGTGGCAACGACCCCTTGGGATAATCCTGAAGACGCTAGGATCCAGGACTCAATGGCCACACAGTCAGGTTCAGGGCCGCAGAATTCCGATGGAAAAACGGCCCTTGGGACAGTAAGTCTGGTCGGTCTGGTAGTGCCCACGGTTGGCCGACCGTGAGATGCCACAGATCCGGGTACCACGACCTCCTCGGCCAGTCTGGGGCGACGAGTATGACGCGGCTGCAATCGGATCTGATCTTGCGTAGCACTCTGGGCAAGAGTGCCAGAGGTGGAAACACGTAAGGGAGCCGGAACTGCGACCAATCTTGCACCAAGGCGTCTACCGCCAGAGCTCTTTGATCGCGAGACCGCGCCATGAAGGTCGGGACCTTGTTGTTGTGCCGAGACGCCATTAAGTCGACGTCCGGCACCCCCCAGCGGCGACAGATTTCCTGAAACACGTCCGGGTGAAGGGACCACTCCCCTGCGTCCATACCCTGGCGACTGAGGAAGTCTGCTTCCCAGTTTTCCACGCCCGGGATGTGAACCGCGGATATGGTGGATGCTCTGTCCTCCACCCACATCAGAATCCGCCGGACTTCCTGGAAGGCTTGCCGGCTGCGTGTCCCTCCTTGGTGGTTGATGTATGCCACCGCTGTGGAGTTGTCCGACTGAATTCGGATCTGCTTTCCTTCCAGCCACTGCTGGAAGGCTAGTAGGGCCAGATACACTGCCCTGATTTCCAGCACATTGATCTGAAGGGTGGACTCCTGCTGAGTCCACGTCCCCTGAGCCCTGTGGTGGAGAAAAACTGCTCCCCACCCTGACAGACTCGCGTCTGTCGTGACCACTGCCCAGGATGGGGGAAGGAAGGATCTTCCCTGCGATAAAGAGGTGGGAAGAAGCCACCACTGCAAAGAGTCCTTGGTCGTCTGGGAAAGGGAGACTTCCCTGTCCAGGGATGTTGACTTCCCGTCCCATTGGCGGAGAATGTCCCACTGAAGTGGGCGCAGGTGAAACTGCGCAAACGGGACTGCCTCCATTGCTGCCACCATCTTCCCTAGGAAGTGCATGAGGCGCCTTAAGGGGTGCGACTGACCTTGAAGGAGAGACTGCACCCCTGTCTGTAGTGACCGCTGCTTGTCCAGCGGAAGCTTCACTATCGCTGAGAGAGTATGAAACTCCATGCCAAGATACGTTAGTGATTGGGTCGGTGACAGATTGGTCTTTGAAAAGTTGATGATCCACCCGAAAGCCTGGAGAGTCTCCAGCGCAACATTCAGGCTGAGTTGGCATGCCTCTTGAGAGGGTGCTTTGACAAGTAGATCGTCCAAGTAAGGGATCACCTAGTGTCCCTGAGAGTGCAAGATCGCTACCACTGCCGCCATGACCTTGGTGAAAACCCGTGGGGCTGTCGCCAGACCAAATGGCAGAGCTACGAATTGAAGATGGTCGTCTCCTATCACGAAACGCAGAAAGCGTTGGTGCTCTGTAGCAATCGGCACGTGGAGATAAGCATCTTTGATGTCTATTGATGCCAGGAAATCTCCTTGAGACATTGAGGCAATGACGGAGCGGAGGGATTCCATCCGGAACCGCCTGGCGTTCACATGCTTGTTGAGCAGTTTTAGGTCCAGAACAGGACGGAATGAGCAGTCCTTTTTTGGCACCACAAAGAGATTGGAGTAAAAACCTTGTCCTTGTTCCTGAAGAGGAACAGGGATCACCACTCCTTCTGCTCTTAGAGAGCCCACCGCCTGCAGAAGGGCATCTGCTCGGTCGGGATGTGGGGAAGTTCTGAAGAACCGAGGCCGAGGACGAGAACTGAACTCTATCCTGTACCCGTGAGACAAAATGTCTGTTACCCACCGGTCCTTGACCTGTGGCAGCCAAATGTCGCAAAAGCGGGAGAGCCTGCCACCGACCGAGGATGCGGAGAGAGGAGGCCGAAAGTCATGAGGCAGCCGGCTTGGAAGCGGTTCCTCCGGTTGCTTTCTTGGGGCGTGAGTGAGCCCGCCAGGAATCCGAGCTCCTTTGCTCTTTCTGAGTCCCTTTGGACGAGGAGAATTGGGGCTTGCCCGAGCCTCGAAAGGACCGAAACCTCGACTGCCACTTCCTCTGTTGAGGTTTGCTTGATCTGGGCTGGGGTAAGGAGGAGTCCTTACCCTTGGACTGTTTAATGATTTCAGCCAGTTGCTCACCAAACAGTCTGTCTCCAGATAGTGGCAAGCTGGTTAAACATTTCTTGGAAGCAGAATCTGCTTTCCATTCCTTTAACCACAAGGCTCTGCGCAAAACCACAGAGTTGGCGGACGCCATTGAGGTACGGCTCGTAGAGTCCAGTACCGCATTGATAGCGTAGGTCGCAAACGCAGACATTTGCGTAGTTAAGGACGCCACTTGCGGGACTGCTGGACGTATGATAGAGTCCACCTGCGCCAGACCAGCTGAAATAGCTTGGAGTGCCCACACGGCCGCGAATGCTGGAGCAAACGACGCGCCGATAGCTTCGTAGACAGATTTTAACCAAAGGTCCATCTGTCTGTCATTGGCATCTTTAAGTGAAGCCCCGTCTTCCACTGCAACTATGGATCTAGCTGCAAGCCTGGAGATTGGGGGGTCCACCTTTGGACACTGGGTCCAGCGTTTGACCACGTCAGGGGGAAAGGGATAACGTGTATCCTTAAGACGTTTGGAGAAACGCTTGTCTGGATAAGCATGGTGTTTCTGGACTGCTTCTCTGAAGTCAGCGTGGTCCAGAAAAGTACTCAGTTTACGCTTGGGATACCTGAAATGGAATTTCTCCTGCTGAGCAGCTGCCTCCTCTGCTGAAGGGGCTGGGGGAGAAATGTCCAATAGTCTATTGATGGCCGCTATAAGGTCATTTACCATGGCGTCACCGTCAGGGGTATCTAGATTGAGAGCGGTTTCAGGATTAGACTCCTGCTCACCCTCGTCTGTGTCCTCAAACAGAGATTCTTCTCTCTGAGACCCTGACCAGCGTGATGACGTGGAGGGTCTCTCCCAGCGAGCTCGCTTAGGCTGCCTGGGACTGTCTTCTGAGTCCGAGTCCTCAGCCTGAGAAGCCCGGGACCCCCTTGAAGCACGGATTAGCTCCAACTGAGGGGGACCGGGGAACATTGACACAGCAGCGTCCATGGTCTGAGTGACTGGCCTGGCCTGCAAGGTCTCCAGGATTTTTGTCATAGTCACAGACATTTTATCAGCAAAAACTGCAAACTCTGTTCCCGTCACCGGGGCAGGGTTCACAGGCGTCTCTGCCTGGTCCACTACCACCATAGACTCCGGCTGACGAAGTGGCACAGGGATCGAACATTGCACACAATGGGGATCATTGGAACCTGCCGGTAGATCAGCCCCACATGCGGCACAAGCAGCGTATACAGCCTGTGTCTTGGCACCCTTGCGTTTTGCAGGTGACATGTTGTTGTCTCCTCAGAGCAATATAGGGTCTACAGCCAAGAAGCGACCTTACAGTGCAAATATATATGAATATATGGTACAGAGAAAAGAGTACACCAATATCACACTGTGGCACTAGAGGGGCCAGCACTAATGTGCTGCTTACCGCCCGCTTAACGCGGGTGTGTGGTCGCCAGAAATCCCTTGTCTGAGTCTCCCAGGGCTATGTCCGTTCTCCAGCCAGACTGCATGCAGGAATGGCTGCCGGCGTCCTGTGGAGAGGGGCGGGCCCTGGGCGTGTGCAGACAAAGTGCGGGAAACCTGCGTCCCCACTGTGCCAAGTGAGAGGGCTGGAGTATGTAAATAAGACTCCAGCCCTCGGCGCCGACTATCGTACAGCGTCTCTCCCCTTCCCTGAGTGACAGGGTGGGGGCGGGAACGAAGCGGAGCTAGGCCGCAAAAGCCGGGGACTAAATTTATAAGCGCCGCCGTCGTAAAAGCACGGTCGGCGCTAAGTCCCCGGCGCACCACAAGTCTCAGCCGCGCCGCCGCTCCAGGGGCGGTCGGCGCGGCAGTCCCCATCACATAAAGTCCCTCAGCAAAGTTGCAGAGACTGTAGCCCTAGCGCTCAGCGCTACTGTCCCCGGCGCACTAGCACACCCAGCAAGTCTGGAGTGTGCGCGGCCTTTCCATACGGGGACACAGAGTACCTGTTAATGTTGCAGGGCCTTGTCCCTGAACGGTACCCAGCTCCGTATCCAGCAGGTTCTATGGGTCTGTGGATGGAGCCCGGCCTCAGGGCTTGGGGGCCGGTAAGATCCCACTTCCTCAGAGCCCCTCAGGGGGATGGGGAAGGAAAGCAGCATGTGGGCTCCAGCCTCCGTACCCGCAATGGGTACCTCAACCTTGACAAACCACAAGTGGGGTGAGAAGGGAGCATGCTGGGGGCCCTATATGGGCCCTCTTTTCTTCCATCCGATATAGTCAGCAGCTACTGCTGACTAAACAGTGGAGCTATGCGTGGATGTCTGACCTCCTTCGCACAAAGCTTGAAAACTGAGCATCCCGTGTTCCCACGGGGGGTGTATAGCCAGAAGGGGAGGGGCCTTACACTTTTTAGTGTAATGCTTTGTGTGGCCTCCGGAGGCAGTAGCTATACACCCAATCGTCTGGGTCTCCCAATGGAGCGCCGAAGAAACATAAGTTCCCCCTACAGTAATATGTTATCATGACAGTCAGGCATTTTAGTAGATGCAGCAATGGCGATTTCCTCATCTCATACAATTTATGAAAACAAAAGCCAACAGCAGTGGTGGGTATACCCCCAAAAATGTCACTGTCTTAATAACTTGTCATGTAGCCTTCAGAGTCAATTACAGCTCAACAACGATGCCTCCTGCTGTTCACAAGTGGAGTTATTGTCTGCGGAGGCCGGTATCCCACTCTTCTTCAAGGTCAACCCTCAGGTCATTGAGGTTCTGGGGTACAGAGTTACGGCCTCTAAATGGCGACTCAGCTGATCCCATAGGTTCTTTATGGGATTCAGATCTGGAGAAAGTGCAGCCGCTCCATTTGAGGCTCCCCAGTCTCCAGCAGCTGTTCCCTAATGATGTGACTTTTATGATCTGGAACATTGTCACTCATGAAGATGAGATTAGTCCTGTGTTGTTCATAGAGAGGCACAATGACTGGATTAATGATGATATTCCAGTAGTTGGGGCTATCACTGTACCGTTCACACAGTGTAGGGCAGTTGTGTATTGACTAGACACACCGGTCTACACTACAACACCACCAAAACCAAAGGCTCGTCTGATGACAGCAGTGGCTGATGCAGAGCGCTCTCATTGTGGTCTCCAACATCGTTGGCAGCCATCAGCATGAATTGACTATCATTAGTGAACTGCACTGAGACCACTGGTCCCTCGTCCAGCATAGATGACATCTGTGCCTGGTGGTGCTGTCAGGTACCCTTGCAGGTTGTATAGCACGCAGACCACACTGATGTAAACTGTTTTGAATGGTCAGATGTGACACTTGGGTGCCTCTCACCTCCGTTAAATCTGCCTGGATTCGTGTGGGGTTCATTATCGGGTTCCGAAGGGCATTGTTCACAATCAAGCGGTCATCAGTGTGAGATGCGGTCAAAGGACGTCCACCTCTCTGCCTTTCTGTGACTTCCAGTCTCTCTGTATCTCTGTTAGAACCTACTAGTGACACTAAGCGCAGTGGCCACTTCCTTCTGAGAACATCCTGCCTGAAGCCTTGCAACGGAGCAGTACTGCTGATTAATTTTTACATGTTATCTTGGTCTCATGATGTCAAAATGTGAACAGCACGATGAGGAGGACTGTATAAATACCAATTCTAACTGAACCCTGAAATGTATTGGGCGATTCATGGATCAAACGCCTGTTGTGAATTTTACCATTAAGCTCCTTGTTAGGGAGCAGCACGTTGTACAAAAAAAAAAAGACTGAAACATTGAACAGTTGGACATGAGCAGTCAAAAATGTATAGAAGGTCAAGCTTCCAATTCCGGAAGTCCCATTAATCACAAGTGTGCACACGAGACATATACCAGACTATATACCCCATACGAGACTATATACGATACTATATACGAGACATATACCCCACTTACCTAATAATCCCCCATAGGAAGACGACTGTTTAGGAGGTACACCAAAGAAAATCTGTCCTATCCTGTCCAAATACTGCAAAAGAGAATAAAGTCAAAGCTGTGACCCGTATATAAGCGTGTAGTAATAAATACAATACCCAATGCAATGAGTTCTATAAATGTGAGGTCACTTAAACCTGTAAAGAAGTTTACCATTTGTAGAGCTGATTCCAAGATTTATTTCGCCTCCTATCACTGCCCAGGAGCAAATATTACCAGGCCGCTCTGCGGGCACAGCTTAAAGGGGGTTCTCTGGTCATATCTAGATGGGTGGGGGTCTGACACCAATCACCACCGCCGGATGTGAATGTAGCTGTGCTGCACAGCTCTGCTCGAGTGAACGGACATTTGTTCTGCCGCCGCCACTACACATTGAACAGAGCGGCGCCGTGCAGCTCTTATCAATGTTTGCAGCCGGCAGAGCAGATCTCAGCTGATCGCTGGGGGCGGAGGAACATCATATAACCAGAAAAGTCCTCTAATGAGTCCCCAATATATTGATGTTACCATGTAGCTGGGATCTACCGTATTTTTCAGATTATAAGGTGCACTTTTACTCCCAAAAATTTGTGAGGAAATGAAGGGGTGCGTCATATAATCCGAACGTTTCTTAGGCTGCTTTCACACATCTGGTTTTCGCCGTGCGGCACAATCCGGTAAAAAACGGAAAGAACGGATCTGGCGTTTATTGCCGCCAGATCCGTTCTTTCCCCCATAGACTTGTATTAGCGTCGGATTGTGCCGCATGGCCTTGCGTTGCCTCCGGATTTTGCCGGATGCGGCGTAAATAACTGATCTGGCGGCCGGATGGAACGCTGCTTGTAGCATTTTTTGTCTCCAGCGAAAGACCGTAAGATGCCGGATCCGGTGTCGTGAGTTACAATGAAAGCCTATGGGCGCCAGATCCGTCATCATCCGGCATATGAGAGAATCCAACGACGGATCCGTTTTTTTTTTTAACTGCGCATGCTCAGTAGCATCAACGACGGATCCGTCAAAAAACGGAAGGAACGCATTATAAAAACTGATGCAATGGATCAATTTTTTCGCCGGATCCGTTGCATCAGTTTTTTTGCCAGATTGTGCCGGACGGCAAAAACCGGATGTGTGAAAGCAGCCTCATCGGGGATGGTGAAGAGGGGTCATAGGAGCAACGCCGAAGGCGCTGTGCTGGAGCTGCGGGCGCCATCCTGAAAATGTCGGCGGTGAGGACTTCAAAATAATGGTGCCTGGAGTCAGCGCGTGCGCAGATGGAGCTTTTGGCTCAAGATCTCCATCTGTACACGCACCACCTCCGGGCGCCATTTTCTTAAGTTCACTGCTGGTTGCTCAATGGGCTGGAAGCGGCACGTGTGCAGATGAGATCTTGAGCTGAGAGAGCTCCATCTGCACATGCACCAACTTGGGGCGCCATTATTTGAAGTCCGCACCACTGACATTTTCAGGATGACTCCTGCAGCCCCAGCACAGCACAGTGTCCTCGGCCCGCAGCCCCAGCACAGTGTCCTCGGCCCGCGGCCCCAGCACAGCGCAGCACAGCCCCAGCACAGCGCAGCCCCAGAACAGCGCAGCCCCAGCACAGCGCAGCGTCCTCGGCCCACAGCCCCAGCACAGGCCTCGAAGCATCGCCCTATTCCACCACCGCCCCTGCCTCCTGTGACCCCAACTCCACCACCGCTGCGGCGCTCTCCCAGTAAGACACCACTGGATTGTAAGATATTATTATTATAGTAATAATAATAATAAAAATAATATAACATTTATTCATTTATATAGCATTAATTCCACAGCGCTTTACATACAATGGCAACACTGTCCCCCCCATTGGAGCTCACAATCTAGGTTCCCTGTGAGTATGTTTTTGGAGTGTGGGAGGAAACCAGAGAACCCGGAGGAAACCCACGCAAACACGGGGAGAACATACAAACTCTTTGCAGATGGTGTTGATGGTGCCCCCCCCTCCCTTTTTTTTTTAAATCTTTTTTTCCCCCTCTAAATTTGGGGTGCGTCTTATAATCCAGTGCGTCTTATAAACTGAAAAATATGGTACTTGTTAGAAGTTTTTGCTTATTTTAAAGAAGCCTATCATTTGTTCCGAGCCGTTTGGACCTACCTCATTATACATTGGATCTCTTTTTAATGATGGCTGATACTGTTCACACAATACTGTAAATACGGTTAATTTCCCACTGGGAATGAAAAAAAAAAAAAAAAAAAAATCGCAATTAAAAAATAGATTTGATTAGTGGAGAGGTAATAGGTCATAAACAGATGTTCCCTTTATCCCATGATGACTGCCCTGTATGGAGCTCGTCGGTTGCCACCTTTGCCGGTGGTCTTCACCAGCGAGCCCCTTTCTATCCTTACAGCTTTCCCCCCAGCAAAAAAGGACAAAGCGAGACCTACCCCTCAACAGCCAGTAGTAAAAACCAAATGAAGTTTAAAAGGGGCTGTACAAATGGAGGACCCTTCTCTATGGACGGATGCTTCTCTGTGTACGTCGTGAAGACCACTGAAGCACTTGATTTATTTTTTAAACAGAGGAACCTGGAATAAAAAATAAAAAAAAAATTAATACATAAGACTATATATAATTGTGCCGCCGCACTCAGGCGGAGTGATCACATAAATGGCGAGACTTACTGCAGGACAGCCTGGGCCACGAACATGTCCACCTCGCTGCGGTAGCCTCGGGTGGAGGAATATTCTACTAACATGTTTGCACAGCCTTCCCCATCGGAGGAGTGCAGGAAGTGGTAACGAGATTCATAGTAGTTCTGCTCTGAAAAAGGGGACAGAACTATTAAAGGGTGTGTAAACTTTTGCAATGGAGCCATGACCGTTACCTCCTCGACTCCCCGATCTATGTGCGGCTTTGATCAGCGATGCGTCCTACCTTTCCACAGTGTGATGGCCAGTAACTGATGCAGCTTGGGGTGACCTAATTTTCCGGATCCTCCGGTCGACCACTTCAGGGCTCGGGATACAAAAGCCACTCGCTCCGGAGAGTTTGGATCCATCAAATTGAACAATTTGGCCAAGTTTTCTGCAAAAATCAGGAGAAGAGAACGAAACAAAGATCAGATTAAATGCGGACAATACGGAGATCAATCTAGTGCTGAAGCCTTTATAATCTGAAAGCTGCATTCACAATTCTTCCCAGCTGAAATCCCCCAGCATGCCCTGCACATAACTTGCTTTCTGGGTATTTTCTTTACACCTTACACTGAAGTGCAGAATGGAAAATCAGTTAAGCAGTTTGTCAACCGTTTGAAATGAAAGCCAGCAGAATTGTGAATACAGCTCTGAAGTATAACAACTAAATTTGGATGCAAGCTAGAGCCATATAGCTATTCCATATGTTAAAAATCCTGATCACTAGTATAACAGTCCACGTGATTGTGAACGCTGCCATTGGTGGTCACCGTCCGAGATTTGTGAGCCGCTGACATCTCACCGGTGAATAACCTATGGTAATTGGTGTACCTGGCACAGCACATTCTGTTTGGGAGCTCTTTCTTCTAGAAGACCCTTAAAGGTCTGAAATATCACCCTTAGACGAGCCAGAAAATATATCTGTAGGTGTGTATAAGTAACAGGCAGGATATTCATGGTGGCTCCAACCAACCATGGAACGAAAGGGCTGCAGAGATGGCACCAGGCAGCGCCCCCTGCATTATACACAGCAGCGCTTACGACCGCGAGGCAGCGCCCCCTGCACTATGCACAACGGAGCTCCTAACAAACGCGCCGCGTCCCCTGCACTATGTACAGCGGCCGTCCTAACAAATGTGCTGGGTGCCCTGCACTATGCCCAGCGACCCTCCTGAGCGCTGGGTCCCCTGCACTATGCACAGCGACCCTCCTGAGCGCTGGGTCCCCTGCACTATGCACAGCAGCACTCCTGGCCAATGTGTTGCATCCCCTGCACTATGCTCAGTGGCTGTCCTAACAAACGCGCTGGGTCCCCTGCACTATGCACAGCGATGCTCTTGAGCGCTTGGTCCCCTGCACTATGCACAGCGACCCTCCTGAGCGCTGGCTCCCTTGCACTATGCACAGCGACCCTCCTGAGCGCTGGCTCCCTTGCACTATGCACAGCGACCCTCCTGAGCGCTGGCTCCCCTGCACTATGCACAGCGACCCTCCTGAGCGCTGGCTCCCCTGCACTATGCACAGCGACCCTCCTGAGCGCTGGCTCCTCTGCACTATGCACAGCGACCCTCCTGAGCGCTGGCTCCCCTGCACCATGCACAGCGGCCCGCCTGGCTAATGCATTGCGTCCCCTGCACAGCGACCCTCCTGAGCGCTGTGCTGTATCCTCTGCATAATGACGCTCATGACAGCCGGGCTATGCAGGGATCTGCAGTCACCTCATTCAAGTAAAAGAAGCAAAAGAAACTTGGGAAGGGGTGCAAAGCCACACCAATACCGCTGCCCCCCTGCACCGCTGCCCCCCAGCACACACATCCATCAGACAGTGAGCACAGCGATACCCCATCATCTTATAGGACTTCATCGGCTTTTTAAAAGAAATCTATTTCATACATAGTGGAAAAACAAGGTGCTATTTTCTTCCCGGGAACACTCAGGCCTCGTGTGAACAGGACAGAAATCCACGGCTGATTCTTTACTGAACTCACCTAACAATTCATCCGTCACTTTGGCTTCTGACTTCTCCAGCGACTCCAGGACAAGCATGGACAGATCGGCCGCACTATTTTGCTTCAAGGGTCAAAAAGAAAACACAGAATGAAAAATATGAAGCAAGAACGATCTCAAGCGGAGACTCTGCAGACAACTGATAAGACCTGATCTGTACATCTCACCACGGCCTAATGGGGTTGTTTCAAAATGATAAGTTGCGGAGTTCTCCTCAAGAACAGAGTGATTTGAATTCTATAATTGACAGCTCGTTGCCTAGGTTACCTGCCAACGCTGCAGTCTGTCAGAGGTGGCCGGTCTCCTAGGTAAGAAGCGCTGCACTTACAAACTCTCCACTATAGAGCTTGTAAGCGCTATATGACGGGAGACGACTAACAACAGAGACGCTTCCTGTGCTGACACCATGGAAGGGCGCACAGTTCAGACCGCTGCTGCTGGTCTGAAGTGTCAGTGTTCAGGAGCGCACCACGCCCGCAAGCAAGGAGGCAGCGGAGTACTCCATTACATGATCAATCCCCATAATAAATTCTACCGCATCACCTATAATGCCGCCACTCATTACAGAGAAAAATATGCAACATGTTCTTACTTGACCATGGCTGAAGAATAGCAAAGCCCCGGAATACATTAACTCTCTTGCTTCTGCGTGTTTGTTCTGTGACATGTATCTGCAATAGAAAGAAATAGGAGATATTTAACCAGAAGAAGCCGCGGATCCTGAAGTCTGGGCGGATGAGGGCCGGGTACAATATACATGCAGCGTTATGTGAGCGCAGCTCCTGCATGGAGGTGAGGAGCCGCGGGAAACACGAGCACAGCGGTGTGCTACCATATCACACCTTATCCATAGATTCTGTCCTGTTTACACAAGATCTATGGGAGTTTCGTTGGCATTTCCTTAAAGGGATATTCCATGCCAGACCTTTAGTGCACTCTGCTATGTTCGTGAACCCCATAGAAGTCAACAACCAGGCTTTTTCCAACTGGTTCCACCTCTTATCAGACATATCTGGTGGTTAGGTCATAAATAATGGAGATGGGAATGACCCTTTAAATATTCACCTTCCATTCAAAAACACCTAAATCCCTACCTACCACATCAAAGTCACCCTTGTACAAAAGGGAACCTGTCAGAGCGATTGGAGCCTTTTCCTCAATAAAAATGACACCTTTTTTGTAGAGATCCGATGAGCCAATCCTGAGAAATCTAAGAAAGAAACTGTATGCAAATTATGCTGCAAGTGCAGGGGGCGTGTCCATGGAGCCACTGGTACTGACACGCCCCCTGCACTTGCAGCCTGATTTGTATTTGTTTCTACCCTAGATTTCTCAGGATTGGTTCATCGGATCGCTAAAAAAAAGGTATCATTTTTAACGGCGTATGAGCCCTCATTGAGCCATACCACTACGTCTATGTATAAGAAAGTGCTGACAGGTTCCCTTTAAAGCATAGTCTGACCGCAAAAAAAGTCACAACCCAAAAAAACGAGGCACCACCAGAGAGATCCCCGACACCTACACAATAATGCATCTTCACGTTCCTAATATTCCGGTTATTTGCAAAGTAACATCCACAAACAGGTCTGTCCGGTTTGATAAGAGCGGCCCGTCAGGTAATTAGAGAATAAAATCTTAAAGACGACGCGCCGGGAGCGAGATCCAGGAAGGAGCCGGTATCTACTGCAGGCAGGGAATCGGCACCATCGCCTCCACGCTTGAAGGTTTGCTCACAACCGGTTCGGGCGATACTTTTGCAATGACATGATATATTAACCCCTTCAGGGCATGTAGGTTTGTCACAGGTTTGCAAGGATCAAAGGAACTGAACGATCTCTATACAGGGCTATGGCACACAGCGGACAACGGCCGGCGACACAGAACGTTAACCCCTTTAGATGCGGTGGTCAATTCCAACTATAGCGTCTAAACGCATAGGTGTTCTATGGATAGAACTGGTATCCATTATGGTCTATGGGGCCTTCATGAGCTGCTTCTGGTGAGGGGCTTTTAGCTTTGTTTTTTATTAACTTGCTTATATTTAAGTTAAAAATGTATTGTAGTACAATTTTGCCCCCTGCCTCACATCATAGCCATTATGCCCCCCTGCCTTATATACTGGCCATTATGCCCCCCTGCCTTATATACTGGCCATTATGCCCCCCTGCCTTATATACTGGCCATTATGCCCCCCTGTCTTATATACTGGCCATTATGCCCCCCTGCCTTATATACTGGCCATTATACCCCCTGCCTTATATACTGGCCATTATACCCCCTGCCTTATATACTGGCCATTATACCCCCTGCCTCATATACTGGCCATTATGCCCCCCCTGCCTCATATACTGGCCATTATGCCCCCCTGCCTTATATACTGGCCATTATGCCCCCCTGCCTTATATACTGGCCATTATACCCCCTGCCTCATATACTGGCCATTATACCCCCTGCCTCATATACTGGCCATTATGCCCCCCTGCCTCATATACTGGCCATTATGCCCCCCTGCCTCATATACTGGCCATTATGCCCCCCTGCCTCATATACTGGCCATTATGCCCCCCTGCCTCATATACTGGCCATTATGCCCCCCTGCCTCATATACTGGCCATTATGCCCCCCTGCCTCATATACTGGCCATTATGCCCCCCTGCCTCATATACTGGCCATTATGCCCCCCTGCCTCATATACTGGCCATTATGCCCCCCTGCCTCATATACTGGCCATTATGCCCCCCTGCCTTATATACTGGCCATTATGCCCCCCTGCCTTATATACTGGCCATTATGCCCCCCTGCCTCATATACTGGCCATTATGCCCCCTGCCTCATATACTGGCCATTATGTCCCCCTGCCTCATATACTGGCCATTATGCCCCCCTGCCTCATATACTGGCCATTATGCCCCCCTGCCTCATATACTGGCCATTATGCCCCCCTGCCTCATAGTGGCCATTATGCCCCCCTGCCTTATATACTGGCCATTATGCCCCCCTGCCTTATATACTGGCCATTATGCCCCCCTGCCTCATATACTGGCCATTATGCCCCCTGCCTCATATACTGGCCATTATGCCCCCTGCCTCATATACTGGCCATTATGCCCCCTGCCTCATATACTGGCCATTATGCCCCCTGCCTCATATACTGGCCATTATGCCCCCTGCCTCATATACTGGCCATTATGCCCCCTGCCTTACATACTGGCCATTATGCCCCCTGCCTCATATAGTGGCCATTATGCCCCCTGCCTCATATAGTGGCCATTATGCCCCCTGCCTCATATAGTGGCCATTATGCCCCCTGCCTCATATACTGGCCATTATGCCCCCCTGCCTCATATACTGGCCATTATGCCCCCCTGCCTCATATACTGGCCATTATGCCCCCTGCCTCATATAGTGGCCATTATGCCCCCCTGCCTTATATACTGGCCATTATGGCCCCTGCCTCATATACTGGCCATTATGCCCCCTGCCTCATATACTGGCCATTATGCCCCCTGCCTCATATACTGGCCATTATGCCCCCTGCCTCATATAGTGGCCATTATGCCCCCCTGCCTTATATACTGGCCATTATGCCCCCCTGCCTCATATAGTGGCCATTATGCCCCCTGCCTCATATAGTGGCCATTATGCCCCCCTGCCTCATATAGTGGCCATTATGCCCCCCTGCCTCATATACTGGCCATTATGCCCCCTGCCTCATATAGTGGCCATTATGCCCCCCTGCCTTATATACTGGCCATTATGCCCCCCTGCCTTATATACTGGCCATTATGTCCCCCTGCCTTATATACTGGCCATTATGCCCCCCTGCCTTATATACTGGCCATTATGCCCCCCTGCCTTATATACTGGCCATTATGCCCCCCTGCCTTATATACTGGCCATTATGCCCCCCTGCCTCACATACTGGCCATTATGCCCCCCTGCCTCATATACTGGCCATCATGCCCGCTGTTACATAAGTCAGAGTCTTAGGCCTAAACACACAGAGCTGGAGGGGCTGTCCAGGCGGAAGACGAGCCCCATAGCAACTACAGCCCGCCAGCCAATCAGCGGTAAGGAAGTTGTCAGAACTTCAACCAGCTAAAGGGTTAATTCACTATTCTCAAAAGATTGACACGGCACGTAGCCAATCGACAGCCAAGCTTTACAAAGCCCGCCCTGTCCCCTAGCAACCAGAACGCCACCAGCCAATCATACGTCACTTAGGGAAAGAAGGGCCTTGGAAAGCTCTGGAACGTTGTAGTCCGGGGGAAGAATCGTGGAAAAGCGGCAGCCCCTCCCCCTCTCGTACCTGAAGAACAACGTGCGGTACATCTGGTGCGCCTCGTAGTAGTCCCCCTTCTCCACGCTGGCCCGCAGCTTCCCCTCTACGCGCTGGACTCCGCCTCGGTTCCGGGCGCTGCCTTTGGAGCCCTCTTGCTCCGCCATTGCAGCAGCCATCATAGGGACGGCACAGAGACGTCACCTGAGCTGCGCAGATCGGCACTCACGCTCGTGCCTCTGTCGTACGGGTGCCGAACGCAGTCCAAAACGTAAAAAATGGCGAACGCACCAGGATGTCACGTGACCTTGAGCGCCGGTTCTTGATTGGTGTAAATTCTCCCGTAGTGATAGCGCACCGTCCGTCGGCGCTCGGCCCGACCACACAGGCCGTTGTTTAACCCTTTAAGCACCAAGCCATCCGAAAAAAAAATTTTTTAGCATGGTTTTTCGTATTTTCTAAACCCCCCCCTCCCCTAATGGTCCTCAGATAACGTCTGACCTTTTCTGTGCACACGTGGGTGTGTTTTAACCCATTCCTGACCTGAATTTTTTTTTTCAATATATTTTTTTTTTCTAAGCAATTATTTATTTTGTACAGTAAATAAAAAACAAAAACTGACGATTACAGCGACACTAAACTAGCGGATTATTTTTTTATTTATTTTACTTCAAATTAATTAAATTTAATTAAAATTAATAAAAAAAAATAAAAGTTTTCCTCTGTAACTTACTATTTTTTTTTTTAAATTTTTTTATTATTTCTCAGCAGATGGCGCAGTGCTTATCACCCGGCTATACTTTGTATTGGTTGATATAGTTTGTGCTGTTCTCCTTTTGTGAGGGGGAGGAGGGAGATGCAGCAGCCGATGATACTTCTCTTTTGTCTGACCTTTTATATTTTATATTTTTTTCCCCATTTTATATTTTCATATCTCAGTGCCGATAAAATCAGATTTAACAAATATGTTTATTTTCCAAGTGGAAAAAAAAAGGATGAAGTGAGTCACAATTTATCCTCATTTCTCAATGAGAAGGAAAAGTGGTGAAATGATGGAAATCGCAGGACGTCACCGATCAGGAAAAGATGGCAAGTAATGGAAATGAGTGTTAAAACATCTCGATATATTCAGTATGGAGGCTAGAAATCCTGGCACGGAGGCGAAGTGTCAGGGTCCCAACACTGTCCGTTCTTAGTGTTGTTGTTCCAGTATTATTTTTATATATTATATATATATATATATATATATTTATACACATCTAATATTCAGTGTGTCCACCCATATCCTGTCCACCGCCATTAACTTGAGAATGGCAGCAGCTATAGGCATAGAAGTGGTGTCTAGGTATAGTAAAGTAGCCATGCACTACGCAATGAAACCACCTATAGCGCCACCTGGTGGAAAACAACGGAGTTGGCATTTTTATCTCAAAAACGGAACGAGATAGAGCAAAAAAAGTGAATTACAAAGTTGTAGGGCATCATCAATTCAATACGAATCGACACCTTGCATACAGAAATGCTGTGATATGAAACCCATGACCCCCCCCCCACAAAAACATTGAATGCTGGTCACGCATATGACGCTCATTTAACTTTGCTGCTCAAAGTGGCCCCCGTCACCTGCAATGTACATCTGGCCTCTGCACAGCATACTGTATCTTGCTGCACGTTTTGCAATATGGCAGGTGACACGTTTGCACAAGCATCTGTGATACGTCGTCGTAGGTCCTGCAATGTTGGTGGAGGGGTCGCATACACCTGCTGTTTGATGTGACCTCACAGAAAGAAGTCCAATGGGGTCAGGTCAGGTGAGCGTGGAGGCCACTCCACACAGCCACCATACCCAATGACTTGTAGGAAGGTCTCCATGAGGTATCGCTTCACATCCGCAGCCTTGTGAGTTTTACACATTCTAATCATAGCATTTCTGTATGCAAGGTGTCGATTCGTATTGAATTGATGATGCCCTACAACTTTGTAATTCACTTTTTTTCTCTATCTCGTTCCGTTTTCAAGATAAAAATGTTAACTCCGTTGTTTTCCACCAGGTGGCGCTATAGGTGGTTTCATTACATAGCGCATGGCTACTTTACTATACCTAGACACCACTTCTATGCCTATAGCTGCCGCCATTCTCAAGTTAATAGCGGTGGACAGGATATAGGTGGACACACTGTATAAAGCTGAGTGTATGTGTGTGTGTGTACGTCCGCTAAAGGAATCCGCACTATCGCCTTTGCAATCACTAAATTTTGCACAAACACCCCATTTGACTCAGGGAACGTCATAGACTATGTTTTGAGGATACATTTTAACCCTGTGCTTTAGTTATTCGCCAAAAAACGCTTACTGTTTGGATGGGTGAGATAATACAGTGGGTACGGAAAGTATTCAGACCCCTTTAAATTTTTCACTCTTTGTTTCATTGCAGCCATTTGGTAATTTTCAAAAAAGTTCATTTTTTCTCATTAATGTACACTCTGCACCCCATTGTCAGAAAATAAAACAAATGTAGAAATTGTTGCAAATTTATTAAACAAGAACTGAAATATCACATGGTCATAAGTATTCAGACCCTTTGCTCAGTTTTGAGTAGACGCACCTGTGGCGCCCCTGAGGCTTCAGTCGCCACAGGGTACTGCATCTCCCTTAAGATGTAGCACTCATCCCGTGTAAGGAGAGGTTAATTGCTGGTGTTTCTCACATTCACAACCACACACAGGTGCTTTCCCACTGGGGGAATGGCCTAGGGTAGATAGGGAGGAGGCCATCACGAGACATGGGACTTTCATGGTCACTAGGACAGGCACCTGGGGGCGGGCATCACTTGCGGAAAAGAAAGGAGCATCTTCAGACATAGTGAGTTAGCCCTGGGCACAGCTTGGGGTGAGGAGCACAGTCGGGAATTCGGTCCAGTCATATTCTCTCTACCTTCACACTTCTGGAAGCACTGCAAGACCCGTGGTTTGGAGCAGGCAACTCAGCCTGGGTTCTCTACAGCTGCCGGGGATTCCGGGGCCAGCGGCGAGTGCAGGAAACACCCGCGACCCGTTCCACATTCCATCCACGAGATTAGAGGAACCTCGACCAGAAAGGACACACATTGGGCACACCGGCAGTGACCTCCGAATTATTTGGGATCAGCTGGGGCTCAACACAGCAGAGACCAGTACCCTAAGGCTGCACTTGAACTGTGAGTAAAAAGACCTGGACCCGCTGTGCCCTCTACCATCCTCCGCCGCGTCTCCATCCGCTGCACCCTCTCCCGTCCTCCGCCGCGCCTCCATCCGCTGCGCCCTCTCCCGTCCTCCGCCGCTCCTCCATCCGCTGCGCCCTCTCCCGTCCTCCGCCGCTCCTCCATCCGCTGCGCCCTCTCCCGTCCTCCGCCGCACCTCCATCCGCGGCGCCCTCTCCCGTCCTCCGCCGCTCCTAAATCCGCTGCGCCCGCTCTCATCCTCCGCTGCTCCTCCATCCGCTGCGCCCTCTCTCATCCTCCGCCGTTCCTCCATCCGCTGCGCCCTCTCCCATCCTCCGCCGCTTCCTCTCCCATCCTCCGCCGCTTCTCCATACGCTGCATCCTCTCCCGTCCTCTGCTGCTCCTCCATCCGCAGCCGCCCTCTCCCATCCGCTGTGTCCTTTCCCATTCGCCGCTGCCCTCTCACATCCACCGCTGCTCCCCTTCCTCTGCTGCCTCATCGATCTGCCTCCATCTTTCCTGTGATTCTGCTGCTGTTCTGATCCATCCCGTCAGTATTGTTCGTGGTTCTTTTTTAACTATCTCCAATCCCACTCCCTCTCCATTACCCCCTCCCCGCCTGCTTGCTGCCAAACACTGATCAGATACGTAATTGCTTGAGGTTTTGCTTTTTTTTATTTTTATTTGGGGTGAACAAAAAAAAGACAAAACTTGAACAATTAGGTACCTGATCAGCAAGCGTCCTGCAGCCGTACTCGACTTTGGGCAGGACTTCTTTTTTCCATCCCACCTAGTCCCCCCCCCCTTTTTTTTTTTTTTTTTTTTTTAAGCACATCCATGTGTGCGTCCTGATTTTTTGTTATGCCATGGGGGGTCTAGTTTCCAAAATGGGGTCACATGTGGGGGAGCTCCACTGTTTCGGCACATCAGGGGCTCTCCAAACGCAACATGGTGCAGCTAACGATTCCAGCTAATTTTCTGTTCAAAAAGTAAAATGACGCTCCTTCCCTTCCAGGTCCCACCGTGCGCCCAAACAGTGGTTTATCGCCACATATAAGGTACCTGCGTGCTCAGAAGATATTGCCCTACTAAATTTGGGGTCCATATAATCCTGCTACCCTTGTGAAAATGGAATATTTGCGGCTAGATTAACATCTTTATTGCAAAAAGTAAATGTTCATTTTTTTTCCTTCCACATTGCTTTAGTTCCTGTGAAGCACATGAAGGGTTAACAACCTTCTTGAAGGTAGTTTCGAGTAGCCTGAGGGGTGCCGCTTTTGGAATGGTGTCACTTTTTGGTGTTTTGTGTCATGTAGACTTCTCAAAATCACTCCAAATGTGATGTGGTTCCAAAAAACAGTGGCTTTGTAAAGTTTGTTGTAAAAATGAGAAATTGCTCATAAACTTTGAACCCCTATAACTTCCTTATAAATTATTTTTTTGTCCCCCAAATTGTGCTGATGCAAAGTAGACCTGTGGGAAATGTTATTAACCCCTTCACGACCGGCCGATTTTTCGCTTTCCGTTTTTTTTTTTTCGCCATTCTTTTTCTGAGAGACGTAACTTTTTTATTTTTCAGTCAACATGGTCATGTGAGGGCTCACTTTTTGCGGAACGAGCTGTACTTTTAAATGAAACCCTCAGTTTTACCATATAGTGTACTGGAAAACGGCAAAAAAATTCCAAATGCAGAAAAATTGCAAAAAAAGTGCAATAGCACTATGGTTTTTGAGATATTTTATTCACTGTGTTCACTATATGGTAAAACTGATGTGTGGGTGTGATGCTTCAGGTCAGTGCGAGTTCGTAGACACCAAACATGTATAGGTTTACTTTTATATAAGGGGTTAAAAAAAAATCGGAAGTTTGTCCGAAAAAAAGTGGCGCACGGTTTACGCCATATTCCGTGACCCGTAGCGTTCTCATTTTTTGGGATCTATGGCTCAGTGATGGCTTATGTTTTGCGTCTCGAGCTGACGTTTTTAACGGTACCTTTTTTGCGCAGATGCTATGTTTTGATCGCCTCTTATTGCATTTTGCGCAAAAGTTGTGGCGACAAAAAAACGTTTTGGAGTTTGGAATTTTTTTGCCGCTACGCCGTATACTGATCAGATTAATTGATTTTATATTTTGATAGATCGGGCGTTTCTGAACACGGCGATACCAAACATGCGTATATTTTTTATTTTTTTAACCCTTTAATTTTCAATGAGGCGAATGGGGGGTGATTTGAACTTTTAGGTTTTTTTGTTTTTTTAAAACTTTTTTTTACTTTTTTTTTATTTTACTAGTCCCCCTAGGGGGCTATTGCGATCAGCAATCCGATCGCTCTGCACTATCTGCTGATCACAGTTACAAGGTTGTAAACAGCAGATACGCTCTCTTTCTCTTTTGCTGTGCCGCTGGCACAGCGAAAGTGAAAGCAAGTCAGGTGTAGTACAGGAGTCATCACATGACCCTGTGCTACCATGACAACTATCGGGAGTCACATGATCGCGTCACGTGACTTCCGGTATCGGGCGGTAAGTAAAATTTTACCGCAATCGCGCTTATAATGGCGCTGTCACATAGTGACAGCGCCATATAAGGGGTTAAACGGCACGAGCAGATAACGATTCTGCTCGTGCCTAGTAGGCACACATCTCAGCTGTGAAAATCAGTGTGTGCCGATCGCAGCATGATGCTGCCGGCAGACCGCGGGCAGTAAGGTTATGACCGCAGGGACGTAATTTTACGGCCCGCGGTCGTGAAGAGGTTAACTACTGGCTGTAGTACCCGGCGTTGCCCAGGATAGTAACTGGCCTGAGCCACACGGCAATAAAACATCGCATTCTACTCGGACCAAGAAAACAATCGCAGCATGCTGCGGGTGTAATGCGAGACTCTTTCTCTAACCCATTCAAGTCTATGGGGCAAGAGAAAAATCGCACTGCTCTCACAGTACACCGGTGTGCCGCGAATGCAGGGCGAGAATGGCAATAGCTGCTACGGAGGAGAGAGGGAGATAAATCCCTCCCTCCCCTCCACAGCGCCTGCCCATCCCTCCTCAGCACTGGCCCACCCCTCCTCAGAGACGGCCCACGACCTGTAGCTGAGGTCCGATCGCATGATCAGACCTCAGTCGCAGTGACACTTGCATGACACTCGGCTCCGGCTGTGCTGCCAGTGTGAACCAAGTGTCATGCGAGGATCGCAGTAGTGACCCGTGTGGCCCCAGCCTTTCTCTGTTTCTCTGTCTGTCTGTCTCTCTCTCTGTGTCTTTCCCTGTCTGCTTCTGTTTCTCCGTGTCTGTCTCTCTCTGTCTGTCTGTCTGTTTCTTGGCCTGTCAGTCTTTGTTTCTCTTTCTCTGTCTGCTTCGGTCTGTCTTTCCCGGTCTGTCTTTGTCTGTCTCTCTTTCTGTCTGTCTGTCTCTGTCTATTTATCTGTCTGTCTATCTGTGTCTGTCTCTGTATGTCTGTGTTTTTCTGTGTGTCTCTGTCAGTGGGTCTGTCTGTCTCTTAGTGTCTGTCTCTGTAGCAGTCTCTGTCTGTCTCTGTGTGTCTGTCTCTTTCCCTGTTTGTTTCTCTTTGTCTCTTTCCCTGTCTGCCTTTGTCGGTCTCTCTCTGTCTCTTTTTTTCCCTGTCTGCCTCTCTCTTTCCTTGTCTGCCTCTGTTTGTCTCTCTGCCTGTCTGCCTCTGTCCGTCTCGGTCTCTCTGCCTGTCTGCCTCTGTCTCTTTGCGTCTGCCTTTGTCTGTCTTTTTCCCCATGTGCCCGTGTGTCTGTCTGGCTTTTTTTTTCCTGTCTCTGTCTCTTTCCGTGTGTGCCTCTTTCTCTGTCTGTGCCTGTCTGTCTCTCAGTCTGTGTCGGTCTGTGCCTGCCTCCCCACTGACATCATATTACCTCACACATAAGCTTCTTATAGTATGAATGTCCTTTGTTCTTTTAGCAACCAATCACAGCTGCTATTAATAGCTTTAGCTCGCAGCTCCATTCACTTTAATAGAGGTTTTTTGGAGAGTAACTGTAAAGCGCAGGGTTAAATTTTCCTGTCAAAACATAGTCTATGACATTCCCTGGGTCACATGGTGCGTCTATGCAAAATTTTGCGATTGTAAATGCGACGGTGCGGATTCCTTTAGCGGACATACACACATACATACACGCAGCTTTATATATTAGATTTTGTGTCGTATGTCTCGCTGGTTTAAGAGCATAAAAATTCAAACTTTGAAACTTGCATAATTTTCAAAACTTTCGCCAAATTTCCGATTTTCAAATGAGCGGGGTTTACAGAGAACCTATTGTTAAAAATTTGAATCCCAGCCCTGAGTTCTCCACACCCTTTTGAGATAGTACAGCGCCATGAATGTTCTTGGGAAAGATGCAAAACGTTTTTCAAACCTGGATTTGGGGATCCTCTGCTATTCTTCCTTGCAGATCTTCTCCAGTTCCGTCAAGTTGGATGGTGAACGTTGGTGGACGCCATTTTCAGGTGTCTCCAGAGATGCACAATTGGGTTTAGGTCAGGGCTCTGGCTGGGCCAGTCAAGAATGGTCACAGTTCTGATGCCACTCCTTTGTTATTTTAGCTGTGTGCTTAGAGTCATTGTTTTGTTGGAAGGCGAATCTTCAACCAAGTGTGAGTTCCAGAGCACTCTAGAAGAGGTTTTCTTCCAGGATATCTCTGGACTTGGTCGTATTAATCTTTCCTTCAGCTGCAACCAGTCGTCCTGTCCCTGCAGCTGAAAAACACCCCCCAAACAAGATGGTGCCACCACCATGTTTCACTGTAGGGATTGTATTGGGCAGGTGATGAGCAGTGCCTGGTTTTCTCCACACATACCGCTTAGAATTATCACCAAAAAGTTCCATCTTCGTCTCCTCAAACCAGAGAATCTTATTTCTCATAGTCTGGGAGTCCTTCATGTGTTTTTTTTGCAAACTATGTGGGCTTTCATATGCATTGCACTGAGGAGAGGCTTCTATTGGGCCACTCTGCCATAAAGGCCCGACTGGTGGAGGGCTGCAGTGATAGTTGATTTTATGGAACTTTCTCCCATCTTCCCTACTGCATCTCTGGAGCTCAGGCACAGTGATCTTGGGGTTCTTCTTTACCTCTCACCAAGGCTCTTCTCCCAAGTTTGCTCATTTTGGCTAAATGGCCAGGTCTAGGAAGCGTTCTGGTGGGCCCAAACTTCTTCCATTTAAGGATTATGGAGGCCACTGTGCTCTTAGGAATCTTGAGTACTACAGAAATTCCTTTGTAACCTTGGCCAGATCTGTGCCTTCCCACAATTCTATCTCTGAGCTTCTTGGGCAGTTTCTGTGACCTCATGATTCTCATTTGGTCTCACATGCACTGTCTTATATACACAGGTGTGCGCCTTTCCAAATCAAGTCCTATCAGTTTAATTAAACACAGCTGGACTCCAATGAAGGAGCAGAACCATCTCAAGAAGGCTCACAAGGAAATGGACAGCACGTGACTTAGGCTACATTCACACGACCATTCAGGGCGTGTCTGTGACCAATCACAGCCACCAGTGGGCGGGTCTGTAATGTACAGTACAATAAAAAAAAAAAGTATGCAGTCCCTCCCCCCCTCCCCCTCCCCCTCTTGATAACAGCCAAGATAAAGCCTCACAGCTGCTGGCTGATACTCAGGCTGGGGTGACCTACGTCATTGGGAGCCCCCCCAGCCTAAAAATAGCAGCCAGCCGGAATTGCCGCATCCATTAGAAGGGCTGACGTCAGGAGTGCAGCAGACTTCATCACGCAGGTAATGAACTTTACTAACCTCCTGACGGCAACTCTCATCATCCCCACGGCTGCTCGCCCTCTGCAGAGCGAGCAGCTGCTGACACGCTGCAGTGCGGGCAGCCGCGGGTCTGGCGGGGGAGCGGGACAGACTGCAGGGGCACACGACGGAAGTGCTTCCGTGCGGCTTCTGGGGATTTTGCGGACCCATTGACTTGTATTGAGTCACGGTCCGTTATTACGGAACAGAATAGGACATGTTCCATAATAACGGAACGGACATACGGCATCCGATCTGTATTTTTTGTAGGATCAGATGCACACGGAAAGTGCTTATGTGTGCCATCCGATCCTACACAAGACATTGAAAAGATGGTCCTGTCCGTAGGTCCACAAAAAAATAGGAACTGAACATGACAGACGGAACGGTCGATTTCTCATCTGAATTACCAGCAGGGGGCAGTAGTGGTCTGTCCAAGGTAGTGCTCAATCAGCAAGTCTAAAGTGGGCTTTACACGCAACGACATCGCTAATGAGAGGTCGTTGGGGTCACGGAATTTGTGACGCACATCCGGCCTCGTTAGCGACGTTATTGCGTGTGACATGTACGAGCGACCGCTAATGCAAAATATTCACCAAATCATTGATTGTTGACACATTGTCCATTTCCCAAAAGTCGTTGCTGATTTTGGACGCAGGTTGTTCGTCGTTCCTGAGGCAGCACACATCGCTACGTGTGACACTCCAGGAATGACGAACAACAGCGTACCTGCGTCCTCCGGCAACGAGGTGGGCGTGACTTTCCTGCGGCTGCTCTCTGCCCCTCCGCTTCTATTGGACGCCTGCTATGTGACGTTGCACGAACCTCCCCCTTAAAAAAAAGAGGCTGTTCGTTGGCCACAGCGACATCGCTAGGCAGGTAAGTCCGTGTGATGGATACTAGCGATTTTGTGCGCCACGGGCAGCGATTTGCCCATGACACACAAACGACAGGGGCGGGTGCTTTCACGAGCGAAATCGCTAGTGATGTCGCTGCATGTAAAGCAGCCTTAAGGCTACATGTCTTTCAGGCAATGCAATGCTTCTCTGGGAATTTAAAAATGCAAATATCCTCTTCAAGGGGAAGAATAGGAACTCTAGCGCCACTTATAGGATATAGCAATCCTAAAAGTCACTACACTCGCCATGTAACGTAGATTAAGAAGGCAAACCAGAACCTCCATTTGAAGACGTGTTTTGTGGCGTTTGACAGGAGGGTATAAACTTTGCATTGATAAGGGACAGAGGCCTCACACCCAGCCAAATCAGTTCTCCTTTGCACTGAGGAGAAGCAACGACTCCGAAACACGGGTTTGAAAATGAAAGTTCTGATTTGACGACAAATCCCAACTCATTTGGCAAGGCCCTTTAACCTCTTCACAACTTATGACGTGAATGTACACCATGTTGTGTGGCTGCCTTTGTTGCCGGCTCGCACGTCGAGCATGCAACTTTTCCCACACATTATTTAATAAATGATTATGTGCCTTTAACAGCTACGACATGATTGCGGGGCGCCGATGAGTCCTGACAGCCGGAGATTTGCCGATGACGCGTCTCTGTCATTATCATTCCCCTGTGAACACCAGTCAGATGCCGGCGTTCATAGATCGCTTGTGCTATACATGGCAGAATGTATAGTGTCCTTCAAAAGTATGGCCATGTGGACAGAAAAACAAATTATGGATCTTAGGAGATGAAAAAAAACAAACTGCAAAAAAAGGGGGCAGGGAAAATTGCCCAGTCATGAAAAGGTTAAAAGCGCATCTGTGAGCAGTTATGTAATCTGAGAGCAGCATGATGTAGGGATGGAGACACTGATTCCAGGGATGTAATACTTACTGGAATGCTTGCTGTAGTTTTGCTAAAAATCACAGTTTTATCAGCAGATTAACAGAGGACTAGTAAACCTGCTGCCAGGTAGTTACAGTGCTGGCCTCAAAAGTATTGGCACCCCTGAAATTCTGTCAGATAATACTCAGTTTCTTCCTGAAAATGATTGCAATCACACATTCTTTGGTATTATCTTCATTTAATTTGTCTTCAATGAAGAAAAAAAAAAGAAAAAAAAAATTGTCAAAAAGCCAAATTGGATATAATTCCACACCAAACATAAAAAGGGGGTGGACAAAAGTATTGGCACTGTTTGAAAAATCATGTGATGCTTCTCTAATTTGTGTAATTAACAGCACCTGTAACTTACCTGTGGCACCTAACAGGTGTTGGCAATAACTAAATCACACTTGCAGCCAGTTGACATGGATTAAAGTTGACTCAACCTCTGCCCTGTGTCCTTGTGTGCACCACATTGAGCATGGAGAAAAGAAAGAAGACCAAAGAACTGTCTGAGGACTTGAGAATCCAAATTGTGAGGAAGCATGAGCAATCTCAAGGCTACAAGTCCATCTCCAAAGACCTGAAAGTTCCTGTGTCTACGGTGCGCAGTGTCATCAAGAAGTTTAAAGCCCATGGCACTGTGGCTAACCTCCCTAGATGTGGAAGGAAAAGAAAAATTGCCGAGAGATTTCAACGCAAGATTGTGCGGATGGTGGATAAAAAACCTCCACTAACATCCAAACAAGCTCAAGCTGACTTGCAGTCCGAGGATACAACAGTGTCAACCCGTACTATCCGTCGGCATCTGAATGAAAAGGGACTGTATGGTAGGATACCCAGGAAGACCCAACTTCTTACCCCGAGACATAAAAAAGCCAGGCTGGAGTTTGCCAAAACGTACCTGAGAAAGCCTAAAACATTTTGGAAGAATGTTCTCTGGTCAGATGAGACAAAAGTAGAGTTTTTTGGGAAAAGCCATCAACAGAGTTTACAGGGAAAAAAAAAAAAAAAGAAGAGGCATTCAAAGAAAAGAACACGGTCCCTACAGTCAAACATGACGGAGGTTCCCTGATGTTTTGGGGTTGCTTTGCTGCCTCTGGCACTGGACTGCTTGACCGTGTGCATGGCATTATTTTTTTATTTCAATAAATTTTTATTAAGATTTTACATAATACAGGGTATACACCGCAACAAACATGCGGACAGTTGAAAAATTTGTCCTATAATAGCAGGACAATAAAATTTAAAGCAAAAACAGATAAGAGCTGAAAATTCTGCATAGTAGGGTTAGGGCATACAATTTGCAACATAGGAAGCAAGGGTAGGGATGATAGCTAATAAGATAACAGGTCCTCCGATCAGGACGGACAGGAAGGACGAGAATTTGGACACCACCCAGGGGGACCAACGATACCTTATTTTATTTTTGGTAAACAGATCTGAGATCAGAAGGAGCTCGTATTGGTAATGTTTATTGATTTTTTTTTGGATAATTTCCAATTTAGAGGGGATAGTTATTTCTCTCCAGCGGTCTGCCAGACACATACGTGCTGCTATTAGAATGTGTGATACAATTGGTCTCAAATCGCCAGGGAATATATATAAACCGATCCCCAAAACCGCTAGCGGACCGCCCAAACCTCCAGCCAGGCCTGTAACTGAGGTAATAATGTTAGACACTTCTTTCCAAAAAGGCTGGATGAGCGGCCAATCCCACCACACGTGCCCAAGGAACCAACACCCGAGCAGCCCTTCCAGCAGGATTGGGGATAGGAACCACGAAATTTGGAAATCTTCAGCGGGGTGTAGTACCAGTCAAAGTGAACTTTCTTAAGCTGCTCAAGATGATGATTGATACAGGAGGAATATTTCTGCAGGTCGCCAGAAGCGGACCACCATTGGTCTGGGGTTGAGGAGAAAGCAAGAACTCCTTAACCAGCGTCTCATATACGCTTGTTTAGGACCATTACCGGGGGAATTAAACACTTTATATACTACTGAGTGGCCGTGTTTTTGAGAGGAGGAAGAACTAAAAAAAACGCTGTATTGGCGAGCAAACAGCATTTTGGCAGGATAATTGGAAATTCACATGAATTTAAAAAATGCCGAATTTGCAGATACTGGTAGAAGTTATTTCTGTGAAGGCCAAATTCATCCATTAGGACAGAGAAAGGTTTCAATTCCTGAATTAAGAGGATATCTTTCATGACCATAATACCATTCCTCACCCAATTGCCTAACGTGAGGCCATCCACATGAAGCTCCAAGGCTCTAATAGAGAGAGACTCAAATTTAATCACCTGACGAGTAGAGACCAGATCAGACCAGTAAGAAAATGCCACTTTTATTGTCTGAACTAAGGAACTAAGTACTCGCGCCTCCAGTAGAAATCTCAAAGTCCCACGCGGGGCCAAGTATTTCTCCACAAGCACCCATTTGTGAGTACTACAATCCTCATACCACTCCCTTAACGCCTCTAGAACTGCTGCTTTATGGTACAAATAAAAATTCGGGACCCCCAGACCACCATGCGAATAACTATAAAATAAGGTAGACATACCAACCCTAGGTTTCTTTCCTGCCCAAATTAATCTGCTCACAACTGCCTGCAGGAGAGAGAGAGAGAATGTGCATGGCATTATGAAGCCTGAAGACTACCAACAAATTTTGCAGCATAATGTAGAGCCCAGTGTGAGAAAGCTGGGTCTCCCTCAGAGGTCATGGGTCTTCCATCAGGACAATGACCCAAAACACACAACAAAAAGCACTAGAAAATGGTTTGATAGAAAGCACTGGAGACTACTAAAGTGGCCAGCAATGAGTCCAGACCTAAATCCCATAGAAGACCTGTGGAGAGATCTCAAAATGGCAGTTTGGAGAAGGCCCCTTCAAATCTCAGGGACCTGGAGCAGTTTGCCAAAGAAGAATGGTCTAAAATTCCAGCAGAGCATTGTAAGAAACTCATTGATGGTTACCGGAAGCGGTTGTTCGCAGTTATTTTAGCTAAAGGTTGTGCAACCAAGTATTAGGCTAAGGGTGCCAATACTTTTGTCTGGTCCATTTTTGGAGTTTTGTGTGAAATGATCAATGATTTGATTTTTGTTTTATTCTCTTTTGTGTTTTTTCATTGCAAGCAAAATAAATGAAGATAATAAGAAAGATTTTGCAATTGCAATCATTTTCAAGAAGAAACTGAGTATTATCTGACAGAATTGCACGGGTGCCAATACTTTTGGCCAGCACTGTATGTACACTGTATAACCCCGCCTGCTTGATGTAGTTTGGATACAATTAGTTTTCTCTGCTATAGATGTAGCCGTGGTGAGTATGCTGAGCTCTGCAATACACCAGTCACACCCCTGACTGGCAGCTTTCTGTGTACAGGCAGCTGCTGGGGGCAGAGTTACACAGATTAACCTAACTGCTGTGCACATGAGACCTAGTCCTGCTGATAAAACACTGATTGTATTGAAACAGCAGTAAATAGCTTAATAAGGGACATCTCTAAAATCAGGCTCTCACCCTCTATCATGCTGCTCTCAAATTAAATGTCAAAAACCTACTGACAGATTCCCTTTAAATGGTCGATATTGAGTTCAATTGGTCAGAGTTGGCGGCTCACACAACTGCCAGCTATAAACTCTAGTGACCTGACTGACGTCCCCCGCTTCTCACAGCCGGTGGCTCCCCTGCTGCCCTTTGTGTGTTACGGATGCTGCAGTGAGCAGTCACGTTATCTAATGTCACTGCACATCTTGGCCTCCAGATGTAGCAGAGTACAGAATCGTTGTGGATTACGTCGGACCTGCAGGGGTGTTTTGTGGGTTAATAAATGGGTGAAAGAGGGTGTCTGGGTTTTTTTTATTTCAAATAAAATAAATACAAACACCGAAAAATCCTTTGACTTACAGGGTTAATAATGGAGGTGTCTTATAGACCTCTCCCCATTACTAAACTAGGGCTTGATGGCAGCTGTGATTTTGACAAATCAGAGATATCAACCACCCTATATATTGCCTTGATTGCTACCGCAACAGGGCAATCGTGATGAGCCAGAAAAAGTGCCAGAATTAGAACATCTAATGTCATATGCCACTTCTGGGCAGCTGTGGGCTGCTATTTTTAGTCTGGGAGGGGCCAATAACCATGAACATTCCCAGCCTTATAATACCAGCCTCAGTTATCTGCTTTACCGTTGCTGGTTATAAAAAATAGGGAAGACCCCATGCTGTGTTTTTTTTTTTTTAATTAAAGAGTTCCTCCCCTATTTTTGCTTAATCAGTCAAGGTACAGCTGACAGCTGGGGGCTGATATCAGGCAGGGAAGAGCCATGTATATTGGCCCCTTCACAGATATCAAGCCGTGCCGCTTTACCTGGGGGAGGGGGGGGAGGGGTTAAAAAAAAATAGCACTTCATATTTTTTTATTATTTCTTTTTACACTACAATACAGCAAACTGACTGCAACCAGAGGGTGGGCGGGGGAACCAGTGAATATTCATGTAGTTTAATGAGCGGGCCAGATAAAGAGTTTAACTTCTTTTATCATCTTAGGGGGAAACATGGTGTATGTAACTGTTCTGCTCTCTTCCCCATTTTGTAACCCCTAGCCCTTACTATGACCATTTTACAGCCATTTTTTAGCACAGAGGTTAGGGCCTCCATTAACGTGTGAGGGGGGGGGGGGGTAGTTAGGCGTCCTAGGTCCATTCCTTCTCCGGCAGATGGATCTGACAGCTTCTCCTTTCCTTTTTTCCCCCCTAAAGAAGTTCTGAAAATTTGGGCAGACTCTGATTAATCATGCAGTCCACCGAGTCGGACACTGAATAACAAGGCTGCGGATTACAGAAAAGTAGTACATTGTTTATTTACCTTTCCAAATATTACATGCACTCAAAAAGTAAACTCTTTATTTAAAACATTTCAATATTTTATCAATATATAGCAAAGCAAAAAAAAACAAAAAACAAAAAAACATACTGAAAAACAAAAAGCGCTCAAAAAAGCCTTTACAAAAATACATTGCACAGTCCTATGCCGAATCTTTAAAAATAAATTAGTTTTTTTTTATTATTTTCTTTTTGAAAAAAAAAAAAAAAAGTTTATAGAAGTCCCTTTAACCCCTCCATCCCAGCAATAAGGAGCCTAGTAATGTTATTTCTGTACATCTCGTGAGTAGCCCGTTGCTTGCATTTCTGGACTGTTATGCTATATATATGTATAAACGCTATTCAAAAAGCCAGTCAGCGGAGTTCTCCAGTTTTTGTTTGAGAAGCATGAACCTCGGCGGCAATATCGGTGACGTACCTCCAAAAGCGAGTGTTTGGATCTTATATAAAAAAAGGTCTCTATAAATATATACATAAAAATAGGAATTTTTTGGGCCATTTTTTTTTTTTCAAAATTAAAAAAAAAAACAAAAACCACAAATAAAACGATACCGAAAGAGGAGAAGGAAGACAGACGACGATGGAGCAGAAGCAGAAATTGTACATAGTGTGAACTATTCCAGCAAAGTCCAAATACTATGACAAGATGATCTATCGAGATGGCTCTTCCTAAAGGGGTTATGTCAGATCTGATACCTGGCGGGACACGTGGGCTATCGGCAGGTATTGTCGGTACATGTGATATCACCAGCCTTGCTCAAGTCCTGAATAAGACGGATACCTTCCTGGACTGATCGGTGTGGTCCATCTGACGAGACATCACTCACTTTCGTATCTGGAAGCGTGTGACGTTGGTGGAGTTGAAAGAAAAAGAACACCTTGACCAAGAAAAAAAATAATTGCTCCCTTTTGAAGAACTTTTAGACTTTCAGGCTAGGGTCAGGAGGCTGCAAGAAAGCTGCATTTTAATATAGGTTTTATAACCCACAACCCTAATGTGATCAAAGAACCACTGCAAGGCTCCTCAGGGGTTGAGAAACCCAACCAGGCGTCTGCAAGCGGCATTAGTGGTTTTGAGACTAGGGTGAAGTCCTTGAGTTCCCTTCTGGTGCCAAATTGATATTTTGTTTCCTTCTTTTAGAGGGGATAGGACAGTAACGGTAACTAGGCGTACATGTTCCCCAGAGACTGACGAGCCTAAATCAAAGGATAATTGTATTTAAACCGATATTAAAGCTTGTTTCAATGAAGCCAACTTCCATTCCATATTTCATTAGTGTCTTCACTTATTGCTCATCTAGCAAGGTCTTCAATGTCCACTTCATACATAAGGACGACAGAAGAATTGTCCATACGTCTTGTGCTCATCCAGATTATGGTACGAGAACCTACCGGCTCATACATGATGCAGGGTGGTCCAGACCAGGGGATCTTCTAGATACTCTGACACCATTTAGTGGGTTTCCATAGAAGGATGATATGGTTTCCCGCTAACTGGCCTTTCAATCCTGAGTGGTCGGCATGCAGCATTTTTATTGAACTTAAAAAAGGAGAAAAAAAACAAACAAAAAAAAAAAAAAACACATTCTGGCAACTGCTAAGTGCATATCGCATGGCCTTGGAGAGCCAGACTAGGACTTTCTTGTAGATATGTGTTCTTTTTGGCCTTGTAGATCCTTAATAGAACTTCCCTCCTACCCTTGTGTTTGATATATTCCAGTGTTCCAGGTTTTTCATATTTACAACATTGATAGCGTTTGCTTGAGAATGGGTTTATTCGGGTTTTCTCGCCGGCGTGCCGTGCGCTCGGAAGCGATACAGACAGGTGTAGTTCGAATGACCCCAATTGGAGAGGATCCGCAGCTCCACAATCTGGAAAGAATCGGTGTTCTTTTCCTGCAAAATATGAAAGAAAAAAAGAAAAATTATGGATAAACAAAATTATGGAAGTTTTGTTAACTCTGTAGGATTAGAACAGATTGAAGAGAATGGGGGAAAGTTGCAATATCAGACACAAAGAAGCCAAGCTGCAGTACCGGGCATAACCTGCTGATAGGAGGGGCAGAGTGTCCTGGAGACTGCACACACGATTCAAATTGAATTTCTTGAATATGTAGAAAGAAATTAATGGGAATAAGAGTCTTATGTGATGGAGAAGTAGTGTAAGAAAATATTATGTGGCCCTTGGTGAGAAGGACCCAGCTCTAGGTGTCACTAGTGAAGCTGTGCGACACTCCCCTTCTCCAGGAGGAGCTATAATGTTAGTAATGAGAGGAGGTGGGGAATTGTCCCAATAGTCGAGGAAGGAAGAAAGGTGGGGGGAGGGGGAAAACTGTTACGATTAGGAGAACTCGCCCCAAGAGAGACCCATTTAGATCTTAACTGGATGGGATGTGAATAGCCGACTAAAGGAGACTACTACATCCTAAAAGAGGTAGTCTCTGATTCGGTGACTCCTCCTTTTATTTTATTTTTTTTATAAATCAAATATATTTTTGAAAAATTCAATAAAAAAAATCTATCAATAGACAAAATTTTACAAGAGCCCCGGTGTCCAATCAGCATCAGCTTCCTTTCCACCTTCTTTCCAAACGATTTAATCAACAGGAAGGGAGTGCTGCGACTATGCTCACTTCCTGTTGATTAATTTGACCCGAAGGCGCAAAGGAAGCTGATTGGACACGGGGCTCACGTGACGTCACAACCCCACATGAGCCTCGGCACTGCTGGAACGGCGCAGGTACGGGAGGGCAGTATAGGTTTTAAAAGCTTCAAAAAGGAACCTGAAGACCCACCTATTCCCCCAAGCCTACAACCTGTAGTAACCCTCAGTCCACCATAGCATCGCATGACCATCTCCACCCTCACCTACTGTATCCTCACATATCCGTTGTAGACTGTGAGCCCTCGCGGGCAGGGACCTATCTCCTCTTGTACCAGTCTGTGCCTTGTATTGTTCATGACTATTGTAGTGGTTTTTATTATGTATACCCCTTTTCAATTGTAAAGCGCCATGGAATTAATGGTGCTATAATAAATAATGACTTTTCCCAGGTAAAATATATTATTGTCCTATATGTCTGGGGGAAGACCATCTGAGCACGGAGATTTGTTATTAGCCTTAGAGGCCACAGACAACCGCAATTCTTCCAGTTGAAGAGGACCATCTAAATAGTGGCCACCAGCCTCTGACCAGCTAGGAAGATTAATCTCATTCAAATAGGTTTTAATCTGGTCCCTAATATAGGTCAGTTTGGATCTATAAAGCGTTTGATAAAATTCTAGGAATACACTTGGCACCTGGTCAGGGTGGTTAACTATAGTGCCCTCCTCATCCCGTAAGGCCTCCACAAAAGTGGACCCAAACACTGGCTTTGCGATCAAAGCTAATGAAGAGCAAAACATTTTTTGGAGGGGGGTGTCATCCACACTAGTCGGCATTGAGGTCCTGTGCAGGCGCATTACAATACTTTGATCTACCCTGTTCAGGGCAGATCAAAGCACGCCTGCGCAGGACCTCAATGCCGGCTAGTGTGGATGATGTAGGATGCGTCATGCACCCCGGCTTCAGAAGAAGGAGGACAAAGATGGCCGAAAGGAGGCGCTGAACCCGAAGAACGGAGCCACCCATCTGACCAGTCTGCACCGCACCGAACGTTTAGGTGAGTATTATAAAGTGATTTTTATGTTCTATACAGCGGCCTGGATTACTGTATACAGCATGTTAGAATGCTGTATATAAAAGCCCAGTGGTGGTGGCCGCAGCTTATAGTCACCAAACCTGGTGACAGGTTCCCTTTAAAATCAACCAAGGGGCTCCCCAAATGTAGCATTATCGACTTCAACACCTTATTATATGAAGGAGGGATAGAAAGCTTGAGATCTTATAATGACCCTCTAAAAATCTACCACCTTCAGGCTTGAAAAGGGAATGGACTAAAATACTGACTCCTGATGAATCGCTTGTATAGGCTGAGTGGAAACTATGGCTGATCCACGAGTGGTTTACTATTATGGTTCTATCTTTTTCAAGATGTGTTTATTGTAGACGCACAAGTGCAGGTGAATGATTGCATAAACTCCATGACCGTCATTCTCCATAGTATCCCCTAACCCTCTAATATTCCAGGAAAGAAATTTGACATTTGCCATTATGCCAATCTGTATACGAGGGGCTATTGATAAGTCTTTGGCTTTACCCAGAAAAAAAACGAACTAGGATGAAACTTTACATTTATTCCACATACTCTCCACTGATGTCCACACACTTCTTATATCGGTATTCCAAGTTCTGTAAGCCTAGAAAAAAGAAGGATTTTGGTTGTGCCTCAAACCAGGCATCCGTAGCAGCCATGGCATCAGAAATGGTGTGACATTTGGTACTCTTGAGGTGTTTCTTCAGGTTTGGAAATAGATGATAGTCAGAGGAAACTAGATCTGGTGAATAAAGTGGGTGGTCAACCAGCTCTGCCAGTTTTGCCGTGGTCACTTGTGCAGTGTGAGCGGAGGCGTTGTCTGACAGGAACAAGATTCCTTTGACAGCTTGCCGCGCCTTTTGGCCTTCAGAGCTGCCTTCAATTGGCCCAAAAGTTCAATATAATACCTTGCATTGATGGTGGAACCCTTTTGAAGGTAGTCCACTAGCAGAACGCCCTCCTTATCCCAGAACACAGATGCCATCCCTTTAGTGGCTGATTTTTGCACCCTGAACTTCTTTGGAGAAAGCGAACCACTGTACCACCACTCTTTTGACTGTTCTTTGTTTTAAAGGGGTGGTTCACCCATTTTTTTTATTTTCTGTATGAGCTCTACTTACCTTTCTAGGCGTCTTCTCCATTGGCTTCTGTTTCCAGTTCTGGCACTGAGCGGCGCTATCCTGCACGCTCAGTGCCGGTCACATGACCCCCTGGAGCTGTGGCCGCCGGCATCCTCTGACGTCCCGGCATTTCCAGGCTCTCAAACAAGACGGGTACGTCACAGGATGCCGGCGCCACTCAGATTGAGTGACAGGGCTGTGGGCGGTGACTACTGCACGTCACAGCTCAGCATCGAGGGGAGGATCCGGAGGACGTTTGTGTGGAGCCGGCGTCCTGCAGATGGTGAGGCTGAGACACGGGGCGCCAGTGTGCAGTACAGGGGGAGGGTTCTTCAGCTGATTCCCCCCCTGCACGTAAGTATGTGATCACACTGTCCACCCACCCGCTCTGCTGCGATGTCAGGAGAGCGGCCGGTGTCGGGCAGTGTGATCATCTGCTCCTCCCAGCAGCAAGACACTGACAGGCATGTCACCGCTGTGCTCTGCCATCTGTCCTGCTGCATGGGACCAACTGTCTGCACTCTGTCACCTGCACCACAAGTCACAGAGTGGAGACAGTTGGTGACAGAGCACCTCTGCCCCCCCCCCCCTGTTCTTTCCCCACTCTCTTCTCTCCCCCCACTCTTCTCCCCCTCCCCTCTGCCCCCTCCCCTCTGCCCCCCTCTTATCCCTCTCTCCTCTCCCCTCTCTTTTCCCTCGCTCTCTTCCCCCCGCGCTCTCTTTTCCTCCCCCCCTCGCTCTCTTTTCCTTCCCCCCCTCGCTCTTTTCCTCCCCCCCCCTCGCTCTCTTTTCCTCCCCCCCCTCGCTCTCTTTTCCTCCCCCCCCCTCGCTCTCTTTTCCTCCCCCCCCTCGCTCTCTTTTCCTCCCCCCCTCGCTCTCTTTTCCTCCCCCCCTCGCTCTCTTTTCCTCCCCCCCCTCGCTCTCTTTTCCTCCCCCCTCGCTCTCTTTTCCTCCCCCCTCGCTCTCTTTTCCTCCCCCCTCGCTCTCTTTTCCTCCCCCCTCGCTCTCTTTTCCTCCCCCCTCGCTCTTTTCCTCCCCCCTCGCTCTTTTCCTCCCCCCTCGCTCTTTTCCTCCCCCCTCGCTCTCTTCTCCCCCCCCTCGCTCTCTTCTCCCCCCCCCTCGCTCTCTTCTCCCCCCCCCCTCGCTCTGTTCTCCCCCCCCCTCGCTCTCTTTTCCTCCCCCCCGCTCGCTTTCTTTTCCTCCCCCCCGCTCGCTCTCTCTCTTTTCCCTCGCTCTCTCCTGGCATGGTCAGTAGAGAAATCTCTCCATCGTGGAGGGGTGAGAGGGAGTAATAAACATGGAGTCCCTACTGTGTCTGTGTATTTATTTCTAATAAAGTATTTTTCTCTGTGTGGTCTTTTTTTTTTAAACCCTTTATTGGAGATTCTTAATGGCCAGGTCAACCTTGGCCTGACATTAAGAATCTTGGGCTTTATACCAGCGGGTAAAACATAGCTGGTATTAACCCCTTATTACCCAGCGTGCCACCTGCCACCAGGGCCACTGGAAGAGTTGGATACAGCGCCAGAAGATGGCGCTTCTATGAAAGCGCCATTTTCTGGGGCGGCTGTGGACTGCAATTCGCAGCGGGGGGCCCAGAAAGTTTGGGCACCCTTCACTGCGGATTCCAATCCTCAGCTGCCTAGTTGTACCTGGCTGGACTCAAAAATTCGGCGAAGCCCATGTCATTTTTTTTTTTTTAATTATTTCATGAAATTCATGAAATAAAAAAAAAAAAAAAAAAGGGCTTCTCTATATTTTTGGTTCCCAGCCGGGTACAACTAGGCAGCTGGGGGTTGGGGGCAGCCCGTAGCTGCCTGCTGTACCTGGCTAGCATACAAAAATATGGCGAAGCCCACGTCATTTTCTTAAAAATGTTTTCAGGGAAAAACCTTTATAAAAAAAAAAATGCTTCCCTGCATTTCTATTGCCAGTGAAAGTAACACCAAGCAGCGGGGGCTAGCAGCCAGTAGCTGCTTTGGTTACCCTTAGCAACAGAAAATGCAGCGGGAGCCCACAAAATGTGATTTTTTTTGTTTTTTTATTTTTAATGAATTTTTTTAAAAAAAAAAATCGGCATGGGCTTCGCCCATCGAGCACCAGAGCATTTTACTGCTCAATTCATCCCAAGTAATCAGATGACTCCAGTGTCGGCCGATTACTTGTTCTGTGTCCCCCTGCATCCATCGCAGCGTGTACGGGCTGTGAGGTCAGCGGAGTGGAGACAGTGACATGCTCTGCTCTGACACATAGTGTGCTGCATGTCACTATCTTTCTCCACTCTGGCACTTGTTGTGCAGGTGACCGGATGCTACATGTCACTAACTGTCTCCACTCTGGGACTTGTTGTGCAGGTGAGAGTGTATACAGTTGGTACTATGCAGCAGAAATCACAGAGTGGGGCAGTTAGTGACATGTATCATCCGGTCACCTGCACAACAAGTCCCAGAGTGGAGACAGTGACATGCAGCACACTATGTGTCAGAGCAGAGCATGTCACCAACTTGCTCTGCTCTGTCACCTGCGGTGCTGCATGTCACGTTTTTGCCGCGATTTGGTGCCTTTTTTGCTGCGTTTTTGCTCACTGCGTTTTTAATCAGTGCACAATGCCATTAAAGATTGTTGATGAAAAAAATAAAAAAGGTCTGATGTAATTTCCTTATTCAAAATGTTCATTGTATGCAGGAGAGCAGACAGCAGCTGCAGAACTACAAGGCTCAGCATCCTCCATCCAGGACTGTATGCAGTTTTTTACCCAAAAAGAAAAAAAAAATGACGTGGGCTTCACCATATTTTTGTATGCTAGCCGGGTACAGCAGGCAGGTACGGGCTGCCCCCAACCCCCAGCTGCCTAGTTGTACCCGGCTGGGAACCAAAAATAGAGAAGCCCTTTTTTTTTTTTTTAATTATTTCATGAATTTCATGAAATAATTAAAAAAAAAAAATGACGTGAGCTTCGCCTAATTTTGGTGTCCAGCCGGGTACAACTAGGCAGCTGGGGATTGGAATCCACAGTGAAGGGTGCCCAAGCTTTCTGGGCACCCCCACTGCGAATTGCAGTCCGCAGCCACCCCAGAAAATGGCGCTTTCATAGAAGCGCCATCTTCTGGCGCTGTATCCAACTCTTCCAGCTGCCCTGATGCCGGGTGGCTAGCCGGGTAATAATGGAGTTAGGGCTAGCTGTATATTATCAGCTAGCCCTAAGCCCGAAATTCATGGTGTCACGCCAATATTAGACATGGCCACCATGAATTTCTAGTAATGATAAAAAAAAAAAAAAAAAACACAACACACAGAAAAATATTTTTATTAGAAATAAAACACAACACAATTAGTGACTCCATCTTTATTGAAATAAACCCCCCTCCGCAGTAATCCTGGGTTAGGGTCCCGCGCCGTCCAATCCGGATCCAATATCATCTGATCGGTTTGCTGGAAGGCAAAGCGATCAGATGATGTGTCAGGTTAAAGGATGTGAATCACATGACACATCAGCTGATTGTATAAAAGCCGATTATACAATCAGCAGATGCATCACTGCAAAAAAAAAAAATAAATAAATACTCACGTCTGTGCTGATTACCGGCAGCTCCTGGAGCGGAGTCTGATCCTGGCCCATCACTGCAGGAGCGGCCGGTAATCAGCTGATGAAGTCCCCTGACGGCAGGATCAGCTGATAGCCGGCCGGGCGCGAAAAAGCCGGCGAGACTACGATCAGCTGATGCGTCAGGTGACTGCATCAGGTGATCCACGGCCAGGTCCTGCAAGCTTCGTGCATGCACCGGGGAGACTGCACACAGCCGAAGCGGCGGGACCGAGACAGGGGCTGGAAGCAGGCATGGCACCGGGACCCTGCAGACAGGTGAGTATGACATACACACACACATACACACTCACTCACACACTGTATATATACACACACACACACTGTATATACGCACACACACACTGTATATACGCGCACACACACTTTCTTCCCCTGGCTGTGTAGAGCTGCTGCAGTCTCTGTGTAATTGATCTCAGTGCACATCCACTGGGAAGAGGCAGGGAGGAGGGTTTGGGTGGGAGCAGAGTGGGTGTATTAGACACAATGGGTGTGTTAGATAAGCTAGACACCGCCCTAGAGCCACAAAGAATTCTGGGACTTGTAGGAACTGAACACAGGAAGTCAGAGGAGAGATTATCCCCATCAGAGCTGGAGCCAGCAATGAGCATGTGCTGCTAGTGCACAATGAAAGGTAATTTTGCTGAAAAAACATAATAGATGTGTTGAGGGGCACATATTAGCAAGATTTATCAGAAAAAAAAAAAATCAGTTTTGGTAACTGGACAACTTCTTTAACCCCTTCACGACCGCGGGCCGTAAAATTACGTCCTATTTTAACGTGACTTAACGACCAGGGACGTAATTTTACGGCCTAAACTTCATTTGATTGCCGTGGCCATAGCAACGGCTTTCAAATGATGTCCCCTGCTGTTTCTTACAGCAGGGGACCTTTGCTTGACCCCAGGGGGCGCAGCATCGCCACCCCCTATCGACGATCGATGTGATTGGCTGTTCAAATCTGAACCGCCAACCACATCGATCGCACTAATTTCGGCAAAAATAATGCCCGAATTAGTGCGATCCTGTGAGATCCAGCTATGAGATGCCGCAGCTGCTGCAGCATATCATAGGTGGACCTCAAACATGTCGCCCCCAGCCCCTGCAGCACTGATTGGAGCGATCGTGCTATGACGCGCAATCGCTCCAATCAGTGTGCAGTGGGGCGGTCTGATCTGCCGGTGGCCGCCCTCCCCAGCCCTGTGCTGGCCTGTGAGCCCTCCCCCAACATGTCTGCAGCGTGCAGTGGCTGGTACTTGTGGTACCACGCCACCGCTGCTGCCGCCGCCGATGTCACCGCCGCTCCGGCTCCACGTGAGTATTGCGCGCTTCCCGTGATGGCCCCTGCATGCTCCCTGATGTGCCGCCCTGCTGCGATCTGCCTCCTGCTGCGATCTGCCCCCTGCTATGTGCTTCCCTGCTGCGATCTGCCCCCTGCGTACTGTGCTCACTTTGCAGCCCGTGCGCGCTCCCATGGTGCCCCTGCGCGCTGCCGTGATAGCCCCTGCCGTGCCCCCCCCCCCCGCGATCTGCTCCCCCCAACCGGCCCCCTCCCCCCCCTGACATCCCGATCCGGTCCCCCCGCGATCTGACTGCCTCCCCCATTATCTCTATTCTGCTTCTGCAGCTCCCTCTCCGGTCTCCCCCTCTGCTCTCCCCCCTCCCCCTCTGCTCTCAACCCCCCCCTCTGCTCTCACCCCCCCCCTCTCCCCCTCTGCTCTCCCCCGACGTCCTCTTACCTGTCTTCACCGGCCTGATCACATCTGCGTCCATCGCTGGATCCTTCCTGGGCATTCTGCTGATCTGCCTGCTGCTCCTGTAAAGCTGTCCATCTCTCTGCCATCTGTTCCTCTGCAGCTCTTCTGGTCAGTGATCCTCCTGCTAGTCCTCTGGGTACTGTGAGTATAACTTTTTTTTTTTTTTTTTTCCGTATCCCCTGTCCATTTTTACACCTCATCCGTCCGTGCGTCCCGCCAAGCGCTGATCAGGGATGCAGATAACGGATCTGCATCCCTGCTCAATTTTTGGCGTGATTTTTTTTTCCGTATGCCCGACGCTTTTTGTATCGCATCCGTCCGTGCGTCCTGCCAAGCGCTGATCAGGGATGCAGATAACGGATCGGCATCCCTGCTCAATTTTTGGCGTGATTTTTTTTTCCGTATCCCCGACGCTTTTTGTATCGCATCCGTCCGTGCGTCCCGCCAAGCGCTGATCAGGGATGCAGATAACGGATCGGCATCCCTGCTCAATTTTTGGCGTGACTTTTTTTTCCGTATCCCCGACGCTTTTTGTATCGCATCCGTCCGTGCGTCCCAAGCGCTGATCAGGGATGCAGATAACGGATCTGCATCCGTGGTCAGTTTTTGGCGTGACTTTTTTCCGTATTCACGACGCTTTTTGTATCACATCCATCCGTGCGTCCCGCCGAGCGCTGATTAGGGATGCAGATAACGGATCGGCATCCCTGCTCAATTTTTGGCGTGACTTTTTTCCGTATTTGCGACGCTTTTTGTATCGCATCCGTCCGTGCATCCCACCAAGCGCTGATCAGGGATGCACATAACGTATCTGCATCCATGGTCAATTTTTGGCGTGACTTTTTTTTTTTACGTATCCCCGACGCTTTTTTTTATCGCATCCGACCGTGCGTCCTGCAGCGGCCGATCAGTGCACTGCGTCTGTGCGTTTGAAAAGTCAAATGGCGCTCCTTCTCTTCTGAGCCCCGCCATGCGCCCAAACAATTACTTTCCACCACATATGAGGTATCTGCGTACTCAGGAGAAAATGCACAATACATTTTATGGTGCATTTTTTCCTGATAGCCTTGTGAAAAAAAAAGCTACCTAGTTGAAGCAACCGTTTTGTGGTAAAAGAAAAAATTTTTCTTTTCACGGCTCAACGCTATAAACTTCTGTGAAGCCCCCAGGTGTTCAAAGTGCTCACCAAACATCTAGAAAAATTATTTGAGGGCTCTAGTTTCCAAAATGGTGTCACTTGTGGGGGATCTCCACTGTTTAGGCACCATAGGGGGTCTCCAAACGTGACATGGCGTCCGCTAATGATTCCAACCAATTTTGCTGTCAAATGGCGCTCCTTCTCTTCTGAGCCCCGCCATGCGCCCAAACAATTACTTTCCACCACATATGAGGTATCTGCGTACTCAGGAGAAAATGCACAATACATTTTATGGTGCATTTTTTCCTGATAGCCTTGTGAAAAAAAAAGCTACCTAGTTGAAGCAACCGTTTTGTGGTAAAAAAATTTTTTTTTTTTTTCACGGCTCAACGCTATAAACTTCTGTGAAGCCAATAGGTGTTCAAAATGCTCACCAAACATCTAGAAAAATTATTTGAGGGCTCTAGTTTCCAAAATGGGGTGACTTGTGGGGGAGCTCCATTGTTTAGGCACCTCAGGGGGTCTTCATACCCCACATGGCGTCCGCTAATGAGTGCAGCTAATTTTGCACTCAAAAATTCAAATGGCGCTCCTTGCCTTCCGAGCACTGCCATGTGTCCAAAGATTTGATTTCCACCACATATGAGGTATCTGCGTACTCAGGAGAAAATGCACAATACATTTTATGGTGCATTTTTTCCTGTTACCCTTGTGAAAAAAAAAGCTACAGAGCAGTGTGAGGGGTGTAGTTTTTAGAATGGGGTCACTTTTGGGTATTTTCTGTCACCTAGGCCTCTCAAAGTCACCTCAAATGTAATGTGGTCCCTAAAAAAAATTATTTTGTAAATTTTGTTGGAAAAATGAGAATTTGCTGATGACCTTTGACCCCTTCTAACTTCCTAACGGAAAAAAAATTTGTTTCGAAAATTGCGCTGGTGTAAAGTAGACAAGTGGGAAATGTTATTTAGTAACTATTTTGTGTGACATATCTCTCAGATTTATGGGCATAAATTTTCAAAGTTTGAAAATTGCGAAATTTTCAAAATTTTCGCCAAATTTCCTAAATTTTCACAAATAAACGCAAAAAATATCGGCCTAAATTTACCACTGACATGAAGTACAATATGTCACGAAAAAACAATCTCAGAATCGCCAGGATCCGTTGAAGCGTTCCAGAGTTATAACCTGTCAAAGTGACACTGGTCAGAATTGTAAAAAATGGCCCGGTCATTAGGGTGTTTTAGTGGCCGGGGGTGAAGGGGTTAAGGGTCATACAAAGAAATCCAGGTCTCATCCATAGTGACCAGTCGATCCAGGAAGTTCTTATCAGTCCAGAAACGCTGACAAATGGACCGGGAAGTTGTCACTCGCTGCTTCTCTGATCTGTTGTCAAACATTTCGGGGCCCACTTTGCAGATCGCTTCCTCATGTCCAAATGTTCATGGATAATGACACAAACACGTTCACGGGAAATCCCCATGATATCTGCTATTGCTTTAACTGAAATTCGTTGATTCTCCAGTATGAGGTTGTGCACAGCATCAACGATCTCCGGAACAACCACCACTCTGGTCGTCCCTCATCGTTGGTGCTGAAGTGGCCAGTTTTAAAATTTGGCAATCCAGTTCTTAACTGAGGAATATGAAGGGCATTGATCCCCCAATGTCTGCGACATATCACCATGAAGATCCTTCACGGACTTTCCTTGCAGAAAGAAGAGTTTTATCCCTCCTCAGCTCTCAGTTGCTGTGAATATCGCATTAGACTCCGCCATTTTGTTTTCCCGCGTGCGTAGAACACTGTTGCCATAAGCAACAAACACAACTTTTTGAAAACAAATAAGTCACATAAGGCTTTCATGTGTGTTACATTCGTTACCATAGAAACAAAACAAAAAAAAAAAAATCACACAGCCAAAGACTTATCAGCAGCCCCTCGTATGGCCTAAAAAATATAGTATAGTGAGCCTATGTTATCCGTATGCTCCTCTACCAGCACAAAGACATTAATGCAGCAGATTATCCTCCAGATCACCGGTTCTGACTTCTGCTTCAGTCGTGTGATCTGTTACTTTTTGGAGACCCTGCCACATGTGTGATGGATCAACCTTTAGCAGACTCATTCGTTCAGTAAGTGAGGATAAGGCTGAGCTGAATTATGTCACTGCAATAAATACATCCATCAGCATGGCTTCAGCTACAGACTGGTCGGGGTTAATGACAGGGCATGGTGCTCCAGGCTGAAGCTGCAGGATAAGTGGATTACCCCAGCATGCAACTGAAGTTCACTCAGAGTCCACTTAGTTTTAGGGGTTGTGCAGTAATACTGTCCAGCTCTGTCTGCAATCCCTATGCAAATGGGGATTGTTTAAAGGGAACCTGTCATCTATATTTAACTGTGGGGCAGTCTGATCCAATGGGCATCGCTGGTCTTGACCCGATGCCTCTATCCTTGAGTCTCTGTCCTCGGTCTTGCTTTGTGTGAATGACACGTTTTAAGTCATCCACAGTGTCCTCCATTGTCCCGCGCAGGCGCGCTTCTCTCCTCCCTGCTGTGGGCAGAGGAAAGCACTGTAACGTGCAGGCGCGGAGAAAGGTCATAGAACGCCAGACCACACGCACTACAAATACTTTAATCTGTCCTCAGCATAGCGAAAAGAGAAGTGCGTGTGCGCAATGGAGGACACTGTGGATGACATAGAATGTGTCATCCACACAAAGCAAAAAAACAAGACGGAGGACAACCATCAAAAGGATAGAGGTGGTGACGGGTCAAGGCCAGCGACGTCCATTGAACCGGATCAGATTACCCTGCCGGTGAGTAGGTGACAGGTTCCATTTAAGGGGCGTTCTGGTAAAATTAAGCAACTTTGCCACTGCAGTGTAGGCAGCAGTACCTGCTGTTCTGGTACCTGCTGGCATTGTTTCTGTTGAGCTGTATAGTACCGATATGATGACACAGTGGAGCTACTGGCAAGCGGTCATCGGAGCTCTCCTGTTGGGCAACCACTCACATGCCCGGTTAAGCCACACCATGAGACATCTAATAGTGCGGTTTTGTAAGGTCAAAGCAGTTATGAGCTGTAACCTACTGGTTCTGTTCACGTTCATACTACTGTAATGCACGTACGTCACCTCTGGTCTCATTGGACACTAGAATTAAAGACCATCTTACCGTGACCTGGAATACTTGCAGAGGCTCTCCATCTTCATTGTACATAGACTGGACTAACAGGGTGCCACCTTCTTGATACTCGTTTTCCAAGCCCTTATAAGCAGAGAAACGCGTCAGCTCCATCAGAAAGTGAATGTGCAATTTAGAAATACTAAGCATACATCACACCTTTACTTACATATACAGCAAAGTCCTTCGGAGCGCTTGTGATGTTCCCGGTCGGAGACATAGACCTTGGAATATGCTCCAGTGAGAAGGCCGTCGGAAATATTTCCATGGAAAGTCGCACCACCAAATATCCCTGAGCCCCTTTAAAGGCCCAGCAGTTACCAGGATGCATGTCAGGCTGGAACAGGAAGGCATAAGTCACTATTAGTAGATGGCTACACTCCAGCCGGCTGTCCTCTAGGTATTTACAGCATATTTACTGCAGGCTATAGCTAGGAGATTATCTGGACATCGCTCCTAACAAGCAAATCAATGGCTGATGTTAAAACTTTCATTATACATTAAAAGATTCACATAAAAATGAAATCTTTTTTAAGGCAAACCTTGATATAAGCGCTCAGTGTAAAGCGCAGGATAAATGTGAGCCGAGCCTCACTGCGATGTTTAGGAGGCAGAAAGAAAAATGAGCAACAGTTGAAGAATTGGTTTTATTTATTTATGGTTTACGCTGTTCTTCACAGGATATAAGTGATTAGGCGGCTTTATTCCTCAGGACAGTGTGATTACAGTGATACCAGGTTTATTAGATTTTTTTTTTCAAGGTTTGGCTACTATCACCGAATTTTGAAGGCTATAGTTTTTTTTCTTTTTCTATTTCTCTGCCTACAGTGATGTGAGGGCTTGTTTTTTATCAGGATGAGTTGGCGTTTTTATTGGTACCATTTTGGGTCCCAATATTTTTTTGATCGCTTTCTATTCCACTTTTTGTAAGGAAGAATAAAAATTTGTGGGGGTCCCAATCAGGTAGGAGAGGGAGCACACTTCACTCTCCCAGCCTCCTAAATGCTGCGATTGCTATTGATTGCAGCATTTAGGCGGTCAAAAAGCAGGAGCAGTGAAGGCACCGGTCCTGGCCATGACAGCCGGAGCTTGACTATAAGTTACCGAGGTCCCAGTGGTGATTGTGCGGGAGCAGCTCCTGTGCCCACATGATCGCTAGGACGGAAATGTACGGCATTTTGAGAGAACTCCTTCCCAACTATGAGGTAACCTTGCATGAAATGTTGTAAAGAAGTTAATTTTGGTACCAGCCAGAGACGCAGACTCACCTGAATTACCACTCTGGGGGACTGAGATAAGTACCACAATGGGATCCCAAATAAGCTCATAAGTGCAGTCTTTGTCTCATAGGTTTCAGAGCATCTTGTACCCAGGATACTTCCACCTAGGAAGCAGTAACACAACATTGGCTTTATGTTAGAGGATACAATATTCGTACCAGTGATATACATGACTCACGCAAAAAATTAGAAGAAAAAAAAAAAAACAGCGCCACATCTATCCACAGGCTGTGTGTGGTACTGCAGCTCAGCTTCAATGGCATCAGTAGGGGATGAAGTGCATTATCACGCAACTGTGCAAATATGAAGAGGTTTTTTGGAATGTGGCAGCCATGTTGATCATCCTCCAAACGTGAAATACATGTCTGTGAAATACGGACCATGCCCGGATTGTATTAACTGGCCAAACTAGTAGGTCTCCTAGCCTGAGCTATTGCATTAAATGACTAGAAGGCAGTTAGCTCAGCTTAGGCGGCTTTCACACTACGTTTAACATCCGTCATGAACGGTTTTTTTAACGCAAAAACGGATCCAGTGCAAATGCGTTTTCATTTCAATGCATTTACAATGGACTCGCGTCAACATGCGTTCACCTGCGTTTGTGTGCGTTATAGTGAGGATCCAGCGACTTGCAGTTTTTTTATCGGTTTTCAAAAACGCTACTTGTAGCGTTTTTGAGCTGCGTCCAAATACTGCAAATTGCTGGATCCTAACTAAACAGCATGCAAACGCATGTGAACGCTGGCATGCTGATAGACAGGATCCTGCTTGCTCTACTGAGCATGCCCAGAAACCAGCCTGGCGTGATCAGTCTCTCTCCCCCTCCCTCCCTCCCCCTCCCTCCACTCTCCCCCGCCTAAGAGCGGAGGACACTAACCAAGGTAAACATTGGGTAACCGCGGTCTTAGTTACCCGATGTTTATCTTAGTTACGTGTGTAGGGAACCGGCTCCTAGCAGCTGCTCGTAACCAATGTAAATATCGGGTATCCAAGCAAGTTACCCGTTGTTTACCTTGGTTACGAGCCTCCACAGCTGTCAGATGTCGGCTCCCAGTCTTTCACGTTCAGTTCCCCTCACTCCCGATCACATGACTCCAATGCCCGCCCATAAACTTAAAGTGACAGGATCCTGCAAAATAACATGCGTTTTTCTTTGCAAAAACAGGATCCGCTTTTGCAGCAAAAAACGTTCATGACGCATGCTAAAAAAAACGTAGTGTGAAAGCAGCCTTAACCTGACAGTGTTTTTGCTATGGAATCTGATAGCAACATGATGAAGGGACAGAGACCCTGATTCTAGCAATGATCACAACTAAGTGATACGAGTCACAGTTCTCTGAGGCAAATGTAGCAGAGCTCAGTTGTTGAGGGGTGGGGGAGAGTCTGGGAAAATGCTCGAGTTGCCCATAGGCCTCCATTATATTCGAGCCCGTCTGAGGGTCTGACCTGCTCAAATCGAGTAACGAGCATTTGAGCCCTCGCTCATCACTAGCTAAGTGTCATTAGTATATCAGATTCTCTCACATCCAATGCTATACACTCATCTGACCCCGGCCTTAGCAGTAGCATACACCTCTATCCTGTCCTCGGCCCTGGACAACCAAAACTTACCTGCAATTATACATTGTAATGGGACAAACAACTGTGTGAGTGAGACTAGGTCTTGACTGTTGTTCACAACTGAACATAGTCAGCAAAGGTTTCCCCTTACTTATGGCAAGCCGGCATCCTAAAGAGTTGTAACTAAAGAGCTTTTTTCCCCCCTCACTTTGCATTGCAGGCATTCGCGTTCATAAGTGTTAAAGGGAACCTTGAGAAAGCTGCTCAAAAGCTTCCCAGGAATCTGGAAAAACAAGATGTTGTATCTGCTAGGTCTGCACTATCTAGGAATGCACTAGAGAGGAAACCGAGCATCTTTGTTATAAAAAATGCAACAATTGAAAAAAGAAAAAAAAAAAATAATAAGTCCAGCAACATTCATAGTTCCTTGCACGGCAGAAACTTAGAGGTTTTTAAGTCATCACATTTTTAGGAAAGAAGGAAAAAGGAAACCACCTAAATAAACATCAACTGCAATAAAAAGTGATATCAAGCATGTTCTTTTCAGCAATGGAAAACTTGTAGAAAATATAGTCTTGTTTATCTTTGTAACCGGTGTTTGGTTTCTAAACAAAATCAGGAAGTTTCCAAAGCGCAAACAAAAAAGTGACCTAATAAATACAATAACAGCCACACGGGGTTATGTGCGAGTCCTCGCATGACACTAGGATTGCACTCGCAGCACAGCAGGAGCCGAGTGTCATGCTACTGTCCTCCGATCGTGCGATCAGACCACAGCTGCGAAGGGGAGGGCCGGCGCTGCGAAGGGGAGGGCCGGCGCTGCGAAGGGGAGGGCCGGCGCTGCGAAGGGGAGGGCCGGCGCTGCGAAGGGGAGGGCCGGCGCTGCGAAGGGGAGGGCCGGCGCTGCGAAGGGGAGGGCCGGCGCTGCGAAGGGGAGGGCCGGCGCTGCGAAGGGGAGGGCCGGCGCTGCGAAGGGGAGGGCCGGCGCTGCGAAGGGGAGGGCCGGCGCTGCGAAGGGGAGGGCCGGATTTATCTCCCCCGTTGCCGGCTGATGGAGAATCGCACTGTTCTTGCGTTACACCGGTGTAACTCGAGTGCAGTGCGATGTTTCTCTCGCCCCATAGACTTGAATGGGTGCGAGTGAAACAAGCTCGCACTGCACCCGCAGCATGCTGCGACTGTTTTCTCCGTCCGATTAGGGCTGAGAAAATAATCGCTCATGGGAGTTGCCCCATAGAGTAATATTGGTATTACTCCATACTACTCGCCGTGTGTGCTAGGCCTTAATGCCCCACTACAACTTTTTTTTCTCAACTCGCCACTGGTTAGATGAAGTGTGTGTACTAAAAAATCCCAAGTCCACTCTGGACCCTCCTCTGACCAACCACAAGTCACTGCCAACTGCTACATTTTCTTTTAATGTAAGAGTCTACGAGAGCCGCGTTCTGAAGTGATTTCCGATCCAAGCAGCAAATGCTGCAGTGATCCGGTGTGTCACAATTCCAGACATGTGATGCAAATGAGGACTGAAGCAACGATGGAAATGGCAGAAGATGGCAAGCATCAGTGATGTATGGTGAACAAAATAAAATTAAATAATGAAATACATATACACACACACACACATCCACACATAGATATAAATATATATATATATATATATATATATATATCTATCTATCATCTATCTATCTATCATCTATCATCTATCCATCCATCCATCTATATCTATCTATATATCTATCTATATATCTATCTATATACCTCTATATATCTATATCTATCTATCTATATATACACACACACACATCCATACATTGTGTGTGTGTGTGTGTGTGGTGTGTGTGTGGTGTGTGTGTGGTGTGTGTGTGGTGTGTGTGTGGTGTGTGTGTGGTGTGTGTGTGTGTGTGGTGTGTGTGGTGTGTGTGTGGTGTGTGTGGTGTGTGTGGTGTGTGTGGTGTGTGTGGTGTGTGTGGTGTGTGTGGTGTGTGTGGTGTGTGTGTGGTGTGTGTGGTGTGTGTGGTGTGTGTGGTGTGTGTGGTGTGTGTGGTGTGTGTGGTGTGTGTGGTGTGTGTGTGGTGTGTGTGTGGTGTGTGTGTGTGTGTGTGTGTGTGTGTGCGCGCGCATATATACAGTTAGGTCCAGAAATATTTGGACAGTGACACAAGTTTTGTTATTTTAGCTGTTTACAAAAACATGTTCAGAAGAAGGGAATTTTGTTTACTTACCGTAAATTCCTTTTCTTCTAGCTCTAATTGGGAGACCCAGACAATTGGGTGTATAGGCTATGCCTCCGGAGGCCGCACAAAGTATTACACTCAAAAGTGTTAAGCCCCTCCCCTTCTGCCTATACACACCCCGTGCTACCACGGGCTCCTCAGTTTTGGTGCAAAAGCAAGAAGGAGGGAAAAGAATTATAAACTGGTTTAAAGTAACTTCAATCCGAAGGAATATCGGAGAACTGAAACCATTCAACATGAACAACATGTGTACACAAAAAAACAGGGGCGGGTGCTGGGTCTCCCAATTAGAGCTAGAAGAAAAGGAATTTACGGTAAGTAAACAAAATTCCCTTCTTCTTTGTCGCTCTATTGGGAGACCGACAATTGGGACGTCCAAAAGCAGTCCCTGGGTGGGTAAAATAATACCTCGTAAGAGAGCCGTAAAACGGCCTCTTCCTACAGGTGGGCAACCGCCGCCTGAAGGACTCGTCTACCTAGGCTGGCATCCGCCGAAGCATAGGTATGCACCTGATAGTGCTTCGTGAAAGTGTGCAGGCTCGACCAGGTAGCCGCCTGACACACCTGCTGAGCCGTAGCCTGGTGCCTCAAAGCCCAGGATGCGCCCACGGCTCTGGTAGAATGGGCCTTCAGCCCTGAGGGAACCGGAAGCCCAGCCGAACGGTAAGCTTCGATAATTGGCTCCTTGATCCACCGAGCCAGGGTTGATTTGGAAGCCTGTGACCCTTTACGCTGGCCAGCGACAAGGACAAAGAGTGCATCCGAGCGGCGCAGGGGCGCCGTACGAGAAATGTAGAGTCTGAGTGCTCTCACCAGATCTAACAAGTGCAAATCCTTTTCACATTGGTGAACTGGATGAGGATAAAAAGAAGGTAAGGAGATATCCTGATTGAGATGAAAGGGGGATACCACCTTAGGGAGAAATTCCGGAACCGGACGCAGAACCACCTTGTCCTGGTGAAACACCAGGAAGGGAGCTTTGCATGACAGTGCAGCTAGCTCAGACACTCTGCGAAGTGATGTGACTGCTACTAGAAAAACCACTTTCTGCGAAAGGCGTGAGAGAGAAATATCCCTCATTGGCTCGAATGGTGGTTTCTGAAGAACCATCAGCACCCTGTTCAGATCCCAGGGTTCTAACGGCCGCTTGTAAGGAGGGACGATGTGACAAACCCCCTGCAGGAACGTGCGTACCTGTGGAAGTCTGGCTAGGCGCTTCTGGAAAAACACAGAGCGCTGAGACTTGTCCCTTAAGGGAGCCGAGCGACAAACCCTTTTCCAGTCCAGATTGAAGGAAGGACAGAAAAGTGGGCAAGGCAAAAGGCCAGGGAGAAATACCCTGAGCAGAGCACCATGACAGGAAAATTTTCCACGTCCTGTGGTAGATCTTGGCGGACGTTGGTTTCCTAGCTTGTCTCATAGTGGCAATGACGTCTTGAGATAACCCTGAGGACGCTAGGATCCAGGACTCAATGGCCACACAGTCAGGTTGAGGGCCGCAGAATTCAGATGGAAAAACGGCCCTTGAGATAGCAAGTCTGGTCGGTCTGGTAGTGCCCACGGTTGGCCGACCGTGAGATGCCACAGATCCGGGTACCACGACCGCCTCGGCCAGTCTGGAGCGACGAGGATGACGCGGCGGCAGTCGGCCCTGATCTTGCGTAACACTCTGGGCAACAGTGCCAGCGGAGGAAACACATAAGGGAGCTGAAACTGCGACCAATCCTGAACTAAGGCGTCTGCCGCCAGAGCTCTGGGATCTTGAGACCGTGCCATGAACGCCGGTACCTTGTTGTTGTGCCGGGACGCCATGAGGTCGACGTCCGGCACCCCCCAGCGGCAACAGATCTCCTGAAACACGTCCGAGTGAAGGGACCATTCCCCTGCGTCCATGCCCTGGCGACTGAGATAATCTGCTTCCCAGTTTTCCACGCCTGGAATGTGAACTGCGGAGATGGTGGAGGCCGTGGCTTCCACCCACAGCAGAATCCGCCGGACTTCCTGGAAGGCTTGCCGACTGCGTGTGCCGCCTTGGTGGTTGATGTATGCCCCCGCTGTGGAATTGTCTGACTGAATTCTGATCTGCTTGCCTTCCAGCCACTGCTGGAACGCTTTCAGGGCAAGATACACTGCCCGTATTTCCAGAACATTGATCTGAAGCGAGGACTCTTGCTGGGTCCACGTACCCTGAAGCCCTGTGGTGGAGAAAAACCGCTCCCCACCCTGACAGACTCGCGTCCGTCGTGACCACCTCCCAGGATGGGGGTAGGAAGGATTTCCCTTTCGATAATGAAGTGGGAAGAAGCCACCACCGAAGGGAAGCTTTGGTCGCCTGCGAGAGGGAGACGTTCCTGTCGAGGGACGTCGGCTTCCTGTCCCATTTGCGTAGGATGTCCCATTGAAGAGGACGCAGGTGAAACTGCGCGAAAGGAACTGCCTCCATTGCTGCCACCATCTTCCCCAGGAAGTGCATGAGGCGCCTCAAGGTGTGTGACCGACCTTGAAGGAGAGATTGTACCCCTGTCTGTAGTGACCGCTGCTTGATCAGCGGAAGCTTCACTATCGCTGAGAGGGTATGAAACTCCATGCCAAGGTATGTCAGCGATTGGGCCGGTGTCAGATTTGACTTTGGAAAATTGATGATCCACCCGAAACTCTGGAGAGTCTCCAGGGTAGCGTCGAGGCTGTGTTGGCATGCCTCTAGAGAGGGTGCCTTGATCAACAGATCGTCCAAGTACGGGATCACCGAGTGACCCTGAGAGTGGAGGACCGCTACTACAGTAGCCATAACCTTGGTGAAAACCCGTGGGGCTGTTGCCAGGCCGAACGGCAGTGCCACGAACTGCAGGTGTTCGTTCCCTATGGCGAAGCGCAAGAAGCGCTGGTGCTCTGGAGCAACCGGTACGTGGAGATAAGCATCTTTGATATCGATCGATGCAAGGAAATCTCCCTGGGACATTGAGGCGATGACGGAGCGGAGGGATTCCATCCGGAACCGCCTGGTCTTTACGTGTTTGTTGAGAAGTTTCAGGTCCAGTACAGGTCGGAAAGACCCGTCCTTCTTTGGGACCACAAACAAGTTGGAGTAAAAACCGTGGCCCTGTTGCTGAAGAGGAACCGGGACCACCACTCCTCCTGCCTTCAGAATGCCCAGCGCCTGCAGAAGAGCCTCGGCTCGTTCGGGAGGCGGGGATGACCTGAAGAATCGAGTCGGGGGACGAGAGGTGAACTCTATCTTGTAACCGTGAGACAGAATGTCTCTCACCCAACGGTCTTTTACCCGGGGCAGCCAGGTGTCGCAAAAGCGGGAGAGCCTGCCACCGACCGAGGATGCGGAGTGAGGATGCCGAAAGTCATGAGGAAGCCGCTTTGGTAGCGGCACCTCCGGTGGTCTGTTTAGGACGTGACTTAGACCGCCATGCATCAGAGTTCCTTTGATCTTTCTGAGGCCTTTTGGACGAGGAGAATTGGGACCTGCCCGCGCCCCGAAAGGACCGAAACCTCGACTGCCCCTTCCTCTGTTGGGGTATGTTCGGTTTGGGCTGGGGTAAGGATGTATCCTTTCCCTTGGATTGTTTGATGATTTCATCCAAACGCTCGCCAAACAATCGTTCGCCAGAAATTGGCAAACTGGTTAAGCGCTTTTTGGAAACAGAATCTGCCTTCCATTCCCGTAGCCACAAGGCCCTGCGGAGTACCACCGAATTGGCGGCTGCAACCGCCGTACGGCTCGCAGAGTCCAGGATAGCATTAATAGCGTAAGACGCAAATGCCGACGTCTGAGTGGTTATGGACGCCACCTGTGGCGCGGACGTGCGTGTGGCTGCGTCAATTTGCGCTTGACCTGCTGAGATAGCTTGTAGCGCCCATACGGCTGCGAATGCTGGGGCAAAAGAAGCGCCGATAGCTTCATAGATGGATTTCAACCAGAGCTCCATCTGCCTGTCAGTGGCATCTTTGAGTGAAGCCCCATCTTCCACTGCAAGTATGGATCTAGCTGCCAGTCTGGAGATTGGAGGATCCACTTTGGGACACTGAGCCCAACTTTTGACCACGTCAGGGGGAAAGGGATAACGTGCATCCTTAAGGCGCTTAGAAAAACGCTTATCTGGACAAGCATGGTGATTCTGGACTGCCTCTCTGAAATCAGAGTGGTCCAGAAACATACTCTGTGTACGCTTGGGAAACCTGAAACGGAATTTCTCCTGCTGGGAAGCCGACTCCTCCGCCGGAGGAGCTGAGGGAGAAATATCCAACATACGATTGATGGACGCAATAAGGTCGTTCACTATGGCGTCCCCGTCCGGAGTATCAAGATTGAGAGCGGCCTCAGGATCAGAATCCTGATCAGCTACTTCCGCGTCATCAACCAGCGATTCCCCTCGCTGAGACCCTGAACAATATGATGATGTCGAGGGAAAATCTAAGCGAGCTCGCTTAGTCTGTCAGAAGCCTCAGCTTGGGATCCATGAGATACCCCGGGAGGACATTGTTGGTCCAGCTGAGGTGGGCCAGGGAACAAAGAAACAACAGAGTCCCTGTGCTGAGATACCGGTCTGGACTGCAAGGCTTCCAGTATCTTAGCCATAGTCTCAGAGAGTTTTGCAAACTCCGTCCCTGTCACCTGAACAGTGTTAGCAGGTGGCTCCCCCTGGGCCCCCCCCTAGCAGAGGCTCTGGCTGAGTAAGTGCCACAGGGGCCGAACAGTGCCTACAATGAGGGTCAGTGGAACCTGCCGGTAGCGGGGTCGTACATGCAGCGCAGGCAACATAATAAGCCTGTGTTTTGGCACCCCTGCCTTTCGTGGGCGCCATGCTATTATCTTCCCTGAGCAACACAATAGGGTATATAGCCAGAAATCAACTGTGCACTATACGGTGTAAAATAAACATATAATGTTACACTACTGCACAATGGGGCTAGCACCACAGGTGCTGCTTACCACCCGCTTAAAGCGGTTGTGAGGCCACCAGAGTCCCTGCCTGGGTCTCCCAGATTTTGTCCCCCTCTGCAGCGTCCGAGGAGCTGACAGGAATGCGTCCTGAGGAGAGGAGAGAGCCGTGGGCGTGACCCAGAAAGAGCGGGAACTGCTGCCTGCACTGTGCACAGTGAGGGGAGTGGAGTATGCAAAGCATGCTCCAGCCCTCAGTGCTGCTCGTTCTGTGCAGCGTCCCGCCCTTCCCCTGCCTGTCAGGGCTGTGGGCGGGAGGAAAGGAAACTAGGCCGCAAAAAGCCGGGGACTCTAGTAATAAACGCGGCCGCCGTAAAAGCGCGGCCGGCGTGGAAGTCCCCGGCGCACTACAAGTCCCAGCCGCGCCGCAGTTGGCAGCGGCGGTCAGTGCGGCAGTCCCTATACATAAACACACTCAGCAACGCTGAGTGTGTAATGGCACATATTAACCCGGTCAGCGCCGTGGTCCCCGGTGCACTAGCACACCCAGCAAAGCTGGAGTGTTGCTGTGCGCGGTCCCCACGGGGACACAGAGTACCTCCAAGTAGCAGGGCCATGTCCCTGAACGATACCCGGCTCCTATCCAGCAGGCTCCACAGGAGTTGTGGATGAAGCACGGTCTCCTGTGCCTGGAGACCGATAGGATCCCACTTCCACCAGAGCCCTGAGGGGGATGGGGAAGGAAAACAGCATGTGGGCTCCAGCCTCCGTACCCGCAATGGATACCTCAACCTTACAACACCGCCGACAAGAGTGGGGTGAGAAGGGAGCATGCTGGGGGCCCTATATGGGCCCACTTTTCTTCCATCCGACATGGTCAGCAGCTGCTGCTGACCAATCTGTGGAGCTGTGCGTGCGTGTCTGACCTCCTTCGCACAAAGCAAAAAACTGAGGAGCCCGTGGGAGCACGGGGGGTGTATAGGCAGAAGGGGAGGGGCTTAACACTTTTGAGTGTAATACTTTGTGCGGCCTCCGGAGGCATAGCCTATACACCCAATTGTCTGGGTCTCCCAATAGAGCGACAAAGAAGGGAATTTTGTTACTTACCGTAAATTCCTTTTCTTCTAGCTCTTATTGGGAGACCCAGACGATTGGGTGTATAGCACTGCCTCCGGAGGCCACACAAAGCAATTACACTAAAAAGTGTAAGGCCCCTCCCCTTCTGGCTATACACCCCCAGTGGGATCACTGGCTCACCAGTTTTAGTGCAAAAGCAAGAAGGAGGAAAGCCAATAACTGGTTTAAACAAATTCACTCCGAGTAACATCGGAGAACTGAAAACCGTTCAACATGAACAACATGTGTACCCGCAAACAAACCAAAAATCCCGAAGGACAACAGGGCGGGTGCTGGGTCTCCCAATAAGAGCTAGAAGAAAAGGAATTTACGGTAAGTAACAAAATTCCCTTCTTCTTCGGCGCTCTATTGGGAGACCCAGACGATTGGGACGTCCAAAAGCTGTCCCTGGGTGGGTAAAGAAATACCTCATGTTAGAGCTGCAAGACAGCCCTCCCCTACGGGGAGGCAACTGCCGCCTGCAGGACTCTTCTACCTAGGCTGGCGTCCGCCGAAGCATAGGTATGCACCTGATAATGTTTGGTGAAAGTGTGCAGACTCGACCAGGTAGCTGCCTGGCACACCTGTTGAGCCGTAGCCTGGTGTCGCAATGCCCAGGACGCACCCACGGCTCTGGTAGAATGGGCCTTCAGCCCTGATGGAACCGGAAGCCCAGCAGAACGGTAGGCTTCAAGAATTGGTTCTTTGATCCATCGAGCCAGGGTGGCCTTGGAAGCCTGCGACCCTTTGCGCTTACCAGCGACAAGGACAAAGAGTGCATCCGAACGGCGCAGGGGCGCCGTGCGGGAAATGTAGATTCTGAGTGCTCTCACCAGATCTAACAAATGTAAATCCTTCTCATACCGATGAACTGCATGAGGACAAAACGAAGGCAAAGAGATATCCTGATTAAGATGAAAAGAGGATACCACCTTCGGGAGAAACTCCTGAATGGGGCGCAGCACTACCTTGTCCTGGTGGAAGACCAGGAAGGGAGCCTTGGAAGACAGCGCTGCTAGCTCAGACACTCTCCGAAGAGATGTGATCGCTACTAGAAAAGCCACTTTCTGTGATAGTCTAGAGAGTGAAACCTCCCTCAGAGGCTCGAAGGGCGGCTTCTGGAGGGCAACTAGTACCCTGTTCAGATCCCATGGATCTAACGGCCGCTTGTACGGGGGTACGATATGGCAAACCCCCTGTAGGAACGTGCGCACCTTAGGAAAGCGTGCCAAACGCCTCTGAAAAAAGACGGATAGCGCCGAGACCTGACCTTTAAGGGAGCCGAGCGACAAACCCTTTTCTAACCCAGATTGCAGGAAAGAAAGAAAGGTAGGCAATGCAAATGGCCAGGGAGACACTCCCTGAGCAGAGCACCAGGATAAAAATATCCTCCACGTTCTGTGGTAGATCTTAGCGGACGTGGGCTTCCTAGCCTGTCTCATGGTGGCAACGACCCCTTGGGACAATCCTGAAGACGTTAGGATCCAGGACTCAATGGCCACACAGTCAGGTTCAGGGCCGCAGAATTCCGATGGAAAAACGGCCCTTGGGACAGTAAGTCTGGTCGGTCTGGGAGTGCCCACGGTTGGCCGACTGTGAGCTGCCACAGATCCGGATACCACGCCCTCCTCGGCCAGTCTGGGGCGACAAGTATGACGCGGCTGCAATCGGATCTGATCTTGCGTAGCACTCTGGGCAAGAGTGCCAGAGGTGGAAACACATAAGGGAGCCGGAACTGCGACCAATCTTGCACTAGGGCGTCTGCCGCCAGCGCTCTTTGATCGCGAGACCGTGCCATGAAGGTTGGGACCTTGTTGTTGTGCCGTGACGCCATTAGGTCGACGTCCGGCACCCCCCAGCGGCGACAGATTTCCTGAAACACGTCTGGGTGAAGGGACCATTCCCCTGCGTCCATGCCCTGGCGACTGAGGAAGTCTGCTTCCCAGTTTTCTACGCCGGGGATGTGAACCGCGGATATGGTGGAGGCTGTGGCTTCCACCCACATCAGAATCCGCCGGACTTCCTGGAAGGCTTGCCGACTGCGTGTCCCCCCTTGGTGGTTGATGTATGCCACCGCTGTGGAGTTGTCCGACTGAATTCGGATCTGCCTTCCTTCCAGCCACTGCTGGAAGGCTAGTAGGGCAAGATACACTGCTCTGATTTCCAGAACATTGATCTGAAGGGTGGACTCCTGCTGAGACCACGTACCCTGAGCCCTGTGGTGGAGAAAGACTGCTCCCCACCCTGACAGACTCGCGTCTGTCGTGACCACCGCCCAAGACGGTGGCAGGAAGGATCTTCCCTGTGATAATGAGGTGGGAAGAAGCCACCACTGCAGAGAGTCCTTGGCCGTCTGGGAAAGGGAGACTTTCCTGTCCAGGGATGTTGACTTCCCGTCCCATTGGCGGAGAATGTCCCATTGAAGTGGACGCAGATGAAACTGCGCAAACGGAACCGCCTCTATTGCCGCCACCATCTTCCCGAGGAAGTGCATGAGGCGTCTTAAGGAGTGCGGCTGACTTTGAAGGAGAGCCTGCACCCCAGTCTGTAGAGACCGCTGCTTGTCCAGCGGAAGCTTCACTATCGCTGAGAGAGTATGAAACTCCATGCCAAGATACGTTAGTGATTGGGTCGGTGACAGATTTGACTTTGGGAAGTTGATGATCCACCCGAACGCCTGGAGAGTCTCCAGTGCAACATTCAGGCTGAGTTGGCATGCCTCTTGAGAGGGTGCCTTGACCAGTAGATCGTCCAAGTAAGGGATCACAGAGTGTCCGTGAGAGTGCAAGACTGCTACCACTGCCGCCATGATCTTGGTGAACACCCGAGGGGCTGTCGCCAGACCAAATGGCAGAGCTACGAACTGAAGATGGTCGTCTCCTATCACGAAGCGTAGAAAGCATTGGTGCTCTGTAGCAATCGGCACGTGGAGATAAGCATCTTTGATGTCTATTGATGCTAGGAAATCTCCTTGAGACATTGAGGCAATGACTGAGCGGAGGGATTCCATCCGGAACCGCCTGGCGTTCACATGCTTGTTGAGCAGTTTTAGGTCCAGAACAGGACGGAAGGAGCCGTCCTTTTTTGGAACCACAAAGAGATTGGAGTAAAATCCTCGCCCCCGTTCCCGAGGGGGGACAGGGATCACGACTCCTTCTGCTCTTAGAGAGTCCACCGCCTGCAGCAGGGCATCTGCTCGGTTGGGGTGTGGGGAGGTTCTGAAGAACCGAAGTGGAGGCCGAGAATTGAACTCGATTCTGTACCCGCGAGACAGAATGTCTGTTACCCACCGGTCTTTGACCTGTGACAGCCAAATGTCGCAAAAGCGGGAGAGCCTGCCACCGACCGAGGATGCGGAGGGAGGAGGCCGAAAGTCATGAGGTAGCCGCTTTGGAAGCGGTTCCTCCATTTGCTTTCCTGGGGCGTGAGTGAGCCCGCCAGGAATCTGAGCTCCCTTGTTCTTTCTGAGTCCTTTTGGACGAGGAGAACTGGGCCTTGCCCGAGCCTCGAAAGGACCGAAACCTCGACTGCCACTTTTTCTGTTGAGGTTTACTTGCTCTGGGCTGTGGTAAGGAAGAGTCCTTACCCTTGGACTGTTTTATGATTTCAGCCAATGGCTCACCAAACAGCCTGTCTCTAGATAATGGCAAGCTGGTTAAGCATTTTTTGGAACCAGCATCTGCTTTCCAGTCCTTTAACCATAAGGCTCTGCGCAAAACCACAGATTGGCGGCCGCCATAGAGGTACGGCTCGTAGATTCTAGGACAGCATTGATAGCATAGGTCGCAAACGCAGACATTTGCGAAGTTAGGGACGCCACCTGCGGTACTGCTGGATGCATGATAGCATCCACCTGTGCCAGACCAGCTGAAATAGCTTGGAGTGCCCACACGGCCGCGAATGCTGGAGCAAACGACGCGCCGATAGCTTCATAGACAGATTTCAACCAAAGGTCCATCTGTCTGTCGTTGGCATCTTTAAGTGAAGCGCCATCCTCTACTGCGACTATGGATCTAGCCGCAAGCTTGGAAATTGGGGGATCCACCTTTGGACACTGGGTCCAGCGTTTGGCCACTTCAGAGGGAAAAGGATAACGGGTATCCTTAGAACGTTTAGAGAAACGCTTGTCTGGATGAGCGTCGTGCTTCTGGATTGATTCTCTGAAGTCAGAGTGGTCCAAAAAAGCACTTAATTTACGCTTGGGATACAGGAAATGGAACTTCTCCTGCTGTGCAGCTGCCTCCTCTGCAGAAGGGGCTGGGGGAGAAATATCCAACAGTCTATTAATCGCCGATATAAGGTCATTAACCATGGCGTCACCATCAGGGGCATCCAGATTGAGAGGGGCCTCAGGATTAGAATCCTGATCACCGTCCTCAGTCTCATCACAGAGAGACTCTTCTCGCTGAGACCCTGAGCAGTGTGATGACGTCGAGGGTCTTTCCCAGCGAGCTCGCTTAGGCTGCCTGGGACTGTCATCTGAGTCAGAGACCTCAGCTTGTGATGCTTGAGACCCCCTTGAAGTACGGATTAGTTCCAACTGAGGGGGACCGGAGAGCATAGACACAGCAGTGGCCATGGTCTGAGGAACTGGCCTGGCCTGCAAGGTCTCCAGGATTTTTGTCATAGTCACAGACATTTTATCAGCAAACACTGCAAAGTCTGTCCCCGTCACCGGGGCAGGGTTCACAGGCGTCTCTGCCTGGGCTACCACCACAATAGGCTCTGGCTGACGAAGTGCCACTGGGACTGAACATTGCACACAATGTGAGTCATTGGAGCCTGCCGGTAGATCAGCCCCACATGCAGTACAAACAGTGTACACAGCCCGTGCCTTGGCAGCCTTGCGTTTTGCGGATGACATGTTGCTGCCTCCTCAGAGCAGTACAGGGTGTCCAGCCAAGAAGCGACCTTACAGTGCACTATATAAATATATATATATATATATATATATATATATATATATATGGTACCAAGACAAAAGTACACTAATATATCACTGAGGCACTAGAGGGGCCAGCACTACTGTGCTGCTTACCGCCCGCTTAGGAGCGGTGTGTGGTCGCCAGAAATCCCTCTAGTCTGGGTCTCCCAGAGCCTGCTGCCTTTCCCCAGCCAGACCGCATGTGTAATGGCTGCCGGCGTCCTTGTGGAGAGGGGGGGCGGGCCCTGGGCGTACACCGACGAAGAGCGGGAAGTCTGCTTCCCCCTGTGCCTAGTGAGAGGGCTGGAGCATGTAAATAAAGCTCCAGCCCTCGGCGCTGCCAATTGAGCAGAGTTTCTCCCCTACCCTGATTGACAGGGTGGGGGCGGGAACGAAGCGGCGCTAGGCCGCAGAAGCCGGGGGCTAAAGTTAGAAGCGCCGCCGCCGTAAAAGCGCGGTCGGCGCAAAGTCCCCGGCGCACTACAAGTCGCAGGTGCGCCGCCGCTCCAGGAGCGGTCGGCGCAGTAGTTCCCAACATGTAACGTCACTCAGCAAAGCTGCAGTGACCTAACCCCAGCGCACAGCGCTACTGTCCCCGGCGCACTATAACGCTCAGCAAGCCTTGAGAGTGTCCGTGCCTGCCGGGGACACAGAGTACCTGAAAGTTGCAGGGCCTTGTCCCTGAACGGCACTCCCGCTCCAAATCCAGCAGGTTCTCTGGGTCTGTGGATGGAGCCCGGCCCCAGGGCTTGGGGGCCGGCAAGATCCCACTTCCACAGAGCCCTCCAGGGGATGTGGAAGGAAAACAGCATGTGGGCTCCAGCCTCTGTACCAGCAATAGGTACCTCAACCTTACAAGCACCACCGCGGGTGAGAAGGGAGCATGCTGGGGGCCCCATATGGGCCCTCTTTTCTTCCATCCGATATAGCCAGCAGCTACTGCTGACTACAAACAGTGGAGCTATGCGTGGATGTCTGACCTCCTTCGCACAAAGCAGAAAACTGGTGAGCCAGTGATCCCACTGGGGGTGTATAGCCAGAAGGGGAGGGGCCTTACACTTTTTAGTGTAATTGCTTTGTGTGGCCTCCGGAGGCAGTGCTATACACCCAATCGTCTGGGTCTCCCAATAGAGCGCCGAAGAAATACAATTATATATATAATATGGGCTGAAAGTGCACACTCCCAGCTGCAATATGAGAGTTTTCACATCCAAATCGGAGAAAGGGTTTAGGAATCATAGCTCTGTTAGGCCCCTTTCACACGTCAGTGATTCTGGTACGTTTGTGCTTTTTTTTAAACGTACCAGAATCCCTGACATACGCAGACCCATTATAATGAATGGGTCTGCTCACACGTCAGTGATTTGTCACTGCACGTGTCTCCGTGCGGCCTACCCGCGTGTGCGTGGATTGCCGCACGGAGACATGTCCATTTTTTTCTGGCATCACTGATGTCCCACGGACCACGCAGTGGTGTGGTCCGTGAAACACGTGCCAGAAAAAAACGTGCATTTAAAAAAAATAAACATTTTTCCTCTGCAGCCCGTCCTCCCTGCTGCTTCTAAGCCGGCTGATTACTGTCGCGCATATTCATTATGCGCGACACAGCCGACCCGGAAGCAGCTGCTGCAGGGGTCACCGCCGGCCGGATGCACCTGTCAATCAAATAGCAGTGCATTGCTGGAACTTCACTTGCACATAATTCTGAAATAAAACATCCAATCCCTGAATAAAAGCTATGCTTACATTCAGCATCCTAGCCCAAGTATAGCACTGGCTTTACTTTATATATGAAAATCCTGCTGGTTGGTTCCCTTTAAAGAATAGGTCATTTTCTGCTGACAGATTACGTTTAAGAGTCAAAAGAGAAGTTTACCTCCAGATTCCAGTGCAAAGTCCACCATGCCTGTGCGGTCTTGGGAGTAAAGCTTCAGAGCATTATTCACAATAACACGCGCTTCCTGTAAACAGAAAATGACATCGATGTATAATCTGCACGCAAGAGGAAAGACATCTGCGAGGTGTTTACCCCAGGTCCAGATGTCGTGCGCTGATCATGATATCTGATTAAATCGGCATATATTCACGATTCACGGCCTCATACCTTCTCAGTGATGCCAGCTATCCCTCCTCTCACCGTCTCTTCCACCATTTCTGATGTTGGCACCTTTCCAGTAAGAGAGACGTAATGTGTGATGTTCCTCAGTAGATGAAACTCCAATTCTTGGAGTCTGGCGCTAAAGTCTTCGTTGCTTACAAAGTTGGCAGAAAGCCACTGTAACAACGCCTCGGGCAAGTTTGCGTGGCTCCCAAACATCATTTGGACATATTCTCTCACCCGGGCATCCACCTAATGAGCAATAAATACGCCAATTACAGGTAAACCGTACACAGCACATACGGCCAATTCATATATACAGGCAGTAGCCGTTACCTTCTGGAGAACGCAGTCTGGCAGATCACAGCTCGGCCTCTGCTCTTTCAGAAATTCGGCTTTATATGCCTCAAAATTTTGTTCCAGACTTTCAATCCGGCTTCGTAAAAGATTCACATCTGCGATTCCTTCACTGCACATGAAAAGAAGTTACTCATAAGTCCAGACTCAAAATTATCTATGGCCAACAGGGAAGACCGAGGGAAGACCGAGGGAAGACCGAGGGAAGACCGAGGGAAGACCGAGGGAAGACCGAGGGAAGACCACTAACTGGCTAGGGCCGCCTAAGAAGCTAGCTATCTCCTAAGTCAACATCTGACCCTTTAGAAGAGAACCTGACAGCAGGTACATGCTGCCTGATCCGGGATCCGACACCCCCGCTGATCAGCCGTCTCAGAGTTGGCAGCAGGGAATGATCCGCTCCAGAGCTTCCCCATCAATCGATAGCGGCTGTTCCCGGGTACTGCACATCCGCCTCCCATGTGAATCAATAAGAGGAGGATGTGCAGTACCCTGCTGCTCCCGTTATCAGAAGACAGGGTAGCTTTGGAACAGCATGTCCAGCTGCCACCACCGGGACCAAGAACAGCTGAAATGCGTGAGTCAAACATACCTGGCAGAGATCACACCGCCATGCCGGCTGCCTGTGGATCGGGGAGCATGTACAAGTTGTCAGGTTCACCTTAAAAGGCCTCTTCCCAGAGGAAAAAAAAAAATCAACAATTTGCGTGTTTCTCCCTTCCGGCCCTTCAATCTTTATCTACGGCTTACAAATTCATAGGATAGATGTTCCACTAAACATTTACCTTGCATTTGACTGAGCTTGTTTCCGGTCTTCTGCAATGGCCTGAAAGGTTTAAAAGGATGAACATGTGTCACACCCAAGACGTTCCATTATTTAGCGAGATTCTAGGGTAAAATCCAGTGTAAATACCTCTGATAGTTTGGTTAGTAGAGCCTCTAGGTGTAATATTCGGGCTTCATGATTCCTACTGATAGAGTCATCTTCCTAAGATGAGAAAAGTATTGATCAGTCCAAGTGAATATTACAATTGACTGCAAAAAAACCAACAATCTAGTGCGTCGTTTACATAAGGCACATCGTTTACTTGGCAGTACCAATTATATACGTCAATGCAGCTTCGTAAAATAAAAGGCCGGGTGATGAGCACAATATTAACATGGGAGTGTAGGGAAACCGGCGTTGCGAGCCCCTCTGCGGCTCTCACCAATGGATAAGAATTAACGTTCTTTGTCTCCTCCTCCAGGCGTCAACCCTCAGCCGGACAGAAATGTATAATTTCCAGGAGAACGTTACCGGGTGTCCTCCGTAAAGCTAACCAAATGTCATGAGCTGGTTTCCTACAGCTGACGTAAGGAGGTCGAAGTCCAGACCAGCCACAAAGGCATATATGAGCCTGTTGAGTTTGGGTCGGATGACTTGCAGCCGGTCTGGGCGTCGCAATATGTAGTCGAAACGTGAATGTCAGATGTGCGAAATCGGATTTAGATAGTTGGTGGCTGTAGTTTTGTTTGCCCAGCAGTGATCCCTTCCGATCCCTTACACAAGCTTGCTTGCCTCAATGGAGCATGTACGTGTTGCGATCGGAGGCGCATAAGCTGCTGCCGGCCACATCTGGTGGTGGCTTATCTCCCGAGAGTGCAAAAGGATTGAGTGTTCTGAAATCCAAGAGCCCGATTTTTGGGGCCAGTCAGGACATCCTGATAATGTGTACAACCGGCTTTATATTTTTGTAAGATAATCCACAAGAGTTGCTGTAAATGCAGCAAAAAAAAAAAAAAAATAGACTGAAGTAAGCATCGCTACAATGGAGGCCGATTAAGTAGGACGGTAATCATTGAAGTGAATCTGTCACCAGGTGTTTGCTACTCAGAGAGCAGCATAATGTAGAGACAGACTCAGATTCCAGTGATGTGTCTCTTACTGAGCTGTTTGCTGTCATTTTGATAAAATCAATGTTTTCTCTCCTGCAGATCTAGCAGTTATACAGAGCTCATAAATATGCTGGACTACCTGCAGCACGCCAAGTAGTCCTGTAATGATAATCTACTGCTGGTTAATCAGTGATTTTATCAAAATTACACTAAGCAGCCCAATAAGTGACACATTGCTGGAATCAGGGTATCTGTCTCCACATTATGCTGCTCGCAGATTAGGTGACAAAAACCTGGTGACAGATTCCCTTTAACTGTTCAACTTGGGTGACTCCAGTTTTTAGCATCAACATTTCCTGGTGCTTCAGCGGGAACAATTCAAGGCCATGTGTGTATAGGGGTTATATTTATAGGCTGCTAAATGTATGATTGGTGGGTATCTGACTGCTGGAATCCTCACTGACCGATGACGGGAATGAAGGTCCCATGTCCCCAGAGTAAGTGCAGCATGTTCTCCATTCACAATCTACCGCTCCCATAGTGGAGAGTACATAGTGGGAATAGGTGACGGCTCTATTCACACGGGCGACACAGAAACCCCATTCTCATGGATACTGGGTCTTGACAATGATACATGTATCACCTATCTTGTGGATAGTAACTATTAATAATAATAATTGTATTCATTTATATAGCGCTATTAATTCCACAGCGCTTTACATACATTGGCAACACTGTCCCCATTGGGGCTCACAATCTAGAGTCCTTATCTGTATGTCTTTTGAGTGTGGGAGGAAACCGGAGACCCCGGAGGAAACTCACGCAAACACGGGGAGAACATACAAACTCCTTCCAGATAGTGTCCTTGGTGGGATTTGAACTCAGGACCCCAGCGCTGCAAGACTGCAGTGCTAACCACTGAGCCACCACAAGACTGCAGTGCTAACCACTGAGCCACAGTGCCACCCGTAACTAACAAACATTCTCTCAAAACATGCATAAATTACAAAGCCGGCTGAAAGGACACTTGAGAGATCACTTACCGTGCTGGGATCCTGTACATTGGTCTTTATTTTACTAAGATGCTCAGTGAGGAGCCCAGAAATCAAAGCGGACATGCGTCCCTGGTCATTCACGTGACCCATCTGTTTTTGCAGATCCTCCACCAGAAGCTTCAGTTTGTTATAGTCGTCCACATGATAATTCTGATTGGCAGCCACCGAGCCAAACTTCTTCTCCAGCTCTCTCATCCGGATATCAAACGCAAATCTAGACTCCTGAAACAAGATATGAACATTAACCCCTTAACGACCGCGGGCAGTAAAATTACGTCCTAAATGTCATAATGTTACTGCCCGCGGTCCGCTGGCGGCAGCATGCCGCGATCGGCGCACATCTCAGCTGATTTTCACAGCTGAGATGTGTGCCTGCTAGGCACGAGCAGAGTCGCTATCTGCTCGTGCCGATTAACCCCTTAAATGGCTCTGTCAATATGTGACAGCGCCATTATAAGCGCGATCGCGGTAAAGTTTTACTTACCGCCCGATACCGGAAGTCACGTGACACGATCACGTGACTTCCGATAGTTGGCATGGTAGCACAGGGTCATGTGATGACTCCTGTACTACACATGAATTGCTTTCACTTTAGCTGTGCCAGCGGCACAGCAAAAGAGAAAGAGAGCGTATCTGCTGTTTACAGCCTTGTAGCTGTGATCAGCAGATACTGCAGAGCGACCGGATTGCTGATCGCAATAGCCAACTAGGGGGACTAGTAAAATAGAAAAAACAAAAAAGTTAAAAAAAAAGTTAAAAAATTTAAAAAAAAAACAAAAAAACCTAAAAAGTTCAAATCACCCCCCATTTGCCCCATTGAAAATTCAAGGGTTAAAAAAATAAAAAATATACACACTTTTGGTATCGCCGCGTTCAGAAACGCCCGATCTATCAAAATATAAAATCAATTAATCTGGTCAGTATACGGCGTAGCGGCAAAAAAATTCCAAACGCCAAAATGAAGATTTTTTGTCGCCACAACTTTTGCGCAAAATGCAATAAGAGGCGATCAAAACGTAGCATCTGCGCAAAAATGGTACCGTTAAAAACGTCAGCTCGAGACGCAAAAAATAAGCAGTCACTGAGCCATAGATCCTGAAAAGAAGGGAATTTTGTTACTTACCGTAAATTCCTTTTCTTCTAGCTCCAATTGGGAGACCCAGACGATTGGGTGTATAGCTACTGCCTCCGGAGGCCACACAAAGCATTACACTAAAAAGTGTAAGGCCCCTCCCCTTCTGGCTATACACCCCCCGTGGGATCACGGGCTGCTCAGTTTTAGTGCTAAAGCAAGAAGGAGGAAAGCCAATAACTGGTTTAAACAAATTCAATCCGAAGGAACCTCGGAGAACTGAAACCGTTCAACATGAACAACATGTATACCCGAAAAAAACAAAAATCCCGAAGGAAACAGGGCGGGTGCTGGGTCTCCCAATTGGAGCTAGAAGAAAAGGAATTTACGGTAAGTAACAAAATTCCCTTCTTCTTCGGCGCTCCATTGGGAGACCCAGACGATTGGGACGTCCAAAAGCAGTCCCTGGGTGGGTAAATTAATACCTCAAGATACCGCTGCAAAACAGCCCTCCTCTACGAGGAGGCAACTGCCGCCTGCAGGACTCTTCTACCTAGGCTGGCGTCCGCCGCCGCGTAGGTATGCACCTGATAATGTTTGGTGAAAGTGTGCAGACTCGACCAGGTAGCTGCCTGGCACACCTGTTGAGCCGTAGCCTGGTGTCGTAACGCCCAGGACGCACCCACGGCTCTGGTAGAATGGGCCTTCAGCCCTGATGGAACCGGAAGCCCAGCAGAACGGTAGGCTTCAAGAATTGGCTCCTTGATCCATCGAGCCAGGGTGGATTTGGAAGCCTGCGACCCTTTGCGCTTTCCAGCGACAAGGACAAAGAGTGCATCTGAGCGGCGCAGTGGCGCCGTGCGGGAAATGTAGATTCTAACAAATGCAAATCCTTCTCATACCGATGAACCGGATGAGGACAAAAGGAAGGTAAGGAGATATCCTGATTGAGGTGAAAGGAGGATACCACCTTAGGGAGAAACTCCTGAATCGGGCGCAGCACCACCTTGTCCTGGTGAAACACCTGGAAGGGAGCTTTGGACGACAGCGCTGCCAGTTCGGACACCCTCCGAAGAGACGTAACCGCTACTAGAAAGGCCACTTTCTGTGAGAGTCGAGAAAGTGAAACATCCTTCAGAGGCTCGAAGGGCGGCTTCTGTAGAGCTATGAGAACCCTATTCAGATCCCATGGATCTAACGGCCGTTTGTACGGCGGGACAATGTGACAAACCCCCTGCAGGAACGTGCGTACCTGAGGAAGTCGTGCTAGGCGCTTCTGAAAGAATACCGATAGCGCTGAGACTTGCCCTTTAAGGGAGCCGAGCGATAAGCCTTTTTCCAAACCAGATTGCAGAAAGGAAAGAAAGGTAGGCAATGCAAATGGCCAGGGGGACACTCCCTGAGCCGAGCACCAGGATAAGAAAATCTTCCACGTCCTGTGATAGATCTTAGCAGACGTGGGTTTCCTAGCTTGTCTCATGGTGGCAACGACCCCTTGAGACAATCCTGAAGACGCTAGGATCCAGGACTCAATGGCCACACAGTCAGGTTCAGGGCCGCAGAATTCAGGTGGAAAAACGGCCCTTGTGACAGTAAGTCTGGCCGGTCTGGTAGCGCCCACGGTTCGCCGACCGTGAGATGCCACAGGTCCGGGTACCACGACCTCCTCGGCCAGTCTGGGGCGACGAGGATGGCGCGGCGGCAATCAGATCTGATCTTGCGTAGCACTCTGGGCAAGAGTGCCAGAGGGGGAAACACATAGGGTAGCTGGAACTGCGACCAATCTTGCACTAAGGCGTCTGCCGCTAGAGCTCTTTGATCGCGAGACCGCGCCATGAAGGTTGGGACCTTGTTGTTGTGCCGAGACGCCATTAGGTCTACGTCCGGCATTCCCCAGCGGCGACAGATCTCCTGAAACACGTCCGGGTGAAGGGACCATTCCCCTGCGTCCATGCCCTGGCGACTGAGGAAGTCTGCTTCCCAATTGTCTACGCCCGGGATGTGAACTGCGGATATGGTGGAGGCCGTGGCTTCCACCCACATCAGAATCCGCCGGACTTCCTGGAAGGCTTGCCGGCTGCGTGTCCCGCCTTGGTGGTTGATGTATGCCACCGCTGTGGAGTTGTCCGACTGAACTCGGATCTGCTTGCCTTCCATCCACTGCTGGAAGGCTAGTAGGGCTAGATACACTGCCCTGATTTCCAGAACATTGATCTGAAGGGTGGACTCCTGCTGAGTCCAGGTACCCTGAGCCCTGTGGTGGAGAAAAACTGCTCCCCACCCTGACAGACTCGCATCTGTCGTGACCACCTCCCAGGATGGGGGTAGGAAGGACCTCCCCTGTGATAAAGAGGTGGGAAGAAGCCACCACTGAAGAGAGTCCTTGGCCGTCTGGGAAAGGGAGACTTTCTAGTCTAAGGACGTCGACTTCCCGTCCCATTGGCGGAGAATGTCCCATTGAAGCGGGCGCAGATGAAACTGCGCAAACGGGACTGCCTCCATTGCTGCCACCATCTTCCCTAGGAAGTGCATGAGGCGTCTTAAGGGGTGCGACTGGCCTTGAAGGAGAGAATGCACCCCCGTCTGTAGTGAACGCTGTTTGTCCATCGGAAGCTTCACTATCGCTGAGAGAGTATGAAACTCCATGCCAAGATACGTTAGTGATTGTGTCGGTGACAGATTTGACTTCGAAAAGTTGATGATCCACCCGAAAGTCTGGAGAGTCTCCAGCGCAACGTTCAGGCTGTGTTGGCATGCCTCCTGAGAGGGTGCCTTGACAAGTAGATCGTCCAGGTAAGGGATCACCGAGTGTCCCTGCGAGTGCAGGACTGCTACCACTGCTGCCATAACCTTGGTGAAAACCCGTGGGGCTGTCGCCAGACCGAATGGCAGGGCTACGAACTGAAAATGTTCGTCTTCTATCACGAAGCGTAGAAAACGCTGGTGTTCTGGCGCAATCGGCACGTGGAGATAGGCATCTTTGATGTCTATTGATGCCAAGAAATCTCCTTGAGACATTGAGGCAATGACGGAGCGGAGGGATTCCATCCGGAACCGTCTGGTTTTCACGTGCTTGTTGAGCAGTTTTAGGTCCAGAACAGGACGGAAAGAGCCGTCCTTTTTTGGTACCACAAAGAGATTGGAGTAAAAACCTTGACCTTGTTCCTGAAGGGGAACAGGGATCACCACTCCTTCTGCCCTTAGAGAGCCCACCGCCTGCAGAAGAGCATCGGCTCGGTCAGGATGTGGAACAGTTCTGAAGAACCGCGACAGAGGACGAGAACAGAACTCTATCTTGTACCCGTGGGACAAAATGTCTGTTACCCACCGGTCTTTGACCTGTGGCAGATAATGTCGCAAAAGCGGGAGAGCCTGCCACCGACCGAGGATGCGGAGGGAGGAGGCCGAAAGTCATGAGGTCGCCGCTTTGGAAGCGGTACCTCCGGCTGCTTTCTTTGGGCGTGAGAGAGCCCGCCAGGAATCTGAGTTCCTCTGCTCCTTCTGAGTCCCTTTGGACGAGGAGAATTGGCCCCTGCCCGAGCCTCGAAAGGATCGAAACCTCGACTGTCCCCTCCTCTGTTGAGGCTTGTTTGATCTGGGCTGAGGTAAGGAGGAATCCTTACCTTTGGACTGTTTAATGATTTCAGCCAATTGCTCACCAAACAGTCTGTCTCCAGATAATGGTAAACTGGTTAAGCATTTTTTGGAAGCAGAATCTGCTTTCCATTCCTTTAGCCACAAGGCTCAGCGTAACACCACAGAGTTGGCGGACGCCATTGAGGTACGGCTCGTAGAGTCCAGGACAGCATTGATAGCATAAGTTGCAAATGCAGACATCTGTGAAGTTAAGGACGCCACTTGCGGCACTGATGGACGTATGACAGAGTCCACCTGCGCCAGACCAGCTGAAATAGCTTGGAGCGCCCACACGGCTGCGAATGCTGGAGCAAACGACGCGCCGATCGCTTCGTAGACAGATTTCAACCAAAGGTCCATCTGCCTGTCATTGGCATCTTTAAGTGAAGCCCCATCTTCCACCGCAACTATGGATCTAGCCGCAAGCTTGGAGATTGGGGGATCCACCTTTGGACACTGGGTCCAGCGTTTGACCACGTCAGGGGGAAAGGGATAACGTGTATCCTTAAGACGTTTGGAGAAGCGCTTATCTGGATAAGTATTGTGTTTCTGGACTGCTTCTCTGAAGTCAGAGTGGTCCAGAAAAGTGCTCAATTTACGCTTAGGATACCTGAAATGGAATTTCTCCTGCTCTGCAGCTGCCTCCTCCGCTGGAGGAGCCGGGGGAGAAATATCCAACAGTTTATTGATGGCCGCTATAAGGTCATTTACCATGGCGTCACCATCAGGGGTATCCGGATTGAAAGCGGTCTCAGGGCTAGACTCCTGATTACCTGCCTCTGTCTCATCATACAGAGAATCTTCTCGCTGAGACCCTGACCAGCGTGATGACGCCGAGGGTCTCTCCCAGCGAGCTCGCTTAGGCTGCCTGGGACTGTCGTCCGAGTCCGAGCCTTCAGCCTGTGATGTCGGGGACCCCCTTGAAGCACGGATAAGTTCCAAGTGAGGGGGACCAAGGGCCAATGAATCAACAGTGCCCATGGTCTGAGTGACCGGCCTGGACTGCAAAGATTCCAGAATTTTTGTCATAGTCACAGACATCTTATCAGCAAAAACAGCAAACTCTGTCCCCGTCACCGGGGCAGGGATCACAGGCGTCTCTGCCTGGGCCACTACTAGCCTAGACTCCGGCTGACGAAGTGCCACAGGGACCGAACATTGCACACAATGGGGGTCAGTGGAGCCTGTCGGTAGATCAGCCCCACATGCAGTGCAAGCAGCATATAAAGTCTGTGCCTTGGCACCCTTGCTTTTTGCGGATGACATGCTGTTGTCTCCTCAGAGCAATCTAGGGTATAAAGCCAAGAAGCGACCTACAGTGCAATATATATATATATATATAGGTACCTCCAAAAAGTACACAAAATAACACTGTGGCACTAGTGGGGTCAGCACATATGTGCTGCTTACCGCCCGCTTAAGAGCGGTTGTGTGGTCGCCAGAATCCCCTGTCTGGGTCTCCCAGGGCTATGTCCGTTCTCCAGCCAGACTGCTTGCAGGAATGGCCGCCGGCGTCCTGTGAAGAGGGACGGCCCGTGGGCGTGTCAGACCAAGAGCGGGAAACTGGCGTCCCACTGTGCCCAGTGAGAGGGCTGGAGTATGTAAATAAGACTCCAGCCCTCGGCGCTGATCATTGGATCGCGTCTCTCCCCTTCCCTGAATGACAGAGTTGGGGGCGGGAACGACCCGTAACTAGGCCGCAAAAGCCGGGGACTAGATTTATGAGCGCTGCCGTCGTAAAAGCACGGCCGGCGCGAAGTCCCCGGCGCACCACAGGTCTCAGCCGCGCCGCAGCTTTCAGTGGCAGTCGGCGCGGTAGTTCCCCACAATAATGCCACTCAGCAAAGCTGTAGTGCATATAACCCCAGCGCACAGCGCTACTGTCCCCGGCACACTAGAACACCCAGCAACTCTGGCGTGTTCTGTGCCTGTCTGTAGGGGACACAGAGTACCTGAATGTTGCAGGGCCGTGTCCCTGATGGTACCCAGCTCCGTATCCAGCAGGATCTCCGGGTCTGTGGATGGAGCCCGGCCTCAGAGTCTGGAGGCCGGTAAGATCCCACTTCACCAGAGCCCTTCAGGGGGATGGGGAAGGAAAGCAGCATGTGGGCTCCAGCCTCCGTACCCGCAATGGGTACCTCAACCTTAACAAACACCCGACAAGAGTGGGGTGAGAAGGGAGCATGCTGGGGGCCCAAGTATGGGCCCTCTTTTCTTCCATCCGACATAGTCAGCAGCTACTGCTGACTAAACAGTGGAGCTATGCGTGGATGTCTGACCTCCTTCGCACAAAGCTTGAAAACTGAGCAGCCCGTGATCCCACGGGGGGTGTATAGCCAGAAGGGGAGGGGCCTTACACTTTTTAGTGTAATGCTTTGTGTGGCCTCCGGAGGCAGTAGCTATACACCCAATCGTCTGGGTCTCCCAATGGAGCGCCGAAGAAATGAGAACGCTACGGGTCACGGAATATGGCGTAAAACGTGCGCCACTTTTTTCGGACAAACTTCCGATTTTCTTTTAACCCCTTATATAAAAGTAAACCTATACATGTTTGGTGTCTACGAACTCGCACTGACCTGAGGCATCACACCCACACATCAGTTTTACCATATAGTGAACACAGTGAATAAAATATCTCAAAAACCATAATGCTATCGCACTTTTTTTGCGATTTTTGTCTGCATTTGAAATTTTTTGCAGTTTTCCAGTACACTATATGGTAAAACTGATGGTTTTCTTTAAAAGTACAGCTCGTTCCGCAAAAAATGAGCCCTCACATGACCATATTGACTGAAAAATAAAGTTACGTCTCTCAGAAAAAGAATGGCGAAAAAAAACAACCGGAAAGCGAAAAATCGGCCGGTCGTGAAGGGGTTAAAAAGGGACAATGTATATTTCATAGAATGGGATTTCCCTTTTCAAAAGGGAGATAGAATTAACGGTGATGCAACACTCTTAAAGGGGCACTCCACCTTAATGTGTCAAAGGCTAACATTGTAGGAAAAAAAAAACCATGCGTCTCTAAATGAGAACCATTAGTAGGAGGTGCATGAAGAAAGTGCTGCCTATATCAAAGTGTCATTGGAGATGAAATATTACCTTCTCGTCCGTGCTGGGTATGTGGATATCCTCCGCTGGCTTCAGGCTGGGAATAGGGCCCTCAGAGGTTTGGGTGGTGTATGTACTAGGTTCATTGAAGAATGGTAACATGGCAAGTAACGTCTCAAATCCCCAAAGCCAGAGACCTAAGGATGGGTCATCAGAGAAAAACAAATAAATGCTTAGAATATTATATTAATATAATATTAATATAATATAATATAATATTATATATATATTATATATATACACACACACAAATTATATATATCATATACACAAAACACACATTCTGTACATACACGCGCGCACACACACACACACACACACACACACACACACACACACACACACACACACACACACACACACACACCCCACAGTTCAAAGTTTAGGGTCACTTAGATATTTCCTTATTTTTTAAAGAAAACCACATTTTTTTCAATGAAGCCAACATTAAATTAAACAGAAATCCACTCTGTACATTGTTAATGTGGTAAATGACTATTCAGCTTCAAACGTCTGTTTTTTAATGCAATATAGGTGTATAGAGGCCCATTTCCAACAACCACCACTCCAGTGTTATAATAGTACATTGTGTTTGCTGTGTTAGAAAGCTAATGGATGTTTAGAAATCCCTTGTGCCAGTATGTTAGCACAGCTAAAAACAGTTTTGCTGATTAGAGAAACTATAAAACTGACCTTCCTTTGAGCTAGTTGAGAATCTGGAGCATTACATTTGTTGATTCCATTAAACTCTCCAAATGGCCAGAAAAGAAGGGAATTTTGTTTACTTACCGTAAATTCCTTTTCTTCTAGCTCTAATTGGGAGACCCAGACAATTGGGTGTATAGCTACTGCCTCCGGAGGCCACACAAAGTATTACACTTAAAAGTGTAAGGCCCCTCCCCTACTGCCTATACACCCCCCGTGGGATCACGGGCTCCTCAGTTTTAGTGCAAAAGCAAGAAGGAGGAAAGCCAATAAACTGGTTTAAGCAAATTCAATCCGAAGGAATATCGGAGAACTGAAACCATTCAACATGAACAACATGTGTATACAAAAAAACAGGGGCGGGTGCTGGGTCTCCCAATTAGAGCTAGAAGAAAAGGAATTTACGGTAAGTAAACAAAATTCCCTTCTTCTTTGTCGCTCTATTGGGAGACCCAGACAATTGGGATGTCCAAAAGCAATCCCTGGGTGGGTAAAATAATACCTCGTAATAGAGCCGTAAAACGGCCCCTTTCTACAGGTGGGCAACCGCCGCCTGAAGGACTCGTCTGCCTATGCTGGCATCCGCCGAAGCATAGGTATGCACCTGACAGTGTTTCGTGAAAGTGTGGAGGCTGGACCAGGTAGCCGCCTGACACACAAGCTGAGCCGTAGCCTGGTGCCTCAAGCCCAGGACGCATCCACCGCTCTGGTAGAATGGACCTTCAGCCCTGAGGGAACCGTAAGCCCAGCAGAACGATAAGCTAGAGAATTGGTTCCTTGAACCACCGAGCCAGTCTTGATTTGGAAGCCTGTAACCCTTTACGCTGGCTAGCGACAAGGACAAGAGTGCTTCCGAGCGGCGCAGGGACGCCGTACGATCGATGAAGAGTCTGAGTGCTCTCACCAGATCTAATCAAGTGCAAATCCTTTTCACATTGGTGAACTGGATGAAGACAAACAGAGGGTACGGATACCCTGATTAGGGAGAAATTCCGGAACCGGACGCAGAACCCCTTGACCTGGTGAGACACCGGGAAGGGGACTTTTCACGACAATGCTGCCCCGACAGACACTCTCCGAAGTTAAGTGACTGCTCCTAGGAAAACCACTTTCTGCGAAAGGCGTGAGAGAGAAAAATCCCTCATAGGCTCGAATGGTGGTTTCTGCAGAACCATCAGCACCCTGTTCAAATCACAGGGTTCTAACAGTCGTTTGTAAGGAAGGACTAAGCGGCAAACCCCCTGCAGGAACGTGCGTACCTGAGGTAGTCTTGCTAGGCGCTTCTGAAAAAAATACAGAGAGCGCTGAGATTTGTCCGTTAAGGGAACCGAGCGACAACCTTTTTCCAACCGAATTGCAGGAAGGAAAGAAAGTAGGCAAGGCAATTGGCCAGGGAGAAACTCCCTGAGCAGAGGACCAAGATAAGAATATCTTCCACGTTCTGTGGTAGATCTTGGCAGATGTGTGTTTTCTGGCCTGTCTCATAGTGGTAATGACCCCTTGAGATAACCCTGCAGATGCTAGGATCCAGGACTCAATGGCCACTCCATCAGGTTGAGGGTCGCAGAATTCTGAAGGAAAAAACGACCCTTGAGACAGCAAGTCTGGTCGGTCTGATAGTTCCCCCGGTTGGCCTACCGTGAGATGCCACAGATCCGAGTACCACGACCTCGTTGGCCATTTTGGAGCGACGAGGATGGCGCGGCGGCAGTCGGACCTGATCTTGCGTAACACTCTGGGCAACAGTGCCAGAGGTGGGAACGCATAAGGGAGTTGAAACTGCGACCAATCCTGAACGAAGGCGTCTGCCGCCAAAGCTCTGTGATCGTGAGACCGCGCCATGAATGCCGGGACCTTGTTGTTGTGCTGAGACGCCATTAGGTCGACGTCCGGCATCCCCCAGCGGCAACAGATCTCCTGAAACACGTCCGGGTGAAGGGACCATTCCCCTGCATCCATGCCCTGGCGACTGAGAAAGTCTGCTTCCCAGTTTTCTACGCTCGGGATGTGAACTGCGGATATGGTGGGTGCTGTGGCTTCCACCCACAGCAGAATCCGCCGGACTTCCTGGAAGGCTTGCCGACTGCGTGTCCCACCTTGGTGGTTGATGTAAGCCACCGCTGTGGAGTTGTCCGACTGAATTCGGATCTGCCTGCCTTCCAGCCACTGTTGGAACGCTTTTAGGGCAAGATACACTGCCCTTATCTCCAGAACATTGATCTGAAGTGAGGACTCTTACTGAGTCCACGTACCCTGAGCCCTGTGGTGGAGAGATCGCTCCCCACCCTGACAGACTCGCGTCCGTCGTGACCACCGCCCAGGATGGGGTTAGGCAAGATTTCCCTTTCGATAATGAGGTGGGAAGAAGCCACCACCTGAAGGGAAGCTTTGGTTGCTTGAGAGAGGTAGACGTTCCTGTCTATGGACGTCGGCATCCTGTCCCACTTGCGTAGGATGTCCCATTGAAGAGGACGCAGGTGAAACTGCGCGAAAGGGACTGCTTCTATTGCTGCCACCATCTTCCCAAGGAAGTGCATGAGGCGCCTCAAGGGGTGTGACCGACCTTGAAGGAGTGATTGTACCCCTGTCTGTAGTGACCGCTGTTTGTCCAGCGGAAGCTTCACTATCGCTGGAAGAGTAAGAAACTCCATGCCAAGATATGTCAGCGATTGGACCGGTGTCAGATTTGACTTTGGAAAATTGATGATCCACCCGAAACTCTGGAGAATCTCCAGAGTAACGTTGAGGCTGTGTTGGCATGCCTCTTGAGAGGGTGCCTTGACCAGCAGATCGTCTAAGTAGGGTATCACTGAGTGACCCTGAGAGTCGAGGACCGCAACTACTGTAGCATGACCTTGGTGAAAACCCTTGGGTCTGTCGCCAGGCCGAACGGCAGTGCCGCGAACTGAAGGTGTTCGTCTCCTATGGCGAAGCGCAGGAAGCGCTGATGCTCTGGAGCAATTGGTACGTGGAGATAAGCATCCTGATATCGATCGATGCTAGGAAATCTCCTTGGAACATTGAGGCGATGACGGAGCGGAGGGATTCCATCCGGAACCGCCTGGTCCTTACGTGTTTGTTGAATAGTTTTAGGTCCAAAACAGGACAGAAGGACCCGTCCTTCTTTGGAACCACAAACAGGTTGGAGTAGAAACCGTGACCCTGTTGCTGAAGAGGAACCGGGACCACCACTCCTTCTGCCTTCAGAATGCCCACCGCCTGCAGCAGAGCCTTGGCTCGCTCGGGAGGCGGAGATGTTCTGAAGAATCGAGTCGGAGGACGAGAGCTGAACTCTATCCTGTAACCGTGAGACAAAATGTCTCTCACCCAACGGTCTTACTTGTGGCAGCCAGGTGTCGCAAAAGCGGGAGAGCCTGCCACCGACCGAGGATGCGGTGTGAGGAGGCCGTAAGTCATGAGGAAGCCGCCTTGGTAGCGGCGCCTCCGGCGGTCTTTTTAGGGCGTGATTTAGACCGCCAAGCGTCGGAGTTCCTCTGATCCTTCTGAGGCCTTTTGGACGGGGAGAATTGGACCTGCCTGCGCCCCGCAAGGACCGAAACCTCGACTGTCCCCTCCTCTGTTGGGGTATGATCGGTTTAGCCTGAGGAAAGGATGTATCCTTTCCCTTGGATTGTTTGATGATTTCATCCAGTCGCTCACCAAACAAGCGGTCGCCAGAGAATGGCAAACTGGTTAGGCACTTTTTTGGAAGCAGAATCTGCCTTCCATTCCCGCAACCACAAGGCTCTGCGTATTACCACTGAATTGTCGGACGCAACCGCCTTCCGGCTCGCCGAGTCCAGGACAGCATTATGGCGTATGACGCAAACGCTGACGTTTGAGATGTTAAAGACGCAGCCTGCGACGCAGACATACGTGTGACTGCCTCAATTTGCGCTTGAGCCGCTGAGACCGCTTGGAGCGCCCAGACGGCTGCGAAAGCTGGAGCAAAGACACGGCAATAGCTTCATAGATGGATTCCAACCAGAGCTCCATCTGTCTGTCAGTGGCATCTTTGAGTGAAGCCATATCTTCCACTGCAACTAAGGATTTAGCCGCTGGAGATAGGAGGTCCACATTGGAACACTGAACCCAGCCCTTGACAACGTCAAAAGGGAAGAGATAACGTGTATCCTTAAGGCAAAAACGATATCTGGAGAAGCCTGGTGGTTCTGGACTGCCTCCCTGAAGTCAGAGTGATCCAGAAAACGTACTCAATGTACGCTTGGGGAACCTGAAACGGAACTTCTCCTGCTGAGAAGCTGACTCCTCAGGCGTAGGAGCTGAGGGAGAAATAACCAACATATGATTGATGGACGCCGTAAGATCGTTCACTACGGTGTCACAGTCAGGTGTATCCAGGTAGAGAACGTTCTCAGGATCAGAATCCTGATCAGATACCTCCGCCTTATCATAGAGAGAGTCCCCATGCTGAGACCCTGAATGATGCTGTGACGTCGAGGGATGCTCCCAGCGAGGTCGCTTAGGGGGTCTGGGACTGCGGTCCGAGTCAGACCCCTCACCCTGGGATCCCTGAGACACTCCAGGAGCACCTTGTTGTACCAACTGGGGGGGGGGGGGACCAGGGGCAATGAATCAACAGAGCCCATGGTCTGAGGGACCGGTCTGGACTGCAAGGCTTCTAGTATCTTAGCCATAGTCTCAGAAAGTCTGAAGTAGATACTGTAAACTCCGTCCCCACCACCTGGACCATTAGCAGAGACTCCGGCTGAGTAAGTTCCACAAGGGCCGTGCATTGCATACAATTGGGGTCCGTGGAACCTGCCGGCAGTATAGCCGTACAGCTGTACAGGCTGCATAGAAAACCTGTGCTTCTGCACTCTTGTTTTTCACAGACGATATGCTGTTATCTCCCCCGAACAATCAAGGAGGGTATATAGCCAAAATACAAAAGTGCGACCGAACAGTGCAATGTATAGCGTACAAGCATATATCTATATGTGCATTTCGGTACTAGTGGGGTCAGCACCACAGGTGCTGCTTACCGCCCGCACACAGCGGTTGTATGACCACCCGAATCCCTGCCAGGGTCTTCCCAAACTTGTCTCTTTTCTCAGTCACAGAAAAAACTGACATGAATGGCTGCCGGCGTCCTGTGTAGAGGAGGAGGCCGTGGGCGTGCCCCAGAAAGTGCGGGAATCCGGTTTCACACTGTGTACAGTGAGAGGGGTGGAGTATGCAAAGCATGCTCCATCTCTCAGCGCTGCCGTGCTGTGCAGCGTCACGCCCTTACCCTGACTGGCAGGCCAGTGGGCGGTAACGAAGTGAGAGAAGGCCGCAAAAGCCGGGGACTAGAGTAATAAGCGCGGCCCGGCATATAAGCCCTGGTCGGCGCGGAAGTCCCCGGCGCACCACAAGTCCCAGCCGCGCCTGAGATAAAAATGGCAGCGGCGGTTAGCGCGGCAGTCCCCCAATACTCTAACACACCCAGCACGCTGTAGTGTGCGATGGCACCAGTGCGGGCAGCGCCGCCATCCCTGGCGCACTAACACACCCAGCAGTGCTGCCGTGTGTTTGTGCGCGGTCCCCACGGGGACACAGAGTACCTCAACGTAGCAGGGCCATGTCCCTGAGGATACTCCGCTCCATGTCCAGCAGATTCCCAGGGGCTGTGGATGGAGCACGGCCTCAGTGCCTGGAGACCGATAAGATCCCACTTCACCCAGAGCCCTAAGGGGATGGGGAAGGAAAGCAGCATGTGGGCTCCAGCCTCCGTACCCGCAATGGGTACCTCAACCTTAACAAACACCGCCGACAAAAGTGGGGTGAGAAGGGAGCATGCTGGGGGCCCTAGTATGGGCCCTCTTTTCTTCCATCCGACATAGTCAGCAGCTGCTGCTGACTAAACAGTGGAGCTATGCGTGGATGTCTGACCTCCTTCGCACAAAGCATGAAAACTGAGGAGCCCGTGATCCCACGGGGGGTGTATAGGCAGAAGGGGAGGGGCCTTACACTTTTAAGTGTAATACTTTGTGTGGCCTCCGGAGGCAGTAGCTATACACCCAATTGTCTGGGTCTCCCAATAGAGCGACAAAGAAAGAGAACTTTCATGTGAAACTTGACAGTCTATTCTTGTTCTTAGAAATGAAGGATTTTCCATGCGAGAAATAGCCAAGAAACTGAATATTTCCTACAACGGTGTGTACTACTCCCTTCAGAGGAGAGCACAAACAGGCTCTAACCAGAGTAGAAAGAGAAGTGGGAGGCCCCGCTGCACAACTGAGCAACAAGACAAGTACATTAGAGGCTCTAGTTTGAGAAATCAACGCCTCATAGGTTTTCAATTGGCCGCTTCATTAAATAGTACCCGCAAAACGCCCGTGTCAACGTCTACAGTGAAGAGGCGACTCCGGGATGCTGGCCTTCAGGGCTGAGTGGCAAAGAAAAAGCCATATCTGAGACTGGCTAATAAAAGGAAAAGATTAATATGGGGAAAAGAACACAGATATTGGACAGAGGAAGATTGGAAAAAAGTGTTATAGACAGACGAATCGAAGTTTGAGGTGTTTGGATCACACAGAAGAACATTTGTGAGACGCAGAACTACTGAAGAGATGCTGGAAGAGTGCCTGATGCCATCTGTCAAGCATGGTGGAGGTAATGTGATGGTCTGGGGTTGCTTTGGTGCTGGTAAAGAAGGGAATTTTGTTTACTTACCGTAAATTCCTTTTCTTCTAGCTCTAATTGGGAGACCCAGACAATTGGGTGTATAGCTACTGCCTCCGGAGGCCACACAAAGTATTACACTTAAAAGTGTAAGGCCCCTCCCCTACTGCCTATACACCCCCCGTGGGATCACGGGCTCCTCAGTTTTAGTGCAAAAGCAAGAAGGAGGAAAGCCAATAAACTGGTTTAAGCAAACTCAATCCGAAGGAATATCCGAGAACTGAAACCATTCAACATGAACAACATGTGTATACAAAAAAACAGGGGCGGGTGCTGGGTCTCCCAATTAGAGCTAGAAGAAAAGGAATTTACGGTAAGTAAACAAAATTCCCTTCTTCTTTGTCGCTCTATTGGGAGACCCAGACAATTGGGATGTCCAAAAGCAATCCCTGGGTGGGTAAAATAATACCTCGTGATAGGGCCATAAAAACGGCCCTTTTCTACAGGTGAGCAATCGCCGCCTGAAGGACTTGTCTACCTAGGCTGGCGTCCGCCGAAGCATAGGTATGCACCTGATAATGCTTGGTAAAAGTGTGCAGACTCGACCAGGTAGCCGCCTGGCACACTTGCTGAGCCGTAGCCTGGTGCCGTAATGCCCAGGACGCACCCACGGCTCTGGTAGAATGGGCCTTCAGCCCTGATGGAACCGGAAGCCCCGCAGAACGGTAGCCTTCAAGAATTGGTTCCTTGATCCACCGAGCCAGGGTGGATTTGGAAGCCTGCAACCCTTTACGCTGGCCGGCGACAAGGACAAAGAGTGCATCCGAGCGGCGCAGAGGTGCCGTGCGGGAAATGTAGATTCTGAGTGCTCTCACCAGATCCAACAAATGCAAATCCTTTTCACATTGATGAACTGGACGAGGACACAAAGAAGGTAAGGAGATATCCTGATTGAGATGAAAGGGGGATACCACCTTAGGGAGAAACTCCGGAATCGGGCGCAGAACCACCTTGTCCTGGTGAAACACCAGGAAGGGAGATTTGCATGACAGCGCTGCTAGCTCGGACACTCTCCGAAGAGACGTGACCGCTACTAGAAAGGCCACTTTCTGTGAAAGGCGAGACAGGGAAACATCCCTCAAAGGCTCGAAAGGCGGCTTCTGGAGAGCAATTAGAACCCTGTTCAGATCCCAGGGCTCTAACGGCCGCTTGTAAGGAGGGACGATATGACAAACCCCTTGCAGGAACGTGCGTACCTGAGGAAGTCGTGCTAGGCGCTTCTGAAAAAATACAGATAGCGCAGAGACTTGTCCCTTAAGGGAGCCGAGCGACAGACCTTTTTCCAACCCGGATTGCAGGAAGGAAAGAAAGGTAGGCAAAGCAAATGGCCAGGGAGAAACTTCCTGAGCAGAGCACCAAGTTAAGAATATCTTCCACGTCCTGTGGTAGATCTTGGCAGAGGATAGTTTCCTAGCCTGTCTCATGGTGGCAATGACCTCTTGAGATAGTCCTGAAGACGCTAGGATCCAGGACTCAATGGCCACACAGTCAGGCTCAGGGCCGCAGAATTCTGATGGAAAAACGGCCCTTGAGACAGCAAGTCTGGCCGGTCTGGTATTGCCCACGGTTGTCCTACCGTGAGATGCCACAGATCCGGGTACCACGACCTCCTTGGCCAGTCTGGAGCGACGAGGAGGGCGCGGCGGCAGTCGGACCTGATCTTGCGTAGCACTCTGGGCAACAGCGCCAGAGGTGGGAACACATAAGGCAGCCGGAACTGCGACCAATCTTGAACTAAGGCGTCCGCCGCCAGAGCTCGGTGATCGTGAGACCGTGCCATAAAAGCTGGGACCTTGTTGTTGTGCCGAGACGCCATTAGGTCGACGTCCGGCCTCCCCCAGCGGCGACAGATCTCCTGAAACACGTCCGGGTGAAGAGACCATTCCCCTGCGTCCATACCCTGGCGACTGAGGAAGTCTGCTTCCCAGTTTTCTACGCCCGGGATGTGAACTGCGGATATGGTGGATGCCGTGTCTTCCACCCACGTCAGAATCCGCCGGACTTCCTGGAAGGCTTGCCGACTGCGTGTCCCTCCTTGGTGGTTGATGTATGCCACCGCTGTGGAGTTGTCCGACTGAATTCGGATCTGCTTGCCTTCTAGCCACTGCTGGAAGGCTTGTAGGGCAAGATACACTGCTCTGATTTCCAGAACATTGATCTGAAGTGTGGACTCTTGTTGAGTCCACGTACCTTGAGCCCTGTGGTGGAGAAAAACTGCTCCCCACCCTGATAGACTCGCGTCCGTTGTGACCACCGCCCAGGATGGGGGTAGGAAAGACTTTCCTATTGACAATGAGGTGGGAAGAAGCCACCACTGAAGAGAATCCTTGGCCGCCTGAGAAAGGGAGACGTTCCTGTCCAGGGACTTCGACTTCCCGTCCCATTGGCGGAGAATGTCCCATTGTAATGGACGCAGATGAAACTGCGCGAAAGGGACTGCCTCCATTGCTGCTACCATCTTCCCCAGGAAGTGCATGAGGCGTCTCAAGGGATGCGACTGGCCCTGAAGGAGAGATTGCACCCCTGTCTGTAGTGAACGCTGTTTGTCCAGCGGAAGCATCACTATCGCTGATAGAGTATGAAACTCCATGCCAAGGTATGTTATCGATTGGGTTGGGGTCAGATTTGACTTTGAAAAGTTGATGATCCACCCGAAACTCTGGAGAGTCTCCAGCGCAACGTTCAGGCTGTGTTGGCATGCCTCTTGAGAGGGTGCCTTGACAAGTAGATCGTCCAAGTAAGGGATCACAGAGTGACCCTGAGAGTGCAGGACTGCTACTACTGCTGCCATGACCTTGGTGAAGACCCTTGGGGCTGTCGCCAGACCGAAAGGCAGGGCTACGAACTGAAGGTGTTCGTCTCCTAAAACGAAGCGTAGAAAACGCTGGTGTTCTGGAGCAATCGGCACGTGGAGATAAGCATCTTTGATGTCTATTGATGCTAGGAAATCTCCTTGAGACATTGAGGCGATGATGGAGCGGAGGGATTCCATCCGGAACCGCCTGGTTTTCACATGCTTGTTGAGCAGTTTTAGGTCCAGAACAGGACGGAAAGACCCGTCCTTTTTTGGCACCACAAACAAATTGGAGTAAAAACCGTGACCTTGCTCCTGAAGAGGAACAGGGATCACCACTCCTTCTGCCTTTAAAGAGCACACCGCCTGCAGAAGAGCATTGGCTCGGCCGGGAGGCGGAGAAGTTCTGAAGAATCGAGTTGGAGGACGAGAAATGAACTCTATCCTGTACCCGTGAGACAGAATGTCTCTCACCCAACGGTCCTTGACATGTGGCAGCCAAATGTCGCCAAAGCGGGAGAGCCTGCCACCGACCGAGGATGCGGAGAGAGGAGGCCGAAAGTCATGAGGAAGCCGCTTTGGTAGCGGTTCCTCCGGCTGCTTTCTTTGGGCGTGACTGGGCCCGCCAAGAATCTGAGCTCCTCTGATCCTTTTGAGTCCTTTTGGACGAGGAGAATTGGGACCTGCCCGAGCCTCGAAAGGACCGAAACCTCGACTGTCCCTTCCTCTGTTGGGGTTTATTTGGTCTGGGCTGAGGTAAGGATGAATCCTTAGCCTTGGACTGTTTAATGATTTCATCCAATCTCTCACCAAACAGTCTGTCACCAGAAAATGGCAAACTGGTTAAGCACTTCTTGGAAGCAGAATCTGCCTTCCATTCCCTTAACCACAATGCTCTGCGTAAAACCACGGAGTTGGCGGACGCCACTGCCGTACGGCTTGTAGAGTCCAGGACAGCATTAATAGCGTAAGACGCAAATGCAGACATTTGAGAGGTTAAGGATGCTACTTGCGGAACAGATGTACGTGTGACAGTGTCAATCTGCGCCAAACCAGCTGAAATAGCTTGGAGTGCCCATACGGCTGCGAATGCTGGAGCAAACGACGCGCCGATAGCTTCATAGATGGATTTCAACCAGAGCTCCATCTGTCTGTCAGTGGCATCTTTAAGTGAAGCCCCATCTTCTACTGCAACTATGGATCTAGCCGCAAGCCTGGAGATTGGGGGATCCACCTTTGGACACTGGGTCCAGCCTTTGACCACGTCAGGGGGAAAGGGATAACGTGTATCCTTAAGACGTTTGGAGAAACGCTTATCTGGATAAGCGTGGTGTTTCTGGACTGACTCTCTAAAGTCAGAGTGGTCCAGAAAAGTACTTAATTTACGCTTGGGATACCTGAAATGGAATTTCTCCTGCTGTGAAGCTGACTCCTCCACCGGAGGAGCTGTGGGAGAAATATCCAACATTTTATTGATGGACGCTATGAGATCATTCACCATTGCGTCCCCATCAGGTGTATCCAGATTGAGAGCGGTCTCAGGATCAGAATCCTGATCAGCAACCTCTGTCTCATCAAACAGAGAGCCTTCCTGCTGGGACCCTGACCAGTGTGATGAACTCGAGGGTCGCTCATAGCGAGCTCGCTTAGGCTGTCTGGGACTGTCGTCCGTGTCAGAGCCATCACACCGGGATGCATGGGACCCCCCCGGAGCACGGATTTGTTCCAAATGAGGGGGGCCAGGGAGCATTGAATCAACAGTGCCCATGGTCTGAGTTACCGGTCTGGACTGCAAAGTCTCAAGGATTTTAGACATAGTCACCGACAGTTTATCAGCAAAAACTGCAAACTCCGTCCCTGCCACCTGGACAGTGTTCACAGGTGGTTCTCCTTGGGCCACCTCTAGCAGAGGCCCCGGCTGAGCAAGTGCTACAGGGGCCGAACATTGCACACAATGGGGGTCAGTGGCACCTGCCGGTAGAACAGCCTTACATGCGGTACAAGTAGCATAGAAAGCCTGTGTCTTGGCCCCTTTGCTTTTTGCGGACGACATGCTGTTGTCTAGCAATCTAGGAGGGTATATAGCCAAGAATAGCGACCGTACAATGCAATTTATAGCATACAAGCATAAAGTACAAATGAACACTGCGGCACTAGTGGGGTGAGCCCTCGAGGGCTGCTTACCGCCCGCTGAAAAGCGGGTGTGTGACCGCCAGAATCCCGTGCCTGGGTCTCCCAGAACTCGTGTCCCTTCTCCACTCAGACTGCAAACAGGAATGGCTGCCGGCGTCCTGTGAAGAGGGGCGGGCCGTGGGCGTGCCCCAGACAAAGTGCGGGAAACTAGCGTCCCACTGTGCCTAGTGAGGGGGGTTGGAGTATGCTAAGCAGACTCCAGCCCTCGGCGCTGACGTTCTGACCAGCGTCCCGCCCTTCCCCTGACTGGCAGGCCTGGGGGCGGGAACGAAAGGGAACTAGGCCGCAAAAGCCGGGGACTCGATTTATAAGCGCGGCCGTCGTATAAGCACGGCCAGCGTGGAAGTCCCCGGCGCACCACAAGTCCCAGCCGCACCGCAGTGTAAAAAACCGCCAGCAGCGGCCGGCGCGGCAGTTCCTAATACAGAAACTCACTCAGCAAAGCTGCAGTGAGTAAAGCACCAGCGCGCCGCGCTGCTGTCCCCGGCGCACTAACACACCCAGCAATGCTGGTGTGTGTGCGCGATCTGTACGGGGACCCAGAGTACCTTAATGTAGCAGGGCCCTGTCCCTGACGATACTCATCTCCACGTCCAGCAGATTCCCAGGGGCTGTGGACGGAGCACGGTCTCCTGTGCTTGGAGACCGATAGGATCCCACTTCACCCAGAGCCCTAAGGGGATGGGGAAGGAAAGCAGCATGTCGGCTCCAGCCTCCGTACCCGCAATGGGTACCTCAAACTTAACAAACACCGCCAACAAAAGTGGGGTGAGAAGGGAGCATGCTGGGGGCCCTAGTATGGGCCCTCTTTTCTTCCATCCGACAAAGTCAGCAGCTGCTGCTGACTAAAACAGTGGAGCTATGCGTGGATGTTAGCCTCCTTCGCACAAAGCATGAAAACTGAGGAGCCCGTGATCCCACGGGGGGTGTATAGGCAGTAGGGGAGGGGCCTTACACTTTTAAGTGTAATACTTTGTGTGGCCTCCGGAGGCAGTAGCTATACACCCAATTGTCTGGGTCTCCCAATAGAGCGACAAAGAAATAGGAGATTTGTACAAGGTAAAAGCGATTTTGAATAAGGAAGGCTATCACTCCATTTTGCAGCGCCATGCCATACCCTGTGGACAACGCTTGATTGGAACCAATTTCATCCTACAACAGAACAATGACTACAGCTCCAAATTATGCATGAACTATTTAGGGAAGAAGCCGGCAGCTGGTATTCTATCTGTAATAGAGTGGCCAGCCCAGTCACCAGACCTCAACCCTATAGAGCTGTTGTGGGAGCAGCTTGACCGTATGGTGTGCAAAACGTGCCCATCAAGCCAACCCAACTTGTGGGGGGGCTTCTGGAAGCATGGGGTGAAATATCTCCAGATTACCTCCGCAAATTAATCGCTAGAATGCCAAAGGTCTGCAAAGCTGGAATTGCTGCAAAGGAGCATTCTGTGCCGAAAGCAAAGTCTGAAGAGAAAATTATTATTTCAAGTAAAAATCATTATTTCTAACCTCATCAATGTCTGGACGATATTCTCTATTCATTATGCAACTCATTTGATTAATAAAAGTATGATTTTACATGGAAGAGACAAAGTTGCCTAGGTGACCCCAAACTTTTGAACTGTAGTGTATATACCCCAAATGGAGAGACAGTAGAAGAACGACGCCTTACCCAGGAGCAGCAGCAGTGGGATCAGTAGGAGCAGCCCTTTGAAAACTTTGGGGAGGCACCTAAAACATAAATTGAGTAAATTAAAGGGGGACTCCTGGAAAATTTTATGAAAAGTAGGCCAAAAAAAAAGAAAACACTCAAATATTAAGTTAAAGGATTTTTTTTTTCTAATCATAAACAAGAACTCTGGCCCTTTAAAAGAAGGAGGCTAAAGTTGGATTCTTCCACTCTCTCGCCATCTGGACAGCTGAGTGAGACTTCATGCCTCTGAGCTGGGAGATACCACTGAAGTGGAGGGGGGAGCTGTGCAGAAAGGGAATCGGTCACCAGATTTTTGCTCCCTCATCTGAGAGCAGCATAATATAGAGACAGAGACCCTGATTCCAGTGATGTGTCACTTACTGAGCTGTTTGCTGTCATTTTGATAAAATCAATGTTTTCTGTGCTGCAGATCTAGCAGTTTTACAGAGCTCATGAATATGCTGGACTACATGGCAGCAGGACAATTAGTCATGTAATGATAATCTACTGCTGATTAAACAAAAATGTTATCAAAATTATACTAAGCAGCCCAGTAAGTGACATCGCTGGAATCAGGATCTCTGCCCCTACATTATGCTGCTCTCAGATTAGGTGGCAAAAACCTGGTGACAGTGTCCCTTTAAATTGTGTGCTTGTACAGCCAACAGCAAGGGTGGCAAGTTTGTACATTCAACTATTGGGGGTCTTCAGCAACATGGTGCTGCGGGTGGCACATGCGCACACTGACGTACGACGGTCTTCAGCAAAATTACAAGTTTAGGCCCTGTGCGCACTGGAAAATGGAATTTTCTCAAGAAAATTCCGCAGGTATTCAAAGATTACCGCGCCCGCGGTAAAAAAACAGCGGCATTGTTCGCGGTATTGCCGCGGTTTTGCCGCGTGCGGGTTGGTATGTGCTTTATTGCATTCAATGCAATAAAGCACATTGAAGAAAAAAAAAAAAAAAGTCATTTCATTCTGAGATAGAGAAATAGACAGAAGAATAGATAGACAGATAGAGGGATAGATAGATAGAGGGATAGATAGATAGAGGGATAGATAGATAGAGGGATAGATAGAGGGAGATAGATAGATAGAGGGAGATAGATAGATAGAGGGATAGATAGATAGAGGGATAGATAGATAGAGGGATAGATAGAGGGATAGATAGATAGATAGAGGGAGATAGATAGATAGAGGGAGATAGATAGATAGAGGGATAGATAGATAGAGGGATAGATAGATAGAGGGATAGATAGATAGAGGGATAGATAGATAGAGGGATAGATAGATAGATAGAGGGATAGATAGATAGATAGAGGGATAGATAGATAGAGGGATAGATAGATAGAGGGATAGATAGATAGAGGGATAGATAGATAGAGGGATAGATAGATAGAGGGATAGATAGATAGAGGGATAGATAGATAGATAGAGGGATAGATAGATAGAGGGATAGATAGATAGATAGAGGGATAGATAGATAGATAGAGGGATAGATAGATAGAGATAGATGATAGATAGATAGAGATAGATGATAGATAGATAGAGATAGAGGGATAGATAGATAGAGGGATAGATAGATAGAGGGAGATAGATAGATAGAGGGATAGATAGATAGAGGGATAGATAGATAGAGGGATAGATAGATAGAGGGATAGATAGAGGGATAGATAGATAGATAGAGGAGATAGATAGATAGAGGAGATAGATAGATAGAGGGATAGATAGATAGAGGATAGATAGATAGATAGAGGGATAGATAGATAGATAGAGGGATAGATAGATAGAGGGATAGATAGATAGAGGGATAGATAGATAGAGGATAGATAGATAGAGGGATAGATAGATAGAGGGATAGATAGATAGATAGATAGATAGATAGATAGATAGATAGGATAGATAGAGAGGATAGATAGATTGATAGAGGGATAGATAGATAGAGATAGATGATAGATAGATAGAGATAGATGATAGATAGATAGAGATAGAGGGATAGATAGATAGGATTAGAGGATAGATAGATAGAGGGATAGATAGATAGAGGGATAGATAGATAGAGGG